>NC_081288.1:103058620-103358620 GCF_030490865.1 Poecile atricapillus | reverse complement strand
ACATTCTTTTAATTTCCTCACAGGCATTTCTCTGGAAAACCTTTTTAGAGCATCTAAATGCTTCCCTTTCAAATTCTAGCCAAAAAATAAAGAGTAGTATTATAAATGAGTAGCAAATGGAGGCAGAATCAGGAAAAGTTTTGGTAAACTTTCCTTTGCCATTTTGAAACAGGCAGTACTTTATTCTTCAGAGCATTTAACATTATATAGCACTTCAAAATACCAGCCCTGATGGCTTCACTTGCAGCTGTGAGGGCTCAGAACCTCTGCAACCCAACTTCAAAGTCTTCCCTTGGACATTCAGAAAATGAGGCCCACTTATGAAAACTGATTTAACCAACTTTCCATGGGATGCCTGGGCAAGAGGCAGGATGGGATCCAACCTGAGCAGCAACAACATTTTCCTTCAGCAAAGTTAACCTGTTTTTTCCTCTCTCTTTTAATGTTCTCCTGCCTCACTCACAACCATGTAGTTGCTGCAACAAATATTGCAGAAGTTCTACAAGCAACAGCATCCTTCACTCTCTGAGTTAAATTAATTTCTAGTATCAATCTGATTTTTGCTGTAAAAGCTAGATTACTCCTCAAGTGAAAGCACACAGTCAGTTTAAAGACTGTACTACAGTAACTGTTTGTGAATGAAAATAAAAATGAAAATGAAAATGAAAATGAAAATGAAAATTAATAAAGGGAGGGATGAGGCTAAGAAAGAAAGTTCCATTCAAATTCCATTTGAATGCCTGACTACAAAGTTTTTATGCTGTTCCTTTATCATGTATGTGTGTGAACATATATCTGTAAACTTTGGAATTTAGGGTGGGTTTTCTTCCTCTCACAACAGAAATCTTTGCCCTTAGCAAATGATGCATCATGTCTTTACTTAATTATCAGACATACACATATCCATCTGATGACAGGCACTAAAGGTGGAAAAAACTGATGCTTAGAAAATGAGTTCAACCAAGTAGTGGAAGAGATTTCTTCATTTGTACTTTCTACTTTTATGAAAGTGTTCTTCATGGTAGAGATATTTCTTTTTCTTTTTTCTCTCCAAACCTGTTCTTCTATCTCTGCTTCTCTTCTGTTCCTAGTTTTCATCTGTTTCCAGTCCTTAGACTTCCCTTATTAATCCCAGCTTACTGATCCAAACAGCCTTATTTTACAGCCTGGGTCTCCAGCATGTCCTGCCCTTTCACTGTCACCTTTCAATCCCATATATTTCCAGCCCCTGCTGATTTCCCTTCAAGCTCCTGAAGCTTGTCAGTCTTTTTAAGCGCTCCTCTCCCAGACCTTTGCATCAGAATCCAGCTCCTGTCTATTTACTGAGCCTGTGTGTCCCAGAACATTTCTTACACCTCAGCCTGGAATTTTCCATGTTAAACTTTCTAAGAACTAATTCAAATTACAGAGGGAATGAAAACCCATAGAACAAATCTCACAGCTGTCAAAGAAATTTTAGGGGATTTTTTTTCTGATTTTAAAATAGACCTTTGTATTAATGAAGAAATAAAATGAATGCATGTTTTACTTTCTGTTCTAATCCTTTAATTTCTTTTTCCAGTGTTTTTTATTCATGTTGATTTGAAAATGACAGGATGATTCAGCAGGACTTGATCATTCACAGCAAAGGTATTTTCCAAGTTTAGCTTGTTCTGTCAGTGCAGACACTGTTCCATCTGCATCTGATGGGGAAAAGCAAACCTTGATTTCCAATGTATGGTATTTCTAGGGGAATTTCAAAGGTTAAAATAAAGTACTGATACCTGTGATTGCACAACCAGCTGTAGCCATTCTTTAGCTTTTCTTAACAAAAGCCACAGTATCTTCCTCAAGGGCTCCAATACAAACATGAATATTTGCAGTGGCAAAGCACCATACCAGCATAGAGAACCCCTTGAAACCACATTTCAATGAGCCTATCAATCCCACCTAAGAAGCACTTATTAATTGAGAAAAAAATTAAGAACACAATGAGGAGTAATAATGATCCCTTACAGGCCTCATAGTCACATCACAAAACTAGACCAGCTCTAGAAGCAGACAAAGAATTTGTTTGTACCCAAGGAAGGATTTTGTGTTCAAAATCTAGTCAATTTCCTGCAGTTACCCAAGCTTTAGTAATTTCTTTACTTTACAGTCCTGCCTTTCTAAGCCTGATGTCTGCCTTAGCCATATTTTAATGGCTTTAATAATTTAAAATTTTAATATTTTGTCAGTTCTAGCAACGCAAAAGAAGAGAAATAACAAAGCCGATAAATGCTTGAGGGATAGACATAGCTCAGAACTGCAATAAGGCCCCTGCAGAAGTTGACATTTTTATTTACAACAAGCAGGAGCATTGCAAAAGAGTTTAAAACTTACCAATGATGGATATTGGCTTCCTGGCAAACCGGATCCTTCCCTGGAAGCCAATATATTTACTCCTGCAGCCTGCAGACCACAGCCGGACCAGGTACTCAGCACCAAAAAACACCACCAGAACTATTTCCTAGCAGAGTGAAAAGGAGAAGAGTTCAGACTTGAGTTTTTTCATTAAAAGCACAGTTTGCACATCTAATTTATTCATAGGACTAATACAAATGAGTAGAGATGCATTAAAACAATTTGGCCTAATCTCTCCACTTTTTGTATGAATATGCCAGGCAGAAAATAAAAGGGAGAGATAATCAGTTCCTGAATGTGATTTGCATGAATGAACAGATGGTTTAAGCTCCATTCCATCAGTATATCATAGGGAAAACCACAACATTATTCTTCTTTTATTTTGACACTTCTTGCCCTCCCGGCCTTTCCCCACCTTAGTTGCCCTCCTGTGGACACATTCTCACATTCTGATGTCCTTTGTCTATTGAGACACCCAAAACTACCCCCAGGACTCGAGGTGAGGCTGCACCACTGCAGAGCAGGGTGGGGCAATGCCCTCCCTCCCTCCATCCCTGTGCACCCCAGGACACAGGTGACCCCTCTGACTGCCAGGGCACTCTGGTGACTGACGTTGAACTTGCATCAAAACTCTCATATCTCTCTGTGCAGGGCTGCTCTCCAGCCTCTTGTTCCACAGTTTGTATGTATAACCAGGACAGGCTCATCTTAGGGGGAGAGTAAAGTTCTTGCTTTTGCACATTTTTACACAGTTGGTGATTGCCAGCTCTCTGGTCTATCCAGATCTCTCAGTGAGTCCTCTGTACCCTGGGGGAGTTCACAGCTCTCCCCTGTTTAGTACAGCTATCAAACTAACTTGATGTGCATTTGATTTCTGAGTAGCTCACTTAAAAAACATATTGGAGAGCACTGGCTGTAAAGTTGAGCCCTAGGGTCCTCCCCAGTGACTGAATGCCAGGCTGGCATAACCCTGATTACTGCAACTCTTTGAGCCAATTGCTCATCCAGTACCATGGGCTTGTTGAGCTGTGTGGTGGAGCATTTATCCAGAAGGATTCAGTGACAGACAGGACCAAAAGCTTTGCTGAAACACAAAAAAACCCCACATTTTCTGACTTTCCTTAGTCAACTATGGATAAATTTGAGTTGTTTAATCGGGACTTTCCCCCATGAACTTGTGCTGGCTGTAACCAATGACTGTGTTTTCTCTTGAGTGTTTTTCAGTAACTCTCAAAACAAATTTCTCAATAATTTTACCAGGCACTGCAATGAGACATACATATCTGAAATCACCAGGGATTTCCTTCTTGTCCTTGAAAATTGGGGCAATATTTGCCAGCTTTCAGTTTAGTGGAACCTCTCCAGACTCCCAAGACTACTGAAAAATAAATGTAGAGAGGTCCCACAATGACATCTGCCAGGTCTTTCAGTATCCCACCAAGCCCCATGATTTATGCACATCCAGCTGTAGCAACAAGTCTCAAACAAACTCAGGGTGAACTGAGATTTTATCATCCCCCCCACAGTCATGGTTTCCCAAGAGAAATCCAGACTTCCCAGGGCCAATATTTGTTGAAGGCAGAGGTGAAGAGGACATCAAACGTCTCTGCTTTGTCTACATGGCTGTTTTTGATATGATCAATCTCATCAGGCCAAGGCCCAGTGCTATTTCTGATCTCCCTTTTGCTATGAACATATTTGTAAAAGTCCCTTTTATTGTCCTTCCCAGTGCTGGCCTGCTTGAACTCAAATTGAGCTTTGACTGCAATAATTTTCTCCCTACCATGGGGACAGAATCTCCTCCCATGTCACCTGGCCTCTCACATACTCCCCTTTCCTCCTCAAGTTCTAGAAGATCCCTGCTCAGCGAAGCTGCTCTTCTGGCCAGCCTTGCTTGACTCCCAACCCTTTGGAACTGCCTGCTCCTGTGCTCTTAGAGGATGGCCCTGAGAAGGTGATCAGCATTCAGAGCTCCCAATACCTCCAGAAGCAGATTCCCAAGAGACTACTAACCAGCCTCTACTGCTCTCCACATATCCAGGATCAAAATTTTGCTGACAGTTCCTCTTCTATCACCAGTGTCGGGGTCAAGCAAGGCTGGTACCCTGGCTGGAACCAGCACGGGCGGCTATCCTCAGCCGCGCGGTCCATATCCCACTGCATCAATGTGATGGATGGCGAATATGGCGATTTATTGCAGGGAAACTTAACATTTTATAGTCTGGGGTCACTGTGTTACTCCCATCTGCTTACATCACAGTTAGGTGCTATTGGCTAATTGCAGGGGGCCTTGCTATCCTAACAGAGAGGGGTGGGTTTCTAGCTTTCTCGTTACATCCTGAGTTCTTCCGCAGCGCAAGGCCTTAACTACAACATATCCCCTCTCTCCATGAATAACTAGTTTGCTAAAATATAAAAGTATTGAAAATGGATAATATAAAATTGAGTTCAAAGATTAACACAAGTAAAATCATCACAACTGGTCCAATCAGGATAGACACCAGGGTGGTTAGCCATGGAGATTGATCGAACCAGGACTGGAACCAGCTTTGCTGAGCTTCTCTTTCTGCTTTCCGCTGAGACAGCTTATCTTGTAGTTCTGCCATGGTGTCTCTCACTACTCCGGTGTGGTCAGCGTAGAAACAACATTCTTCTTTCAGGGCGATGCAGAGGCCTCTTTGCTGCATGAGCAGAAGGTCGAGACCTCACTTGTTTTGCAAAACAACTTCAGAGAGTGAGGAGACTGATTTTCTAGAAAGGATATGGATTTCTCAATTCTTTGTAGATCTTCATTTACAGTCATCTGTAGCTGAAACAGCCTCTGTTGTTGGGTCACGATGGCAGAGACACCTGTGGCAGCACCAGTTGCTCTCAGGTTAAGCAGCATTGCTATGGTTACACCTGTCACCACTTCTCTTTTCTGAAGTCGGGTGAGTCTCTCCACCTGCAGGCTCCACTCTTCATCCAGGTGGTACAGGACTCTGGGGATGATAACAGCTAATACACAAAAGTCAGCAGAGGAGTTAAAGCTTTGGGTATAAATGCAAGGGCTAGACTATTAGATCATGGGTTTTCAGCTTGTACCACAAGGTTGGGGCTCACTGCTTCAGGTGTTATGACTATAAACAGCACAATTACTATAAACAGTTTACCATGTAAATGACACCATACTTACAAACTTACAGCTAAAACTTTAACGTTAAATGAACCTTCAAAGATACTTACACTACCTCTTAAAGGAAAATACTTATATTTTATAATAACATAACAATTACTACACAGACTAAACACTTTACCTTAAACTATTATCTAACTACTTTTAACATACGTGTTCTGGTATACGTGTTCTGGTAGTCTAAGCGTGAAAACAATTTGCTAAAAGGATAAACACACAATTATAATTTACTTTATATATAGTTAGATGGAGTCTCTACACCTCCCAAATCTTCTACAGAATTTCTCTAACACGATTCAGTCCTGGAATGTTCACTGCTCCTGTGATGTCATCTGGTAGCTGATCGGTGACTGAGGGCTTTGATGTTCAAGTTGTTCTTCAAACCCCTTTAAATCTTAAAACAAAGGATAACTGAAAAATCATAATAACACATATAATCATCATAATAACAGTATAAAATTTCTGTTGGCAGCTGTCTGTATAGTGTTCAGACACAACTGTGTCCTGACAGGTCCACTTCTGATCCATGTCTGGAGTACCAAGGCTGTGTGATGACCTCTCTGTTCACTGCATCTCATGTGTTCAGAGGCACACAGTCTGGTCAGATGAACAGGTGACCTTTCTGAATCTGTCAACAAAACACAGGCACTTCTCTCCTTGAAGTTAATGAAATACACTAATCAAATTGCTTTTAGGGAATCAATTTCCCCCGTTTTCTAAAAAATAAAAATGAGATGTATTTCTGTTCAACATTAATACAAAACCTTATATACAATTAGTAAGAACCTGTAACAGTTAAAAATCAATTAATATAAAAATACTGTTAATTATTAAAACACTGCACCAGCATCCCATAGTTAATAAACAAACAAAACCAAAAATCATCAGTGAAGGATTGGATCATCATCTCCGGAAATGATTCTCCAAGCTCACTTTAAAATTTATCCAGCTGTCATATTAATAGGGTCAAATTGTTGAGTTAAAAAGCAACTCAAATACTGATTTAGGATAGAAAACATCTGGATCTGCTAGCAAACATTCTATCCAGGTAAAGTCAAGGCTTGGCCAGGGCCTGGCTTTAAACTGGAAAGATGCCTAAGATGCCTCTTAACTCATTTCTAAAACAAGGTTTTCAATAGCAACAGCTATGAGATGCTTACAGTACAGCAAACTGTTAAAATGCATTTGTACAAAGTAAATAATTAAAAACCTTAGGTACCAGACTAATTAAATCATCCAGCAGTTGGTTTAATTTGAGGCTTCTTCAATGGCAGCTAATCCTTAGCAATGGTACATCTTTTTAAAATTCTGAAAACACTGAAAAATAAAAAGTTATAGCAAACAAAACTGCAAAAATTACAACAACTAAATAGAACTCTCAATGAAGTCTAGGGTGTCACAGTCTGCATTCATTTCTGTCCACAAGCAGGTGTTCATCAGTGGTTTATCACAGTTGCTTCAGTTGTAGCTGTCTTCATATTTCTAGGAAAATAACTATACTTTGCAATTTAAACAAGTGTTTTCAATAAAACATAAAACAATTCAAATTAAACAAAATTTAAACTTAACAATAATTATTTATAACAAAAGGAAATAGCAAAACCTAACTTTAAAAAATATCTAAGTTATACAGCTTAACTTAAAAACATTTAAGTCAACAGTAACATGGATTCACTATAAAATTATAAAAATTTAACAAATACATCACAATTCCATGTCATCTAGCTTTGAGAATAACCCATAATAACTGCAAATGTTACTAAAAACACTCATTCACAACAAGAATTTGCCTAGTATATGTTCAAATTAGCTAAGACTCCAAAGTGCAGCCTTTCCAAAGAAAAAAGCCACAATACAGGATTGGGCAAGTTGTCATTTAGCTTTTGTAGCACTTCTCAAAAATATCAAGTCCAATTTTTAAACTAAAATCCAAAATCCAAATTGGTATATATGCAGTTATATGTGTTTTGTATAACAAAAATATTCGCATTAAAATTTCCTTATTAAAATTGTCAAAAACTCAGCAAATGGGTAATATATGATTAACATAACTTTGAAATTACTGAAACAAAACAAGAATCTTTTAAGTTTCTTGGGATGCAAAAATACAACATTTAAACCTTTTAATCTATTTTTAAAGGCACTTAATTTAATAGAAACTTATTTTTAAATCTCAATTTTAATTACAACAATTTGCTAATTTATAAACAATACAATTTACAAAGCTTCTAATTTTTAAATTGTCTAATTAAAACTCTCTCTTTTTCTTATCCTTCTCAAAAATGTCCAGCTTTCTGTTGTTCTTCTTTTGTTTTGTAGTTTTACTTTCCGCGGTTTCATTGAAGTAGCTGTTACTTGTTTCAGCGGTGGTTGCCATGGCGACAGCGTACTGCCGTGTGTTTTCCTGAACTGGGCCGTGCCGGGCTACTTTTTAAATCTGAGAAAAACTCTGAAAACTCCAACTGCATAAACTCATAATTATTTAAAACACAAAATTAACTCCAAAAGGGTACATAAACACCTTTTAAAAACTCAGTAAATTATGACTTTGTAACAAACTCGGTATTGTCCCGCCGCTTCTCAGAGAGGGAGTGGGGGGTGTGTGTGTGTGTGTGCGAACCGCTCGTATCTCAGTCAAAGTCAAAACTGGTCGGTTACTTCCTGTTTGCCGTGCCTTTTCTTGGGCCCCGGCCTCGCTACCACCCCCGTGGGCAGGCTGTTCCTTCCCCCATGGTTCCACTCCGCCTCCATCCCACCTTTCCTTCCACCTTCTGCTCCCCCCCTCTCTCCTCTCCTGCATTCCAATCCCTGTGCCTCCCGCGTCTTATCTCTTTCACATTCCTTATCTTTCTTCTTCACATTCTTTTTCTTTCCCATCCCCCGATCACATTCCTCTTTCTTTGTTAGAGACATATTTTTCCCGCGCTACAACTTCTTTCTCTGCGCCATCTTTATGTCTTTGGGGGGATGCTTTCTTCTTTTTTTTTTTTTTTTTTTTTTTGCCACACCTCTGGCTATTGCTGATAACTTTTTCCAAAAATCTTCTGCTCTTCACTGTTTCTCTGAGAGCAGATAAGAATTTAGGGACTGAGGGGACTCCCGGCCCCCCTCCCAGCTCAGTTGAGCTTCTCCCGTCTGGGGGCTGTAAAGGTCTAACCCTAAATTTCAGGGTAGCCAGCATACAGTTCCTTGTTGTTCCCCAGATCTCTTTGGCGAGCGTTTTAGTACATCTGTCCCACACCTTAGGGTGGATAAACCTTACAAACTCATTTACGACTTTGACAACCCAAATCCTTGTAATAACAAGCGAATTAGGTTTACAACTTAATTAATTTACAACTTACAATCTAACCTTTTCGATGATTCCATCATCCTTCTGGGCCCAGGCTCTCCCGTCAAGAATAGACTCACTATCTTGACCGCTGTTCCTTGACTCAGGGTATCCTTGCTTTCTTCTTGTCCCACTTTTCTTCTTCCCGGGTTTCGGCACCATATGTCGGGGTCAAGCAAGGCTGGTACCCTGGCTGGAACCAGCACGGGCGGCTATCCTCAGCCGCACGGTCCATATCCCACTGCATCAATGTGATGGATGGCGAATATGGCGATTTATTGCAGGGAAACTTAACATTTTATAGTCTGGGGTCACTGTGTTACTCCCATCTGCTTACATCACAGTTAGGTGCTATTGGCTAATTGCAGGGGGCCTTGCTATCCTAACAGAGAGGGGTGGGTTTCTAGCTTTCTCGTTACATCCCGAGTTCTTCCGCAGCGCAAGGCCTTAACTACAACACACCAGCTTTTGAAACTCAGCTCCTTCAACTTCACCATGACCAAGACACAACCACCAGCCATCACTTTTCCCACAATTCCCTCATAAACAACAAATCTAGGAGGACAACTTTCCTAATCAACCACCTATGCCAAGGAGTTATCTTCAACATGTTGGGAATTCTCCTGGACCTGTTTGAGTCCTCTGTATGACATTCCTACTTGATATCTGGGAAGATAAAATCATCATAAGGATTGGTGACAGAGGTGAGCTGTATATCCAGCATGTAAATTAATTAATTATCAATACTTTAATATTGCTCCCCTCTTCAGAGCTGCATTGTGAAGCACTTGTGCATGACCAAGGATAGGTGCACTTTAAATACTTCTAAAGAAAGCAGATTAGTAAAGATCACAACATGGACAGATCCATTGAGATCTCTGTTCCCCTCTTCCTTGTTTTTCTCTCTGTTGCAGTGCGGTAGCAGAACCCAAACATGGCTTCTAGGCTTTGTTCCAACCCAAATTGTACCCAGTAATTCAGTCACCAAACACCTACTACATGAGTTACAGCTTTGGAAAATGTTTACATTTTAACTTGAACATGCTTGCAATCTGCACCTGGGGAATTCTAAAGCACCCAAAAAGCAAAACACACTTAAATCAAAATTTTCACTGAATGACAATACCAACTCAATTTTAAAACTGACATTCTGATTGGCTCAAGAGAGACCAAAACATTCCAAAGGTGGAAAAAAAATATGAAAAAACTCTACAATAATATGCAAATATTCATGTTAATTCTGATTTTTAACATTGTTAGGTTAACATTTCTGTGTTCACTTCTGCCTCTTGTTTTGCCTGGAATGAGAACCAAGAAAATATGCACAGTCCTCCTCTTTTTTGCATGGCACTTTCTGCCTGAATTAACCAAGGATTAGTATAAAACTAAGAAAGCTTACAGCCATCCTCAAGGCAGAAGCACAAGAAAATACACAGCAAATTAACTCCCCAAGTTTCATTTATTATATACAGCATCTACAACCAATTCTAAGTTTGCATTCTGTCTACAATCTACATAGAAATATTTATCCAAGTATAATAGGATAATAAATAATAATAAATCAAATCCTAAGAACAATGTGCAAAGTTAAAGAATTCCTGCATTTCTGGAATCTTGCAAAATATTCTATCACTTATTAAATTGTCTATGTTTTTAGAAGATTCCTGGTATTATCACTCTAGCATTTTCTTGCTCTCCTTAGGAATCTCTAAGTTCCACTAAAAGAAGCAGAGCACTGTTTACAGCAGTGGAAAAATCATTTTAATGGACCTGCATATTACAATTGCTTTAGGTGAAAAGCTCTGTAGAAAGGAGACAAGCAGAGAAGTGCCAAGGAAGCAAAAACTTCCTGGATTTTCCTTGATTATTCTCTGAGGACACTTTCAAAAGCTGAAATTAAAACTACATCTGGTCTGAGGTTATTTTATTCTCAGAACCCATCTTGGTTATGTCCAGAAAAACCTGATGAAGTCAGTAAGGTTGCACAGTCTATGGAAAGGAAAGATAAATTGTTGACAGGAAGGAGGAAAAGAAGGAACTTACATCTTTGACAAATTTGACATAAATTATTAATCACAGTTCATTTTGTCCTAGACAGGTGTCCACATTACCAAAACCACAGCCATTAACACATTAGTTGGCAGACTCAGACAGGCCAAAGACCAAAAAAGCATGGAAACTGGACAAACATCACAGCTTTGCAGGTGGTCCCTCAAAAAACCAAGGAAGATTATGACATTTACACTCTTGTGTGTACCCTTAATGCAAGATAGGAGACACCCATATCCAGAGCTACCAAGGTTGATCAAGCTTCACCTCACTAAATTCACCTTCAAAAAAAAGCCCTAACCTCCCTCCTTTTTCTCTTCTACACATAAACACTTTTCAGAGCCTTAAATGTATTGCCTCTCATGTACATTCTGGTAAAAGGAAAAAAAAAAAAAAAACAACCCAGCAATTTTCTGGAGAGCCAGAAAAAAGTAATAATTCTCACTGAAGTGGTAACAACTGATGTTGAGAACTTGTGGACAAAACATGGACCAGAACAAAACCAGCAAAAACAATCTGCAAATTAAATTTACATCCCTCTGTGTGTCAGTTTGAGATCATTCTCCAGTCTTCTGCAATTTTCCAGAACCCTTGCTTTCAAAATGGGATTACACCCACAAACCATTTTGATTTAGAGTCCCAGCAGTATTTTTCCCCTTCTCCTGGAAGTGGTCAAGGAAGAAATGGATGGTGAAGGATTCTGAGCAGATTTAATAAACCTGGAAAGCAGTTTATCATCAACAGAAAGCCAGGGATGAACTCTTCTAATGAAACTGTAACCAAAAATAATGAGTGGAAACAAACTGTTGCTTCATAAAAATAAGAACCATATCAGACTTGATTCTTCTCACTCACGTGTCACAGTCTCTTCCTGTTATGATCTTGGTAACTCAAATTGCCACAGAAATACAACCAAAATAATTTAATTACAGATTTTAAACTGGGTCTGTGCCATCTAACACCTCTGCTAAAGTCAGTAGTAACATTCCATTACTCTTTGCTTCTTCCTCTCATCTGGGAAAAAGACCCAAGGCAAATAAGGACTTTAATAGTCCTTGTCCTTAAATTAATTTCATCTTTGAATTGTTTTTTACTTTTCTGAAGCCTAAGCACTTCATAAATCTTCCCTCCCCCCACAAAATTAATAATAAAATAATACATATTTATGCTATTTTTAGAGTAATTTCATTAATGTAACAAAAAATATGCAAAAATAAGCTTAAAGGGAAATATGTATACAAATAACTTTTACCCGTATCTAATTCAATCAGTCAAATAAAAAACCTTTGTGAAAAAGCCATCAACTTTTTATCCAAGAATGTCATTGATAACCATATAAAAAAATGCTCACATTAACACAGAAACCCAACACTTTTACACAGGCATGTGTGTGTGTGTAAATTAAATATATAGCCTGGAATTTATAATTTATCCCAGTTTTGTTATGGATAACTGCACTGGGGAAGCAGGAGAGGGAAGTTCACTGGAGAGATTAAAGTGCACACATGAAAAAGAGGGGTATTTTCTCAGCTGCAGCTGTGTTTTAGGTGGAGAGCATACACAAGGCTCTCTTCACTTTTTTATTGGAATAGTTAGGTGCTGGGGTAAAAGGAGGAAGTGGGTTGGCTAAATGAATAGTGTGTGCTCATGGAGATTCAATCAAGGAATGGCAGCTCCAGACAATGAAGCCTCAGAAAGAGGCATAAAGGTTTAATAGTCCAAATGTTTGCACACGTGTACTTATGTCCCAAATTTAATCTGATAACCTGTCTTCAAGGTTTTCCAGTCCTTACAGCTGAAAATGTCCATTTAGTGACCTGTTTAGTTTAATAACTACTCAAATGCCATGAAAACCTACTGATACTGAAAATGTGTCTTTTTTACCATCATGCTGGCTCTCGCAAAGATGACAGATGTCCTGTGTGAAAACAGAATAGCCAATATACAGAAGAAAAAACGCCAAATGTTGCTAAGTGTCTTATAGTACCATTAGCTTACTTACACTTCCAACTTTTAGGTGAAACCAATGCACTCAAATTCTGTTGTTTGGATACAAGTGGATTTAATAATTCATGAAAAATACATTTCCAAGCACACCTGATAAATATGCTGAATGTGCTGACTTCCTACCAGAAGTATGCTTGTCTTTCATTTTATTGCTATTTGCTGTTTCCTGCATGGAATGAAGCTGTAGACTCATGACAGAAGTACCTGGTGCTCCCCCTGTGACAGCCACATTCAAGTGAGATGGGTAAGTCACAGAGGAAGAGTTATTTTTTAATTTTATTTAAGCAGGTAACAATTTTTCTCCAAAGAAAATCAACTACAGCCTCAACTATTTTGGCCAGGACTTTTTTCTCAATTGCTTCATTCTTAAAGATACCACTAAGGTAAATATAATCAAATAGAGAATGAATAAGATTCAGTAAGTTAGTGCCTGAAATTCTAATTTCTCTGTAGATCCACAGAAGCCTTCCAGCTCCCCCAAGCATGTCCCTGAAGGGACCACCTCTGGTAGGAGGTGAAGGGTTTAGCTTTGCTCCTAGAGTGGAATCAATCCAATGTGAATATATACTTCAGAATTTTAAATAATTACTTCCATGTTTCTTAACCTTTTGCTTTGGGAGGGTATCAATATTTTGAGGAGAGGAACTGAAAAAATCCTGCATGTGTCTCTCTACCTTCCCCTCAGTACCAAGAAATGTTTCTCAAGTCCCTTGGCTACATTCTGAAACCCCTTTGCACAGAGAACTCCACTGAGCCCCAGTCAGTCAAATTTGACTAAGGGAATTATGAGCTGGCTCTTTCTTAATTAGTCTCAGCCTTACTTACGGCAAAAGTAGTTCTATTTCAGACATTTGAAAAGCACACAACAATCATTCCGTATGTTCTGTGGTGCATTAGGCACAAGGTAATATAACCCACAGGAATAACTAAATTATAATTCACATTGAGAAGCTTGACAGTTGCATTTGATTCCAGAAAAACAATGACAAATCAGCAAGATCACTCAGCAAACAACTTGAGATTATGCAATGTGTTGAAAGACTTGCAGACTCAATTTTTTTCCTAATATGTTTTATGTATGAAACCATATTCCATCTCTATTTTAATAATACTTTGTATTGTAATAATATAATATTCACAATCCATCTTTTCATCTTCCCACAGACCAACAAGAAACTCAGAAAGAAACAGGGATTCTCCTTTTTGCTTTCTCTCTCAGAAGTTTACAGGAGTAAAAGAATACAGCAACTGCTTATGAGCCATAAATTTATTTTTATTCCTGTGTATTCTGCACTCATAGGGTCTGGGTCTTCCACAGTAAACAGGAATTAATGTATTTTCTCCTGAGGCAGTTTGTGTCTCAGTGCCTGTATGGGACTGGACACCTCATGAACAGTCATGGGTGTCAGGTGACACCCAGGCAATATACACTGCAAAAGTATCACAAAATGCCACAAATTATTATGGGATACCCTGTAAGAAATCCATTATCAGTTGTAAGAAATAGTGTGGTGAGGCCAGCAGGAAGAGCACCTGTGAACTTCATGTATTGCACTATCAAATGATCACTTCATCAAACAGACCTGGGGAAGGTCCCAAGTGTTCATGCTACGTGGCAAAAAACAGATTTAGAATTATAATCTGGCACAAAGGCAGGAAATAGATAAAAATCCCGCCTTTTTTTACCTTCCGACACTGACTGTTTTGATGGGATGGAGAAAACGCTTTCAAGCCTATTAGAATACATTCACTTCACCATAAATCAGAGATCATGCAATTAAGCTTTTTGCAGGCTTGTTTCTCCTCTGCTACAGGTTGGAGGTGACCCAGCATTTGATGACCTGGCTACACAGTTTAAATGGGAGACATTTGTCTGCAAAAGCAGAGACAAACAAAAAGCAACAGGAGAGCTCCTCCACTGCAGACAGAAGAGTGTAGCCTCCTTTCAAAACCCTCACTTTGAAAATAGAGGTATTCCAAAGAGAAAGGCCACCCGGATTCCCAGTTCAGAACCAGAGCTGTTAAATAGTGACATGCCTTAGCTAGCTTAAGTAAGCTATCACTTGGCACTCCGAAGTTTGAGTACTTTGAGTACTTTGGACAGCCTTGCCTATATTTAGAGAACAAGGATGTGTGTGTTCATGTCACGTGATGCAGAAAAAATCATGTAAACCCAAAACTGAGCAGTGACTTTGGGAAAGCCATGTCCACAAGGACCCATCTGCAGCCAAAAATTCTTCCATAAGATCCTCCTCCTAAATACCACAATGTGAGTGTCTGGCCTGAAAAACTTGAGCACCATCTGGTGTGGGAACTTCTCATTTCACATCTCAGCTTTTTCTCCAACAGAATTTGCAAACATGGGAGTGCTAAATCCATGCTAAATGTAGTCACTATATGAGAATTTCCAACAACCAAGAGGGCAGTAAGGACTGACAACAGAAGTAACAAGTGGGGACTCTGAAAATACAGTTTCTGAGGGAATTGTGTACCCTCTGGTGCTGCAGCACTGTGAACTACAGGTGCTTTTGTTTGAGAGAGATGATGGTGCTTTTTCCAGCAAGAAATCCATCAGAGGAAAGTAGATGCATAAAGTCTCATAAAGGAAGAGGTACCACAGGGCCTGAACTCATCAGTTGAATCAATATGATTTATAGCAAAAGCAGTCTATTTTCTCCAAGTCAAGAATACACTTGGTATTCATAAATTTAAAAAGTAATTAACATCAAGATACTAAATGTTTCACTTACTTCTGTAACACTATCATTATACAAATCGTATGTTTATTGTGCAGTTACTCACAGTGTGTAAAAACATCATGTGTATGATTAAAATAATATTTTGTTCTTGTTTTTAGACTGGCACAGTTAGTTAAAATTGTCCCACAACTTTTTGCAAGGTCTTTTGCAATTAAATAAAAATAAAAATTTACAAACTACCATGGTGACCTCTCCTGGCAGGGAAATGTACAACCTCTAACTATGAAAACAGATTAATCCTCAAAGGAGGAAGTACACCTGGCCCACTTTATAGTTTATTTTTTCATTCCATATCCTGAAACATCTAGATGCCATTTCCAAATCAAAACTGACACATAAACTAATAGATCATCAAGAAAACATTACAGCCTCTTGTTGTAGAGACAAAAGCCTAATCAAGATGCTTTGCAAATTTTAAAAATACTTTTTCAACAGAATAACCATAGAACCAGATAAAATTATAACTGTATTATTAGAAAATTAGAACTTGAGACTAAATGGGAGGATAAAATGTTACCTAAACCTGGGGCAACTGGGAATGAAACTCAGCTGTAACTCAAGATCATCTTGAGTGTTGCAAACGCTATTCACAACTGTGCCTTGCTCCGCTGCACTTGTTTCCCCACACAGTGTATAAGATTTTTTTCATACATCAGATCTTACATATGTCTGCATAGACCAGTGAGAAATCTTCCACTGGTACAGATAAAGGACCAAGCAAGGTTGGGGAAGCTACAAATTCATTTTCGTACTACACTACAGGCACAATCTGAAAAAAAAAACCCCAATGGTACATGCATGTAAGATTTGTACATTGTTAAACAGCATGCACACTGTCATTGTGACTCTTTTTTAACCGTATTAGAAACTCCAGGCCTGTCTCTGCAAGTATAAAAGGTTCAGAAAGAGCTAAGTTTTTCATCACCCATTCTGCTGTTGTTTACTAATATAAGTCATTGTGCCAATGCCACTGTCACTCCCCTCAAATGCTGGCTACTAAACACTCAGAAGAGGGAAAGAAACCCAGTCAGGAATTAACAAAGCTCATACAATGTGTATATATGAAAAAATTAAGTTAGAGTATGTAAGGCAGAGCTGGGAAGAACTCTCCTAAGAGTGATAGGGAATACACAAAACGCTTGGTAGCTTGAGAACAAAAACATCCTTCAAACAACACATTTCAAGTTCAAGAAAAACAATTTCACCAGTTCTGCTATCATGGAAGTAAACTGATTTTACCACAGTGAGGATCAGATGGAGATTTAGATGTTGTAAGTGCAAAGAACAGACGCTTCCTTTGAGCCCAAGCAAGACCATCAAATAAAACAACTGTGGCAGAGGGGAGGCCCAGCATCAGCCTGTACCTGAACCTGTGGCTATGCAATATTTTCAGTCATCTCAAAGACAACAGATGGACCTTCATGTGGGGAGCTAGGGCCCGGCGGTCGGAAGATATCGGGATGTAACGGAAAGATAGAGTCACCCCCCTCCTCTATAGATTATGGTAATGACCCCTGTAATTAGCCAATAGCACCTAGCTGTGATGAAAGCAGATGGGAGTGACACTGTGAACCTAGGTTATAAAGTGACAAATTCTTCACCAATAAACGCCATTTCTGCCATCCATCACATTGATGTTGTGTGCAAATGGACCGACTGACCTGGGATTGGTCACCGTGCTGTTCCTGAACCAGGTCCTCTGCCTCGCTGAAGGCAGCACCTTCACACTGAAACTCAGGCCTAAAAGGCACATTCCTTCCCTCCAGAATTCACTTGAATTGTAAGAGACTTGAGAGCATATGCTTAGGGAATGGGAGGAAGAGAGTAAATGTTTTGGGGCTTTTTTTGCTCTTAGTTCCAGCAACTGCTTCTTCAACTCCTTTTTCTATTCTAGCTACAAACACTATGATATTCTCTCCTTTATATTCACAGAGCTTGTCTGAATCAGTTTCACACCTGACAAGAAATTCCTGTAAGACCATCCAGATATCATAAGAATGTAATATAATTAACATAATGACATTTTTGAAACACAAGGCTTTGATATCTTAGGACACACCCATAGCTACATCTATTACCAGCGTCTCATCTCTACTCCAGTGACTCATATTATCCAGAATTGTACTTGGCACACTATCACACCCTCCCTAAGAAAATAGAAAAACATTTCCATGTCTGCTAGTACCAAATACTATCCCTCTTGTCAGGCTTTAGCAACTTTCAAGAGGACATTTTTGAAATTGATCCTTCCCAAGTGTTAATATACCTGAATATAAAGAGAAGCAGTTTTCTCACAAGTGGGAAAATACCACAAGCATCACATGCCAGTATTTATTTGCTGCTGAGGGCTATACAAAGAATTACAGGGACCTTCACTCAGGAGTGAAACAAACCAATTTAATTTTTAACTTGATCCAGTAGTTGCTTTGTCCCAGTTTTGATTCTCACCACACTGGCAATGTCCTCTGTTCCCAGTTTCAAGAGAGCAGGCAGAATGTACTGACACAGGTTTCCATATTTTGGAGAGATTAAACTCTGGTTTCATGAACAGTCAGCTGTGGTATGAAGTAGATCAGAGTAATGATCCTCCTAGGAGTAAAGAGAGCAGCAATCTCTACACTTCTGTAGGGTGAACACCTTCCTGGCTCAAATGGGAGATCGAGCTGGAAATTCCTTCAGGCAAAGGTGGGAAGATGTGCTCTAAGCAGGAGTCCAACCATTTAACTCCTGGCAACAACAAGTCTCCCAACTCTATGAAAAAGAACTGATTTAATTCGATCTAAAACCAATCTTTCATAATTGAAGTGAATTTATTTCAGACCAAAGAAAGACAAATGTGTTCTATGCAAGTGACTCTACGGTAGCTAGAAGAGCAGTGACCCTCTGTACTGGCCATTTCTAGGAAGGAAACTAAGGAAACAACAGGATGAAAAACTCCAGAGAGTCATCCTCCAGGGTAAGGCTGTGACACAAGGAGGCCAAGAAATTGTTTCATTGACTGTGCACGATTCATTTGTTAGATGATAACATCACCCAAAAATAGCTGGCAGTGCTATGTGGTCACTCTGAGAGCCACACATCTGTCTCCATCTCATTACTCTTTGTTCAGCAATGTGTCTGCACATGCACATTCCATCTGCACAGAAACAATCAGCCGAGCCAGGATCACTGTTCCCATGTGCTGTGCCTGTGCTGACCTGCAATCACCACATCTCAGGGAGCAGGAGAGGACCACACATGATTGGCTGAACACTGCACTTTGCTTGACACTGAATTGTGGCTTAAAGGCCAAGCAACATTTGTTACAGGATTAATTTTAATCAAGATCTCAAAATAACTCCGGGATCTAATGATGCCTCAGTCAACTGCATGCAAAAGCTGTACACTTTAATATAGCCTAAGCCATAGGAAAACAAAGAAGTAACTGATTTTTATTTTCAAATCAGATGGAAAACCAAACTCTATCACATTAAAAGTCACTATTTAGCAAAAAGAAAGTACAATAAGAATACTGAGAACATCACATACTGAGATCAGAGGATTTGAGTGGATAAAATACAGATATTGCAAGGAACTGTTTGAAAGTTATCTATTCCAATTTTATCAAGGATATTTAATTTCCATTTTTCACTCCCTAAAGGTGAATGGAGGCAGGGGGGAACAAAGGAAGAACAGTGTCTAGTGTCCTTATGCAAGTTATTTATACTTTTGATTCCCACCAAGCAAGCATCACTGGTGATGGCAGTGTGACAGGAGCACTTCCTTCCTGTTCTGTAGAGTAGCAAACTAGGCTGACAGAAATCATCTACCTCTGAAAAGTAACGTTTTGGCTAACTTTTTATCCTAAGACTTAGAGAATGCACATTCTAAAAATTCGTTCCTATAGCATATCTTGTTCCGTGCTACCTAAGACTGATGAACACCAGTTGTCCACTATAAGTGATACACTTTGGGAAATGCAAGTTCATAAAAACTGGCAATCTAACAAGTGTCCTCATAGTTCAAGGATCTAGAAAATTATTATCCCCATTAAACTGTGACCTTTCTTTAATGAAAGCAGGCACGCTTTTAAATGTCCTGGTAACATTCTTTGCATGAGGATTTTTAACAGTTATCTCCCTTGCTCACCAAAAGCAATTCAGGTTTAGTCAAACTGATCAGGTTTTTTCCAGAAAAGTTCACTTACCATCCAGAAAAGAGTTCCAATGTGCTCTATAGTAGACAGTACACTGAATATTAAACAAATCAGCACCAGGAGAAATCTGAAAAAAACAAACAGTGTTTAGTGACTTGTCAAGTTTAACTGTAAATCTATATCTAGTTTTTTGTCTCTTTCATTTACATAACTTTTTTATCACAAATACTTTGTATTTAATCAATCAATTCTTCCTAGTCAAATGAGTATCATCATTTTGCATTCATTCAGCTTTCAGAAACATGGAATAAAAATGACAGGAAGGCTGAACACAGTAAATCAATAAGTAAATGTCACATTATCAAATATGTTTCTAAGGGAAGGTTGTCATAGTGAATGTTTCATATTTCACTGATTGCTGTACAACTTCAGCAATTCTCGTTCTGGTAGCTTTTACGTGAAAATTACAGGTTGAAAAGCTTATCAGGAAGGGGAAAAACTCTTGTACAACCTAGAGACCGGTAACAAAATTAATTCCTTTGGAGTTCTATCCATGATCTCACCCCAGTGGACACTTTTATCAGTGTTCTAGAAGAAGAGATGAAATGCACCTCATCAAGTCCACAGCCCAGGTGTTTGGTCACTAAGCTTGAGGGCAGAGCCCCTGGTTAGTGGTGCCTGCACAGGCTACAGAACAGATATACAGGAATCTCATAAAACTTGACAGGAGCAAACCTCAAGTCCTACACAAAGTGTGGGGAAGAAGACTAAAACATGTCCCCCTGACCTCCCTTTCCCAGGCTCAATTTGTGTCCCTAATTCCCTGCTCCTGTGCCTCCCTCCCTGAGGCATGCCCAAGTAGCAAAGAGGGATGGGGAATGCAGGGTTGTGGTCAGACTACAACACTTTGTCTCTGCCCCTCCACCCTCCTCCTCACACTGCTCCCCTACTCCATTGTGAGCCCTTCCATGAGCCGCAGGCCTTCAGGATAAACCTTCCCCAGGGGCTGCAGGGAATTTCTGCTCTGGAACCTGCAGCATCTGCATCCCCTTTCTCCTGCTTCTCTCACCCCGGTGCTCAGAGGTTGTTTCACTCTTGCTTTTCCCTCTCTTCTCACAGCCCACACTGTGCTTTTGGCCTTTCCCTAGGAACTTTTCCATCTAAGACTGGGGGCTCAGCAGTACATGTATACACAAAGATATAAAAGAGCACACAATACAGAATCACAGAATCATTTAGCTTGGAAAAGGCCTCATTGAGTAAAACAAATCAATACAGCAATTCCAGGTCCACCACAAAACCCTAAGAGCCCCATCTACACATTTTCCAAGTACTCCAAGCATGGTGATTCCACCACTTCCTGAGCAGCCTGTTCCATGTATTTACTCACAGATGCACTTCATATGTATATATCTATATATCTAGAGAGACAAAGTTCTCAGAACACAAATACAGGACAAAAAATAACTACTGCAGAGAACTACTTGGATATGAAAACTCCCAAAATGTGTTTGCCTCAGAGGGTAGGCTGAGCCAATATTCTGTATGCAGCACGTTCAAACCACGACAAGAACCAGGGAAAATGAGACAACTTTGGTATCTGTGGAGCCCTTCAGCTTTCCTTTTTCTCTTTTAAGAGTGCCTCAGAGTTTTAGACTGCCTTGGGATCCCCAGGAACACTGAACAGGTGAAAATGAACACTGGAAACACTTTTTGGTATGTTTGCTCTGATTATTCACACACTGCAATTAAATTGCAAGTTATATGCAAACACAGGAGAGACAGTTGTTTCCCAGCTACGACATAGACAACAGCTGACCTCTTCAAGCCTAAAAGTGGATTTGAAATTATGAAAAACAAAAGGTCCCACTTCCTTTCTTCTGGCTCTGGAAGGCCACTGACACTATTTAACCACAAGTGGAGATTTGAGTAGATCAGGACCACCATTAATAAACAGATATCGTAAGTAGTGTTTAGAGCTCTACATGTACAACTGTCTCTGAATCAAGTTTGAATTTCTTCAATATTTACCTATTCTGATCCACAATATAAGGGCAAATGGACCCAGATAACACATCTTAGTCAAGGGTAAGAGTATCTTTAGCTTGGGATAGAGCTTAATCACGCTCTCATGGTTTATGTGTTCCCACAACACTTCACTCAGCCCTGCTACTCATTTTGCTTCAACATGCACAAGTTGTATTATTCTCTAGTTTTACTCCCATCCCCAAATGTTTATCTCTGAAAACAGTGCTGTGTTATAGGGGGTACCGAGATCTGTCCAAGGCATAACAAAATGGATTTATTGCTCCAATGAGCTGGTGCACTGCCCAAAAGATAAACCAGCAGAGGGAACAGAACCCAGCATTCCTGGAGAGTGATGCTCCAAAAATGAAATCAGAGCAAAGCCTCAAGGACAGATAATGAAACACAAACCAGCCTTTGGCAAATGGAAAAGAATAAGTTGATAAGGGGTTCAAAGCATAAGGGTATTGCTAGTCTCCAACTAGCAATAGAAGAAGGGTGTAGAAGGGTCTAGGCTTGGAAAACTGCAGAACTTTAGCCTTTTCTTCAGGTGTAAACATAAGGTAAGTAGGGTCCTAAGAACCTCTTTTTCTTATACATTTAATATG
This sequence comes from Poecile atricapillus, assembly GCF_030490865.1. NCBI lineage: Eukaryota > Metazoa > Chordata > Aves > Passeriformes > Paridae > Poecile > Poecile atricapillus. Next base: position 103,336,149 of record NC_081288.1, on the reverse strand, counting down.
AGATTAGTACTGAGTACCTCACTCTGTTGGATGTTGTGCTCCACCAGGGAGTTTCTTTATCCAGACATCTTTTACTTCCAATCATCAATCCCAGTGATGGGTACATGGAGAAAGACACAAAAAGGTGAACAGACTTATCCATACATCAGGACAGTGTTAAAGGCCCACAGAATTCTCCTGCAGTTCAGACTATCCTTCAGTCAATGGTCAAGGGAACATTTTAACTTGGCTTGTCCCTGAAACCAGTATATCAAACAACTCCAGCAGAGATGTACAAAGAGACAGTCACTTCCTCTGAGTACAGACTCTTAATTTCTTCCAGATCCCTGCCATTTCAATTATATCCCCTCAAAAAACCTTTGTTTTCTTTTACTGCACTCACTAGTAACACATAAAAATCCACAGAGAATTCACATTCTAAATATTTTCTACCAAGACCTTTGGGATGATAGTGCACTTTACCCCTTTTCCACTCTAAGAGAAACAGAGAGAAAAACCAGTACTGTTACATAGATATTATCACTACATCTTCAACCATATCTCCTTTTAGGCTTCTGTCGTGGTTTTGAACCAGTAATTAACAAACAAGGGGGAAAAAAGAATTATTATTTTTTTGCTGTGAGATATGGATTAAAATAAGAGCAAATCAGGCATAAAACTTAAAAGGAATAAAGAGAAGTTTATTGACAAACTACAAGAATAAGAACACCAGAATAAACTTTTAGAAAAACCTTTTCATTTCTCACTGCTCACTATTCTTTTGTTCACATGACAACAGAGACAAAAACTTATAATTTTGATGGTTTAAACAGTTCTAATTTTCTTATAGTCTTTTCCTCAGTTTCTGTAGAGAAACAGAAGTTCCTTTCTGTTAATTTATGGAGTTTGTCACAAGAAAACTATTTTTGTTATAGTTTCTCGTTTCTCTGATATCAGCTGCTCAGAGCTACTGTTATTAAAGCCCACCCCTCCCATTCCACATCACTCTGAAATGTGTTATGGGTCATGAGTTTGAAGATAGCATTTTTAAGGATAAGTTAGTCAAAGGCAAAAAAGTATTCTTCATCTGCTTCTGTGAGCTTCACTAAGAAACAGTTTTCTCATTGCCTCTCAAGGCTTTAAATCTCTCAGCACTTCACTATACCACAATTACTCTACTTTTTACTCAAATTTACACTTTGAACACCTTATTCCTCCCCATACTCTATTATGAATTAAAGGAGTTTTTTCAGGACTTCATTGTCCATCTCCATAGTTTTAACAGAAAGATATTTCAGCTTAATTAAAGCATCTTCTTAATTCTCTACCTTTCTTGAAGTTTCTTTTCTTTCTTGCCACTAGTAGTTTATAAAGTCTCTTTTCATGTTGATCACTCTCCTTTTCTCTTTCTGGATGAAAAGATTAATCCGCAAGTCTCATCTGGATAAGAAAGAGTTAAAATCTTGCCCAAGCTTTTGTAGATGGTTCGGTGATCTCTGCTGAACAAGAGCTGAAGCTGTCTGCGATGGAAAGTTCTTCATAGCTGCTTTTAGAGAGCGTGGTCTCTGTCTTTGCTTGCTGCAGGCTCAGAGTTCCTTTCCTCTTTCACTCAGCAGTTTTCTAGTGAATGTAGTTACAGCAAAACCTCCAGCTGAACCAGAGATCGGGCCGAGCCCGGCCCAGCCCGACCTAGCTCGGGGCAAGCCTCATCTCCCGGCCGGGAGACGAGAGACGCAGCGGGCCCGGCCCGGCCCCCGCCCAGCCGCATGGCTTGGGCAGGGAACCGAAAGCCAGCCGGAGCTCCACCACCCTTCACAGTCAAGAAACAAGCACCACAGACTTCTGGGTGTACACTTTAAGGTGGGGTTCACAAGTTGATTCTACTTTTCAATGGCTAAAACTGCTGTCAATTCTCAGCAATGACCGATAATTGGTCAAGAGAAAAGACTCTCAAGAGCCCCCAGCAACTTTAACTTCCTTAAAGGTAAACTAACCTTATGACAGCTTCAGAAAAAGCAATTAAAAAAACATTTACCAGAAAAATTGAATAAAAAATTATAGAGAGACAAGCTGTAGGTGCATAAGGATGTAAAAAGGAGAACAACTGGTGCCTCTTTTTTACTAAGGGACCCCCAAACACAGCCTGTGGGTCTTGTAACTTTGAGCTAATTGTTGCTTCTCTCCTGGTTTTATGTATTGAGATTATTTTTTTTCTTTTCCATTTCCAAATCACACACACTAGAACTGTTCAAAGGACCCTTTAAATTCACTTAAATTATGGCAGTATATCCTCTGGCCAGTGAGTGTCACTCCTTCCTAATGAATAGTAAGGGCAGCTCACATGGACTGAGTACAGATTCAGTTGCAGTGGGGACAAAGCCAAAGATCAGCACAGATTAATGAGTGAGCGAGGGCATCAAGAACAACAACAACAACCACAAAAGAACAAAACAAAACAAAAAACACAAAACTCCCAATCAACCAACCAAAAAAAAAAGACCCTAAACATTAGGGTCCAATGGGGGACAAACCCCCAAAACAAAAAGAAAGCAAGCTCATTCACCTAGTCAACCAGTAAACCATGAATTTACAGTGAAGACATTGTCCCAATAATCTCTAATCCCAGCAAAGAGGCACAGAAACAATAGGTGTAGAAAAGAGGACTGCAACTTGTATAGAATTAGAGACAGATACTGCAGATCCTGTTCTCCTGCACAGCACAGCAGCAAATTGTGGTGGCAGCATTGCTGCAAGGAGTTTGTCACTAGAGAAAGATGTGTTTCATTAAACAAAAAAATTCTCTTTTTGAGTCCGCCATGGCTGAAAGATACAGCCCTTACGTGCCCTTGGTTGTAAATCCTAAACCAATCTCAGCGATTTTCCCCTTTTATGTGATGAAAAGACCATACTTATTTTCCAGCCAGGCAATTTATATGGAGATAAAAAGAAGTGTTAAAAGACATTAAAAGTGCTAATAGTTTCCCAGACAATTGTGCATCAAGGCCCTGTGGACACAGATCTCAGCATGTCCCAGACCCTCAGGATTTGATCTGGCCAGATTAAAGTGAGTGCCTGTAGGCTGCCTTGTCTTGGAGCAACACATCTCCAGGGAGCAGCTGAGGAGATCTGTAGTACAAGAGCTATGTAATCTTGACAGATTTTAAACAGAATTATCTCCTTTTTATTCTCCCCATGAATAAAGGGAAGTAAAAAGAAAATTGTTCAGCTAGCACATACAGCATTACAGAACACAGAAACAAATATGCTTTTCTAGTGTGTACAAGTACAGTAAAAAGCTATCTGTTCAGTACTACAAAACAACCAATACTCTCAGTTCTACTGCTCAGAAATGCACTTAAGGTGATAATCTTCTGCTGGCTTCCCCCAGGCTCTCTGACAGTCTTTACCATCCAGTTTTGAGTTATAGAAGATGGTGCACAAGGTGCATAGAACCACGACCTTCCCAATACCAAGAGCTCCTTTTCTGATATCAGCTCCCAGAAATGCTGGAAACCTCCTGCTTTAGTGGTGCTTTACATTTCAAACAAGTCTTCTTTTCCTATGTAATCCCAAACAGATGTGAGACACACTAATAACCCTGCTGGGGGCAGGCTGTCATCTCCATGGGGACACAGAAAGCTGCTGAAGTGAGGGGGAGTGGAAGAACATAATTACTACTCTGCACAACCAGCGTGGAAGTAGATTTGCCTATCCTTTGCTGGAATTGCTGAGAAACTGAATATGAGACAGATGAGGGAGAGTTTCTGGTATTCTCAGCCAGAGTCAGATAGACTTGAAGAGGTAAAAATAACAAAAGTGTGTCAAGGTAGATACAAAACCAAATACAAGCCCAAAATGGTTCTCATCCAAGCAGTGATCTCACAGTACATGATCACCCATGCCAGGCAGCAGCTCATGGATGGACGCACCCTCAGGGTGAAAGAAGCTGGGACTGCTTTCCCCTTGGATTTGTATGTCTGGAGGGGGAAGCAGGACAGGACTGGAGCCGAGAGCCTTGAGGCACCATTTAGAAGCCCTGGTTTACACAGCAGCCCCACAGCCAAGGTTTAGCCACAGCTGCTGATGTCCCTGGGTGCACTTGCAACAGTTTATGCTGAGTGCTCACCACAGGCTGTTGGAAAGAAGCCACAGGTGGAGTTTGGTGAGTAGGTGGTGTTATAAATTCACTCGAGAGAGTGTTAAAGTTTAATAAAGGGAAGTTTTATTAATTATAGCAAGCAAGCAATAAGCAAAAGACAGCGCTGGACAGCCGGGAAGCGATCTCGCTTTGCCGCGGCCGTGCTTTCGTTTTTCGTGTGTCTCCTTTTAATCAGTCCGGCTCTCCGGGCTCTCCTGTGACGTGTCCTTCCTCGGGTCTTTCTACGCATGCGCCTTCATCGGTCTATGGGTCCGATCGTTCGGTCTTTTCCTTATCTTCCTTTAACCTTTCTTCACTGTTCTCTGTAAAGGCTTAGCTCAGTAATTTTTTGGAATGCAAGGAATCTTAGCAAGGACATGATAAACGTCAGTAGCTATACAAGCATCAGTTACTATGCATACGTAAGTAACTATCGTAAGTAAGTAAGGGGTAAATAACAATCTTGATTTTACAGAACATAACATTACAGGATATCCTATCTGCATGTTTAGTCGAACAAAAGGGTCTCTGTTTATCACAGGTGGTATCTGAATCATGGCAAAAGTGCTGCACTCAAGTACTGGAAACAAACATCAAGTTTGCATCCTCCCTGCACCCCAAGTAAATCCACTCCCAGAGAAACCAACAATCCTTTTGCACCTTTTCTCTAGCTCAGTGGAGCAGTATCTGTTACTGTCACTGTCACTGGGCCACACACCACAATGCAGGCTAGCTTTGACAAGTCAACCCTTACAGATAAACAGCTCAATTAATTGCCAGCTGATCTGCAGAATCCAAAAAGCTACAGCTCTCTTGCCTCTCAGGCAATCAGAAAAGCTCCTCATGGACTGCTCCTAACAGCCTCTGGAATGCCAAACATAGCTCTAACCAATGACCTTTCTAAACACACTGGAGGAAAAAAAGCTTGGTTGAGCACCAAATTCCCTGTAAACAGCTGGGTACATCATGGTGCCACATGCAAGCCTTCAGCAAGGTTCCTCACTGAATACCTCTGGGTTTGTCTCAAGGTCTCACTGCAGGCCCTCTCACTGAGGGACCTCTAAAGGCAAAGTCTACCAGTCTCATCTGCAAGTACAAAACAGATCCTGTGTCGCTCTATTTGGAACAGCAAGAAGAACGACACAGACTCTCTTGGGAGTCAAACAGGAGAGTTTCTCCCCGATTTATTACCTCCGATCTTTTTTATAGACCAATATGTGAAAGTACAGAAAATTAAAACTTTATTGGTTAGTGAACTAACACATCACCGTCATTGGTCAGTGGGATACACCACCCCTCAACCTTCTCTTGCAAGAAAACAAGGAACTGACAAACAGCACCTGCAAGGCTGTCTTCTATCTCTGAGGATTGTTTTAATTCCTCCTTATGATTTCCCAGGACACTTTCTCAGGCAAGACTGAGAAAGTTATGTGGCCTGCTATTCCACAGGCACTGTGCTCCCTGCTTCACAGTTAGCATCCATAATCCTGGGAGATTTAGGTCTCCCTAAATATTTCTGTTTATATTTTTGGGATACCTATAGGTGAGGCAAGTGGATGGATGTGTGTTTCATATTGCTGACTTGGGGTGAAGCTATTTAAAGCTTGTCATATAGCAATTCCCCTTTCCCCACTGTTGGAGGTTTTTTCACAAATGGGACAGGACTGCCGGATGACGTGTCACAAGCTTTTATTTCAGGCACCAGTCTCAGCTACAGATGCAGGAGATGGCACAAACCCACGTCTCCCACAAGCAGCACAAGATCTCTTTGTTACAGAACATTTTATAACTTTTTCAGCCAATAGCATATTGCTGAAGCTTACAAAAAATTGTTCTATCCAATCACTAGAAACACATGTACACCTTCTTCAAACAATGTTTGCTTTCTATTAACAATAGACAATACTCTATTATTAAGCTTAAAACTTTCTACTATTGTGGTAAGCATATTTTTCTGCAGTCTTAGGGTCTATCTTGGCCAAGCCTAAAAACTCAACTATTGTTTCATATTGTATTATTGCATCTTTACTTTCAGGCCTTGAAGCTTCAGCTAGCTCTAAGTTCTCTGCTTTTTCTTTTCTGAGGCTTATTTTCACAGCTTCTGAAAGTCTTCTTACCTTTACTTTTATGCTTAAATGTTGCCCCTGTTACCAATACTCTCTCCTGCAAAGGACACTTCTCTGTGCAGTAAGGGTGAGAAAACAGGGTGTGATTGTTTACTTGCTTGCAGGGAGTTATTTATATCCATAGAAAACAGTTATTAAAAGGGAGGAAGTTAATATGGCAGAGATATAAATAATTACCTGCTAGTACTAACTAGTAGTGTTGGTCTTCTCTTTCCTATCCTAAAGGAACTGAGGTTCCCCTTTCTAGTACTTTGTTCTCTTTCATTCTTTCTGTGATTCTTGAGGATGTTGAACAACAATTTGAGCTGTTACTTCTTCAAATACTTTTTTCCTTTTCTGCCATAGAGCTACTAAATATAGTGAAGTATTTCCTCTCAAAACACCTGGCATTCTTTCCCTTCAACATTTTTTTTTTCTGAAAATGGAAATTTATTCCAAATCACCTATTTGCAGACTCTTCCTCATTCTCTCTTTGAGCAGAAAAAAAATACTTTACTTATCAGAGGAAAGAGGAGTATCTGAGAACCTCCTCTTTGGTTTCAGATTCTCATGTAACACCATTAACACAGAAGTGTCATGCTTTCTCAAGAGATATATTGTTAATCTAAGCAAAATTTTAGTATTTCTTGACTTCTCCTCAGTTCCTCAAGCCTCAGGTATACACAAAAATACAACTACTTTCTCATCAATGCTTTTAGACTATCATCCTTAAATTCATCCAGTGTGTTAATCAGATTAAAGAGGCAGTCATGTTAAAGGAAAATTCATGCTTCTTTATGTCCTGGTCCTCTTAAACATTACTTCCTTTTGGAGAGAAGCTGGTGGGACCAAAAACGTGTTTCTGTTGCTGCTGTAACCAGGGACAAGTTCTGTTTAATAGATTTATTGACCATGAGCACACTTCACTATAGCCTATGAACACTGGGAACTAGGAGCTTAGCACTAAGAGCAAAATGATCTCAAGCATATTCTCCAGAGTGAAACTTTTCAAGGTCATGCTACAAGAAACTTAATTTCCATAGAAGACAAGACTAATGGAAGTTCTTAAAGGAGGAGTAGTCATAAATCCTCCCTTTAAATTTTGCAGCAAATAATTCAATTTCTAGCAAAAACTGTGCATGTGGGGCTTTGCGTTTCTCTCTTGCAGTTAAGTGTACTTGAAGTGCTGATATATGAGATGCTTGTGGGAGTGTTCTCTCTTGGATAACAAAAAAGGGGTGGGTGCGGAAGGGACAAACTTGTAAATTCACCGACAGAAACATACTCCTTGTCAACCAAGTACAAAACAGTAGCTTTGTGGCCTTCTGGGCTTTACCAAACTTTGTTGACTCTGCAGTTTTGTTTAGAGGAAAAAACACTTTTAGAAAAATATGAGCTCTATAATGAAAGCAAATCAACTTTTTTTTTTTAATGGAAAAGCTATTGGAACTTATGCTCTGTAGTATTGAGAGGCCTGAGCCGTGGGCTGCTGATGATTTTAGCACAGCCAGCTGTGTTCTGTTCCTTCCTCAAAACTGAGCTTCTGTGCCTCTCTTCACTCTGTGAAAGCCCTCTAGGTAGATAACTACAAATGGCTTCTACGTGTCTCCAGTAGAAAGTACATGGAAACCCTGCCTTTCAGATTCCTTAGATAATCCTTTATTCTATTGGCTAGTTTCTCCAGAAGATTTGAGCAGCCTAGTTTATTGGAAGGTGTCCCTGCCCATGGCAGGGGGTGGAACTCAATGATCTGTAAGGTCCCTTCCAACCCAAACTGTTCCATGAGTGTAAGATAAGAAGTCAAAATGTTCTGGCCTACGATCAAATGGGGAAAGAAATGCAGTTGCTTCAGCTGGACTTAAAAGAAAAATGGACTGAATTGAGGCTAATATGTACAAGTAAATCTATGTGCAACTACACCCATTGGAGCTTCAGCTTTTTTCTGGATGACAGACTAGAAAGTTGTCTAAAGGAGACCAAAAGTTTTAAGTCAGCCTGTTGTTAGGGACAATAAATGAGTTTAGCAGAAAGTTCTTTGAGGGACTCCAGCAGCATGGGCTGCTTTCTATTTTAACTGGTCATTTTGTGGCAGGAAAACTAAGGAAAGCATTTTTCTTTTTTCATACTCTAAAAGTGCATGTTCTCATTCCTGAGTGAATGAAGCACTTTCTTCTATATGGGACTCTACTGTCCCATGTTGACTAGCCATGTGCTTCTGTAAAACATTCCTGCTGGTCTGAATAAAACCTCACTCCTGGTCCTTACATAATTTTGTTATTCAAAGGAGTTTCTAAGTAAGGAAGAGAAGGTTTGTCCATGTGCCTTTGTTGGCAAGTTTTGATGTCACTCAGTTCTCTCATAAAACTGTTTCCAGGCTCATGAGGTTTGATGTGTCTTTGAAAGGTCTTGTGCTTATCTATATGTGATAATATACAAATTAGAGTTGGTTGAAAATTTTGGTAAAGGGACAATTTTTCTGCTGAAAATACCAATTTGTTAAAATTAGAAAGAGTCCTGGAATGTGTTGGTTTCAGCAGAAGTGGGGAAGGAGACCAGACAGGTTCTAATGAAAACCTGCCTAGCTTTGGACTCTGCTAACAGGGAGCATGCCTAGAAGAGAATTTGGCCATATCTGATTTTCTTTTTTCTACCCCAGAATTAAATATTTTCAGAACTTTGATGCCCTCAACCAAAGAAAAATTCCACCTATCGCATGGATATACTGAGGATATCTTTTTTCAGCTATCTCTTCTGGACTGCACCCAGAAATGCCCAATAGCTCCATCGCACATAACATGAAGTTGTCCTCCTGGGTCCTATTAAAAATAACAAGTCAATATTTCTATAACACCTATTGTATTTTAATTTAAAATTTCAGTTACAAATAGAGTCACCTTCATATACAGAATTCATCACAAACAGAACTGGATCAACAGCTAAAACCAATGCTGTTCAAACCACAGCATGAGCCACACAGCCTACAAAAAAATCTCCCACTTGAAACCAGCTTTTTGGATCCAGTGAGCCAAGCTGTTGTATGTTATTTATAAAGCATTCACAGCTCCTGTTAGTAAGGAGCACTTCACATTTCCAAACATTTGACAGCCTAACTTAATTGCTATTCTTTGAAGAGCACTAAGATCTGAATTTTGCTTTTTCTAGGAGTTTATCTGTCAGTACTTCAGAACTGACAATTTGCATTCATGCATCCCTTAAAATCCCCTGCAGCACTGATCTTACTGAAACCTTTTATTCAATGCCCTGCCTTTCCTGGGATTTAAGCTCCTTCATTCCATTGAGTGCCTGTATCTTCAACTCATGTCTGTGCTTCTGTGTTTCTCTTGTTTTTATCTCTGTATATCTTGCAATCTTCCATTCTGATTCTATAGCTGATCTAGAATTTCTAGAAGAGACATAATCAGTTCTTTAAACAGTGAAAAAAACAGTCCATCATCATGACTTCAATGTTGAGGATTCTGATACTTTTATCACCAACCTTGATTGTAACACAAAAGTCAGTAGGTTTTGGCATGTGATTTAGGACATGCCTCCAAGGGAACAGAAAATTCCAACCACCATTCAAAATGCAAAGAAACATTATTTAACTTGAGTACTATGAGTTCCCTCATTAAATAATGTTTCTTGGGCTCAGTAACAGAAAAAGGAAAAAACAAATGCATATAATGATACTGTGCGAATACATCCACTAAGTTAATGCCAACTTGATCATCAGAGAGACACATGAAACACTTCTCTTCTTGAATTTACTACCATATGGAGAACACAAGTCAATGAGCAATTGTAACATTAACACCAGGGAATATCTTTTTGTTTTGCTGGTTTCTGTAAGAACAGAGGAGTTTTTTCCACAAAAGCATAACCAAATTCCCACAATAGCACCATAGCAATGTCAGGCTACAGTATTTTTTTTCAGTACAGAAACAATATTAGCCTTTGGAGACAGATGTTAATGTATATTAATTGCTCAGATTATTACAAAATTGAGCTTCTAGAATAAGATGTATTGAATTTCTTACAGAAATAATGGAAAAAATTATCAATAATTCAAAAATTGAAAATAAAACTTACTCGTGCTGTGGCTTTGTGCCCTGTGATTAGGTGACTGTGCCTAACACAAAGTACTCCCAGATCCAAGTTCTTCCTTAGGAGCTTTCCTAACATCTCTCTCCTGAAAAGACTCCTTGGTGCCAAACAATCTAAAGGACCTCCAAGTGAAGTGTTTTCATCTTGGGGATTTTAATTTCTCTCAACAAATGTCTGTTTTAACCAAATGAGAAGAAGCACAGTTTCTCTGACATGTCACATCCCCTGTCCATGTTAGCTGGAAATCACCAACTGGCTCAAAAGTTTTCGGTAAGGCCCTTTCACACAGACATGCTCAGAGAGTGTGGTTGCAGAAACCTCATTTTCTTAGGAAGAGAGATTAAAAATTAAAAATTAATAACTACCCCCATATATTTTTGGAACAGCCAAGTCCTGGAACTTTACAGAACCCTAATGACAACTTTCTTTAATATCAGTGTGCCTTCATTAGCAACTTCAGCCATCCCACCATCTCATCCAGGTGAACATCCAACCGTAAGCAGTAAGAGGAACATCCCACTTCAATGAACAAAGAGCTCTTGAGTTTCTTCCCTTCAGTACTGCTCATTTTTTGGTACCTGAAATTTGTCATCAGAGACATCTGCTTAGTACCTCTCAGTAGTACACAGATGAAAAGTAGCCACTGTAGTTCAAAATTGAAAACTTTGTCAGTGACATTTCTATATAAAATTCAAAATAATGTTATGCTGGCAAGAAACACCCTAAATAAAAATAATAAAAATAATAAAAATAATAAAAATAATAAAAATAATTAAAAATAAAAAATAAAAATAAAAATAAAAATAAAAATAGTAAAAATAATAAAAATAAAAATAATAAAAATAATAAAAATAAATAATAATAATAATAAATAAAAACAATAATAATACAAGTAATAAAAATAAAATAATAATAATAGTAATAGTAATAGTAATAGTAATAGTAATAATAATAATAGCAATAGTAATAATAATAATAGTAATAATAATAGTAATAATAATAGTAATAGTAATAGTAATAATAATAATAGCAATAATAATAGTAATAATAATAATAATAACAATAGTAATAATAACAATAATAATAATAGGAAGAAGAAGAAGAAGAAGAAGAAGAAGAAGAAGAAGAAGCATTACTCTTATCAAAGCACACCATGTCCACAATAAGCTGTGACATCAAGGTCAATGCCAGAATCTCAAAAGCAGCCATGTGCTTATAATTACTCTGAACTTTACTTGTTGCTTGTGTTGGTCATATTACAATCACATCATTGGAAAAAACAAAATATCTGTTTGCATTCTAGAGATAATTGTGGAAAGGACAGAAACAGGAATTTGACAGTCCCTTTGAGATAAACAGTTATAAATAGTGGGTTATACACTCCATTTCCAGATAAAAACAGGAGCTGGAGAACACTGTGCTAACTTACTTCAGTTCACTGAAGAGCTGCTACACTCAAAGGATCAAAATATATGCAGGCAAGTGCCCCATTAAAAAGAACCACTAGATCCTTACATTTTTTGCGTTTTACAGCTCTCTACATCAGCAACAGTTGCACACCAAATAAAAATGGAATATCAGACAGAATGGTGGCTCTGATTTTCTGCAATTTCATTAATGGAACACGATTAGCATTTCTTACACGGAGTTGAAGAAAGTAAAAAAACCTGAGAAAGCAAAGTTTGGGGAGGAACAATAATAGGAAAAAATTGCAACTTTTAATTTGTCCGAATAATTTTAATTCACATGTTTATGTATTACTCACAGTGACACAGACATTGGTGCACAGAATCTTTTCTAAAGGAAAAAATCCTCTGCTGGCTAGCTCCCCCCCTTTTATAAACATATTTTTGATCTTTTGTACTTTCCTCCCAAAGTTTTAAGTCTGTGATGTTATTGATGTTGTTCGTATTTTTGTAAGGATCATGCACTTTTAATTATTCAGCAGTAATTGTTCAGTTGAGTTATTTTGAGCAAGCTGCCAGGAACAGGTACCTGTGCGCGTGCATGCACATGTGCTTCTCTTTGAGGGAGCTGTGGGAGTCAGTCTGGAGGAGGAGAGGGGAAACAAGGTAAATCTAGGGCATATTTTCATATAAAACTGAGCCCACACTGCAGATCTCTGATGGGGGAAAAAAAAAAAAAAAGAAAAAGAAGAAAAAAAGAAAACTTTGCCTCATTCCATTCCAGTCTTGGCCAACTGTATTAGCACTGGTTGCAGCCCCATTAGACCATTTGCTGACATGCTGCAACTCCTGAAGGTCCCAAAAGTTTCTCATTTCCTGCTGATCTAGATTCCTGCCATTACAGGGAGCTGATGAAACATAGGAGGACTCCAGCAAGTGCCAGAAGCAACACGAATTGTGCAGCAGAAATGTGTGTCCAGAAGAGAAGAAGGGAAGGTGACAGAGGGGCACCAAGACCTTTTGGCACTGGTAAACCAGTATGCCAGCTCTTGGGAAACCATACCCTAGGGAATACATTTTCCTTATCTGTACCACACAATTCCCAGAGACAAACAGTGTCCCATAGGAATAATTCAGAACCACAGCCATTACCCTCTCTGAATCACCATTTGGAGGAGCTGTTTCCCCAGAAATCTCAAGGCAGTTTATGTCTACCCAAACCCTGCACTTATGAAATGTTTTGCAGTCAAACCAGGTGGTCTGCAGTACTTGCCAGATGATTTGCAATGTTACTTTGCAATTATTGTGCATAATTTCACATGAAATTTAACAAGTGATTTTGATCCACTGAGAAAACAACAGTGGGACAGTGTTTCAAGGTGCTTAATGTGCACCCATCTGAAGACCATCCACTCTTTTTCCACTGGGGTAGGTTTCTGCTGGTGTCAAAAATGGAACTGGTTATCCAAGTGTAACTCCAAGTTTAACTATCCAAGGACACCTACAGCTGTCAGGAGCAAGCTGAATGCTGGAGGTGCACAAGGGGAGCAGAACTGGTGCTGGCTTGTTAGCAGTGAGCTACCTGGTGGATCAGCTCACATCATCCCATAGGAGATTATGGGATACAAATGCTGGTCTAACTTTTGAACAAGAGCAAGGTCTAACAACTCATTTATCAAGTGGCTAAACCAACACAAAGTGACCTGCAACAGCTCAAGTTCTCACTTAAGCTTTTGCAGTGTTACACAGCAAGAAAATGGCAGGCCTGAGAACACAAGAGTCCCTATCCTGGGCCTCCCTCTTGCCTTGGATTTGCCTCCATTCCCAGCCAGTCTGTGGTCTCTCCAGTGTCTGAGCGCAGCCATTCCAGCTGTGCTGATTCCAGGGGTGATGTGACATCTGTTTGCTAAGAGCTAGACTGGGACCAACAGCTCCTTTTGTACCTTCCCACAGCCATCACTGCTTCTTCTTCACTATTGACTTGGACAAGATTCAAATTAGCTGCCTATGGGTGAAAGGTTTCTTGTCCCATCATGAATTCCATGCTCCTGCTTTTCTCTAGTTCCCAGCTGTCATGTCCTACCCTCTTCCTCCAAGTGGCTCTCTGAGCTTCTTGACCATTTTCAGCTGTCCCCTTTGTGCTGTGTATCCAGCTTTCTGATCTCCACAACCTGTTTTTCTTCTTTCCTTTATACCTCCTGCTTAAATCAGATTCTCTTTGTTCTTGAACTACACTGCTTTTGTATTGCTTTTCTCCATTTCAGCATCACTGGCACCAGTCTCAGCTTCCACCACAAACCAACCTGGACTTCAGTGTCTCGATCCCAAATTCTCCTCTCTCCTTCTTTCACCATATTCACTGTTAGCCAGTTGTCATGCTCCCTCACTTCTCAGTCCAAGGGAACTCAGGTCCCCCCCTAAGCTGCTGGCTTTTTTAGCTGAAAAATTAATCCAACCAGGCAACAGCAGCTGAAAAGACAAAAATTAGCAGTCCCTGCATGAGAAATGGAAAAGATAGGAAAAGGGGGTTGGACTGCAGTGAGCAGGGTGTAACTGAGGGGGAAAATACTATGGATCCGGGACACACTCGGGTTTCCTGCCTGCAACCCGCGCTGCGACATCGCCTCGGGCTGACACCAGGTGGCTTCTGTGGCTCACATAATAGTGACAAGTGATAGCCAGCCAGGTGGACACAGCATTCCAGCCCACAGTGGAGCCGTTCCAGTAGACACTATATGGATGTAGGCTTCAGAAATATATCAATCACATAAGTAAGACTCCACCTGCAATTAAATGATTTAAATGTGTAGGTTTGCCGAGTAACGTCACTGCCATAAATAACTCACCAGCAATACAGGTTGTATTTTTCTTTCAAGAGGCAAAACATGAGAGTTATACCCTAATACCTGACATTTGGATGTGATTTAAGCAAGCACATAGCTGAGTTTAGAAATTAACCGAAGCCAGGCACATGCTGCTTTTTCTGGACTGAGGACCACACAGCAAATAGCTGGGCTCTAACACAGATGATCTCCAACACCCCAAGGCTCTTACACAGCCACAGGAATTGCATGTTCATGGAGAAGCTGCTTCTCAAGCCCTCAGCTCTTGCTAAGTGAGATTCCCTGTTCTGTTGGGCATTTTAGAGGTGAAGTATTTCACAGACCTAAACTGGAAAACTATCCAAGTGAGAAGGTTTCCAAGACTAGCATTGATTCTCAAGTAAACTCCCTCACCCCTTCACTCACTTTGTTTTGAAACCATAATTTCAACCTCCACTAAAACTCCAATAACTCTACTAAAATAATACAAATTCTAGATTTAATTATGCAAAAATAATTCCCTTTTCTAACACAGTTATAAAATTCCGTAAGAACCTTGAACTTATTCCCTTAAAAGAAACTTTCTACAAGTGTTATTGGTGATTATCTTGGTAATTTTAGAAAGAGACAAGGTCACCTCCTGGAGCACCTGCTGTTCCCTCACCTTGTATGGTTTTGGAAAGTCAGGTTCTTTCTAGCAGAACTGACTCCAGGAGGAGTCAGGACTGGAGAAGAGACTCCAGTCTCTCTTGGACAGAAAGCTCCCCCAAGTTTCTACATGAGTTGTGTGATCTTTGTGGCAGGGGAAGGACAGAAGGGACAGAGAACATCCAGCTCCTCCAGGCTACACAAATACCAGCCATTTACTGGAAAGTTTGGATTTATTAGGAAAATAATCATAATCATCAGCATCAGATCAGCTGCACTTAAGTTACCTCCAAACCCACAGATAAAACATGGGAAGCTTTTTAGAAATAAATTACAGGTTGTTCTAATTATAAAATTAAGTGTATTTTAGATTAGTAGTATATTTTTTAACAATGTTTCACTGTAATGATATATAATCTTATAAGGCATGTTCTTTCCAAAACAGAAACTCATTATTTGAATGAATACATCATGTAGTTACTGGGATAATTAGTAGCAAAAATATTCTTGAGACAAAACGCTTGCCAAGAGCTGCAAGCTGTTCAAATGTTTCCTTTCTAGCAGCCTCAAAGACAAATAACTTTTAAGAGCACTCAATTTATGTATTCTTTCATGTAAGTTAGGAATCCTTAAAAAAAATGTTGCTGTTGGTATTACCAACATTTCCTCAAATTTTATAATACTGAAAGAGTGTACAGATTTTTAATTTTATCTTAATGCTCTTCATATTTCAGAATAAAAAAGTGCACATAAAGGTCCTTTGTTGGGGATAAAAGCAACACAGATGATGAAACAAATGCATTTTAGCAAGATTAGTAGTCTCCAATATGCTTAAATCATGACTATTCATATATTTAAATCTACACAAATCACATCTGTTTAGTCCTTAGGAATAAAGCATGCTATAAGCATAGTCCTTGAAAGAGGCCCTATCTTTTTGATTGGAGAAATTTCATGAATCAAAAAATCCTTTCAAAAATAAGTATATGATGTTGGGGGGGGAAGGAAGCAAGTATTAATGAGACTATAGATTTTATGCTAAACAGAAGCATTAGGGTTCATTCCTAGAATTACCATATATTTTTCTGGGCAGTTCCTTACTGCAGCCACTGATAATGGGTTTATTCCCAAAATGCAGTCAGGTCATAGTTTATCTCAAACAAACAGAGTAATTTCAACACTCTTCATTTCTTTAGGAAATATGCTAATTTTATAATAAAAGTAAGGACTTTTGGCTCAGCTGGCCAGTAAAACTTGCTCTGGTCTCAGTGAGAGCAAAACTGGAACTTTTCTACACCTAAGATGACAAATTATCTTTCTGTTATGCAGCATTCAGAACAGTACTTGAGGTCTTGCTAAGCTTGACAGATACCATAAGCAGCTCAAAGGAAACAGTAACAGCTGGATTAATATATTAACCACGGCTTTCCCAGGGTAAATGGAAGCCTTAATTGCTTCCTTGCATGTAATGAAAAACATTTTACTAAGTTTGTACTCATTTCACATTGATGACTATAAATCAATTCAAATTAGCAATGTTATACATTTATCTAACAAATTACTTGTTTTGGCTCTTTACATGAGCAAAACAAATTTACAAGAGCAAATTGTGTCTGATCACAGCTGGACATCTGGTAAAAACGGCAGTGTCTGAAGCTGGAACAGTGTAAAGCAGATCAATCAGCAATCAGAAATGCCAGGAGCATAGAGGATTTGCCCTCAGAAATACCAAATATACACATACATCCTTAAAAACAAAGATCATTTGGAGAACAAAGAGCCTTCTTTGGGAACTATAGTGGATATAGTGGCTGATTCTTTGAGGAATTGGCTTTTCCATTGTCTTCAGGAGATAACTCATGGAACAGGTTTTGAGCCCAGGAGCTCAGGTACTGATTCCAGGCTGATTCAATGGGCAGTTTCAGATTTTTCTTATACCAAAGATCATGTGAAAATGTAGGTACTTACACAGCAAAATGATAGATAAAACACTTCCACCCACTGGGCCTCTCCAGGAAGTTGTAGACCTGTCCCTGTGTGCTGGTTTTGGTCAGATACTGGCTCTGGAAGCACTTCGTGGTTCGGGCCCTGCCAGCTCCACTGTCCAAGCAGACTGCAGGCTTTGTGCCTTCCCCAGAGCTCTGGGGAATCCTGGATCCTTTATCCACGAGGGGTTCTGTTTTCAGTGACACAGGAGAATACTGCATGGTGCTGAGGTTCTTCCTGACTTCCAACAATGCTGCAGATTTGCTATTTCCACTCAGAGTGCTCAGCTGGAGAGTGGAGCCTTGATCCTCCCCATGGTGGTTACACGCCGGGTATGCAGCAGTTTCTCCACCACCATAGGACATCCCACAACAACACACAGGTATTGCTGCCTCCGATCAATATTAAAATCATGAAGGAGGGATTAGATGTCTTCCCTGCACAGGGCTCTCCAGCAGCTGATAAGATGACTTCGTGCTGCTATCATGGAGCTCCTCTGTGACACAAGTGTGACCTGCCAGTCTGTCACCTGTTGTCACTCACAGCCTCTGAAATTATATCAGAAAAAACTATGAGACAGTGACACCAGAAGGAACAGGAGTCTGGGAAAAGAAAGAGGTTGAGACTTCTGGAGGAAGGGAAGAAAATAAAGTTTCAAAATTACATTGTTAAGAAGGAAGCCTAGAACTATTTAAATGGTGCAACACTTGTGCAGCAGCAGAGACTTGAGACCTGATCCTACCAGATCACTTTAAACTGAGCAGTTCTTGAAGTGCCCTGATTAGAGATGAAGTGTTTCCCAAAACACACCTGAATGAGGCTTTGAACTTCAACACCTACACTTCAGGAAAACTTACCTAGAGCATTACAGGAAGATTTTAAGACTTAAATAAATTACTTCAGTCATCTCATGGGACCCGATCTTGCAGTACACAGTACTGTGGAACAATTTTTCTCAGGTGTAAAAAGGAGGATGCTGTTAATGATAAATGATACTGGGAGGTTAATATTGCTACAAGGGAAAAGATCAAAAATTCCTGGCCTGAACCTCAATTTTCTACAAGCCCTTCTGTCGCCCTGAAAACTCAGCTTCTGAGCTTGCTAACATAGTTTTCTAAAGACTTTCCCAGGACAGTAACTGTAAACATAGATATGTGTACATTCTTTCTGTTACACGTCTTGTGATGGACATCTCTCATGGCCAGTGCTGTGAGAAAGTGTTATCCTGACCATCCAATCCCTGGCTGTGGTCAGGAGCCTATAAATCCTGGAGGGAAAAATAAACCTCGCTCTTCTCTTCACCACACCTCGACCTGTGTCCGTGTGATCTGTTCATCTTCAGCGGCAACACCCTTCTATGTTTGCAGCTAATTTTGCTACTCTCAAACAAGTACCTAGACAAAACAGAAAAGACAATAGGATTGTTCTAGATCAATACATATTTCATGGACCAGAATTAAATTGTCGCTAATATAGAGCAGCAATTTCTTAGCAGCAATATTAAGAGTTTTGTAAGACTAAGAGTGGATGTCTTTTTTTCTACTGCCTTATTTCTTACATACCACATTCAGTAACTTTAGCCTCAGCAGAATATTTTAGAGAGACCATTTCAGCCTTCATCCCCTGCTTTTTAAAATTAAGCCTATCTTTGCTGTTGCTTAAAGCTCCTCATGTGTAGTGAATGAACTTCCACTGCAGTACATTAAACAGAGTCCTCCAAGTTATTTCACAAAATATTTATATGTATACATTTTAACATGACTTTTTACACTGAAATCATTTCTTAACACCCATCATGGAAAGGTGAGCATCAGTTCACATTTCCACATCAGTCCTAGAGCAAAGAGAGAAATACATCCCTTCCCTCGGCAATTCTCTTAATGAACAGCTGGAGGGTGCAAACATTAAAGCACAAAGCCCTTCATCCAAGCTAGCCTGCAGCAGATCCCTGAGAAGCACCTCTAAGAGTATTCTTTCACTTTGGGGTGCTGAGGCTGCCTGGACAAGGCTGGCTATGCAGAGCTGCAAACATAGCTCCCTAGAACGCCTTTCCTGTGCTGCTCCATCCACACACGGCATCCCACAGACACAGCACAGAAAAACCCGAAACCAGCTGGCAAACAACACCTACTTTCTCCAGGCGTATCCCTCTCCTGGCGGCTGCTGCACACCGTAGAGTACCCTGGAGAGATGCAGGAGAGGAGCTGCTGCCCGGCTCTGTCCACAGCTCCCCAAGTCCCACCCTGAGCAAGGCAGGGGCCCTCCCTTTGGGCTACCTTATATGGCTGCCCTTGCAAAAGGCGCTGCAAGAATCAGGAACAGTTCGGATGATTTCAGAGAGAAGTTAGGCCTGTCTCTTCCTACTGTCAAAACCAGCAATCACAAGCAACAGCTTAACTTCCCTCACAGTCTTTTTCTTATCTGCAGACACCTCATTGCACTGCGTTAAAAGCAGCCTTTCCTTACTGCACATCTTTAAACACTGAATTAGGTGATGTCTGTGGCAAGATGGAGGCTCTGCATCCTCCCTTCTTACTAGGAAAGTCTAAACAGCGGCTTCAGTCGCTCAGGGGGTTTTCCACCAGTTTTGACAAAGCCAAAAGCAGTCCTTCATTGTTCCATCAAGTAATGGAAAATCAGGGTTCTTTCATGTTGTTGCCTTTCTGAGGTCCAAGTCATTTTTTGTATTAATTTGGGAGGAAGAGAATCCCAAACATAACCATTCCAGCATCAAACTCCCCATTTTATTGTTGACCTCTCTAATCAGGAAAAAGAAAGTGAATACTGCTCTTTCTCTCATTTCCTCCCTCTTGTAACAGAAAGCAGACTGTTGTATGCAACACCAGCATTCCAAACTTAAGCTTCCCACTTTTCCAGAGCCAGGAGTTTGAGAATGGAACAAAGGTACTCCTTTCACCCTATGGTTATTGTCAGAGGGGAAATGCTTCCATTGGACATAGTCTTCACTTTTTATCATAATTGTTCATGGGCAAAGGCATCTCTTTCCTTGGAAAGATTATTCCAGAAAGTTATTTCTTAGTTTCCCAGTTATATTTCCATAACACTGCAAAAACTTCAAAACAAAACAAAAACCCAAACCCAAACCATTTTAGTTCCTTTCTTTTTCCCTGATACATGATACATGTAGTCTGATCTAAAAGCCAACCCATCCAGAACATTTTCCTTGGATGCTGTGTTGCTCAGTTTACCCTGTGCACAGAATTGAATACATTATTCCACATACTATGGCAGGTCATTGAGAACTGATACCTGACTGGAGCCACAAAAATCCTTCTCCAGGTTTTTGCTTCTTCCTGAAATGCTTGCTGCATCAATTAATACTTTTATACTCTGCTCTATTAACTTTTCCAGACAGTAACTTGCTAAATGAAAAAATTGTTGTGTGTCCTCACCTCAAACCTCTCCTGAATGTAATTACTCAAGCTCTACAAAATAGCCAAACTATGGAGGGAAAAAAGCATTAAAAAACCCCAACAAATTAAACAAAAACCCCCAACCAACCAACCAACCAACCAAGAAGTAATTTTCATGGATATTTTAAAATTAAAAATAAGTTTCCTTTGAGGGAATAGTCATACCCAGCTTTACTGCAAAAGCAAAAACTCAACATAATAGCAGTGGGTTTGAAACAACAGCAGAAAGAGAAGCCAGAGCACCTATTTCTTGATTGAGGAAAAGATGATTTAGTGATAAGATTTTAATACGCTGAGATGTGGAAGACTTGAACTCATTCCTTCACACACCCCCAAAAGCAGTATATCGCATTTTTGAGTCAAAATCTCAAAAGGCAATTGGTCACCTCACTAATTTATGACTTACATCAAATGAATGACTTCAGGAATGTCTAAATGCTGAAGTGTTCACTGTTAACTACAGATGCACACAGCATCCTGCAACTGTGTGTATACAGAAGCATGACTTCTGTGGCTGAGCTCACTTCATGTCTTTTATTTTGGTGGGCCCAGTGCCAACCCTGTGCTCAGAGAGCACATCTTCCTCACCCTGACAGCACTGCATTTAGCACTAGACTTGGGAATTTATAACCAAAAGGCCAGGATGGAAAGGCACAGAGAAATGTCTGTCTCTGAGATGCATTTTTGAGCCCCTTCTTGAGGAGGAGGCACTTCTTAGAGAAAAACTTAAACAGAGCACCACTGGCACCACCCATCACTGTCTCCTCCAGGGGCTGTTTTAGAAGGAAGTGTTAATGAGTCATGCAAGAGACAGATAATATGGAACCCTTAAAGCTAGAAAATATCTTGAAGGGTAAATAATAAATGATACTTGCAAAGCATTCCCATGTCTCTCTGTCCCTCCCAGATTCCATTCTCCAGACATAAGCTCCCTGCATCAGTGCTCTTGAAGATCTGCTCTGGATCTGTGAGCTGCAGCACTGCCAGCACTGATACCCAGGAGCTGGGCACTGCTGAGTGCCACACAGCCCGCTGGGTCAGCTGTGGGATCTTAACAGTGATCGAATTGGGGCACAAATCCAGTGAATTTTGTGGCTCCAGCTGGTGATGACCAGAACTCCTTTAAGGGGGCAAAATTCCAGCCCCTGCTCTCTGATTCCACTTCCAGCCTGGTGGGCTCTTACAAGAGACTGTAAACAAAGGTAATTGAGAATCATGAAATGAGGCTTCAGCTCTGAGTTCACTTAACTGTACTTGAAAAACTACAGTTTTTGAACTGTAGGCTGAAAAATGGGGCAATATTTGTCTTGCCAATCTGTTACACAGTTCAGATGTCTATGGAGCACCTGGTAGTCAATTTATTGTGCACCATGAACACCATTATTCTCCTTCACAAGAATATGCTGCATATAAACTAAGATTATCATGACTTGTACATTGTGGTATTGGAAAGATGGTGCATATCCAGATTGAGACCCTGGGCTTCCATTCTCTCCAAAAGTTTGCCAAGTGAAATGTATTTGTAGCTATTTACCGCACAAGGAAAGATATGATGCGATAAATTTCCTTTTATGAGTGCTGGCAGTGCTTCATCATTTTTGTATTAAAATAGTCTACAAGGCTCACTTCTTGACCCAGAGTAGTGTCTAAGAATTCCATAATTCTTTTATTTCCACTTCATGATGGTAAAAATGACGGTAAGAAACTAACTTCACTCCTGCTCTTACGAAGGTTTTTTTCTCTATGTTCAAACTAAAACTAAAATATTTTATTGAAAAAATGAACAGAAGATGCAAGTTCTTCAAGAAATGCTTGAACTTCTTAACAGCTATATGTGAAGAAAGTGTAAATCTCATACTATGATGCATATAATGAATGTATAGATATTAGAATTATCATAAATATATAAAACTTATACTAAATCATACTTAAATTATTGATGATATGCTGAGTCTAATAAACTCTATCTGCCTGATGGAAATTTAAAAAAAAAATCAATTAATTCACATGATTATTAGAGGGGGAACTAGTAGCAACTTTCAGATCAGGTTGTCTCCCTGTTCCTACAAAACATGTCCCTTTCATTTCTGGAAGATTCATCAACATTGTAAGCACCTGGGCATAAATTTTATTCTTAAAATCTCTAGTTCTGCTTTTGACTGGTTGGTTAAAAAGCTATTCAGCCACTTTTGACTACGCAGACAGAGGAAAATGGGCAGCACTTTTAAAATAAGCCCCACTGATAACCAACATCCACAACCATCCCAAAATGAAACCAACAAAACAAAACAGCTTGTGTACTGAAACCATACCTGAGGATGTATCCCTTTCCAAAGTATGTTCAGTGGTACCCATGAGATTCAGCATCCTGGAGAGAGCAAAGAGACCCTGCTCAACAACCCCCTGCTTTTCTCCGAGACCCCCACCCACCCAAAAATCACATCTTGTGGGTGCGGAGGAGCCTGCCGAGCCCAAGATCCTGGCTCTCCCCTAGAGACAAGGTACTTCTTTGTAAGAGAGACACAATGTATCGCTCCCAGGGGTCTTTGAGTTAGATATGTTAAACTGTTGTGCCCCATTGGTGCTCCCCCCTGCTGTCCCACCTCCATACATGTATCTCGGGCTTCCCACCACCCCTCTCCTCTCCTATAAATACCCCGGGTTTTCCCCTGTACGGTGGATTAGCTGTTGCTGGCGCCCTTCGCCAAAGCTCTGCCTGAATAAAGGTTTGTGCTTAGCAGAACGCTGGACCAGCTTTCTCGTCCCTGCTTCCCGTGTCGCCTGCCTGCCGCCGCTGAGCTGAGCTGGAATCACTCGCCTGCCCGAAGCCGCTCACACACGCTTCGGCCCAGCCCTTCTCAGGGCTGTCTCTAGAGAAGTTGCGGTGCTCCAGGCTTTCCATCGCCGTGGCAACATCTCACCACCATTATGTAAATGCGGGACTCCAAGTCCTATTTTTCTCTCACTTCAGTGAGTCCTGATGAGTCCACAGCCATCCAACATGTATCTCCTAAAAAAACCCTGCGTTTTTAATGTCAGCAAGGATGTCATGTATTCAGTTTATCTCTGTGTGTTTGTGTGCATGCATGTAGGTCTCTGGGTTATACCATAATTTTCCATACACTGCAACACCTGTGTACGTGAAAAATCTCAGATAAGCAAATCACTTGTGTGGCTTAACTATTATTCCTAAGTCATTCAGGGTACATTTCAGTTTTCCATGAAGAATACGCATATTCTGTGCCTCAGTCTCTTCGCTCAGTATCCTGTCACTATTTTATGTTGTCTCCCAGTACAAGGAGCGGGGAGATGCAAGCTGAAAAACCAGGTGAAAGAGCTGACAAAGAAGTATGTTTTGCTCTGCTGGAACTGGGAAAGGTTTTGATTCCATTACTTTTGCACCATAGTTCAGCAAAGTTTCAAGAGCACTAATTTCAATTAGACAAATGCCAGCATCACAGGGTCCTCGTAGGAAAACATTTTAACAGAACAAAGGCATGATATTTTACTAAAAGCCTGTCTGCACAACCCAGCTTTCAATCCAGGCAACAATTCAAAGGGCAGTGTCCTTGAAACTCTCCTGGAACAGCGAGAATGAAGAAAAACAATGGCATTGTGTATAAGGAAAAGAATGTTAAAAAATATCTATTAACCAATAGTAGCTTGTTAAGTCACGCGAACCCTGCCGGGCCCTATAAAAGTGTGCTAAAGATAGAAATAAAAGACGTTCGCTATACCTCTGTGAGGACACAGTGAATAGTCTGAGTGGTTTTCCATTAGGTCTTCGTCCTGTTTGCCATTTGAGGCACTATGGGAAGTCAAACAATACTTATACCCGCATTCCATGAGAGTCATTTTAAGAGCAATGCAGACAAATTCCACTGTTTTCATGTTATTCCACCTGGAAAATCTTGGTGTGCAGTTTAAGTGCTCTTCATTAGGCCAGCAGAATTCTGTAATTCTAAATCATAGTACAGCTTTATATAAAGCCAAAGCATTTTCAATATCGGATATTAAAAAAGCAGATGAACTTAAATAAATTGCTACCATGTAATGTGAAGTATCTGTTGTTATGCTTATGTTGCATTAAAGGAAGACAAAACCACTGCATGAAACGGGTTCACTGCTGAAGAGGTAACCAGATAGGAGCCACAGAGAACCTTCAAATAATAAGAGGCAATACAAATTCTTGCATAGCAAACCTCAGCTGTTACTTGATTCCTTTCTTCAGTTATACTAAGTGTTCCAGCATTGTTTGATTTGGTTTGTTTAAATCATTAGTGATGCAGTGGAGAAAAAGGATACTGTTATTGGTTCTAGAGATGTAATAGAATACCATGAAAAGTAGGTGCTTATTTCAAGTGTATCTGAAAAGATTGACCAAAATAGAACTTTAGGAGAGACTACATAGGAGCTGTACATTAGAACTAAAGAGGCAGTTTGGAAAGATGACAATAATCCTTTCAGGGTAAGTGGAGCTGGGCATTTTTATATTCACATGTATGAGTTTAAAAGTCAACTAAGACATTTTATTAATTTTATTCAGTTTCCACAAAACGTCTTTTCTGTGAGCCATGGACTCTTATACAACCTTCAATTGATTATCAAGCTGATATTAAAGTGCAGTAAACTGAACTTGAAATTCTTAATGTACCAGGTCCACATTACCTTATTTCTGTGCTAAGCTGGAGCCTCAGACAGTAACTCTTCTGACACTTCACTTCATACTCAGAGTGAAGCATATTTTCTTATTTCTTACCTCCATCTCCTGTAATTTTTTTGAGAGATCTATTGCTTTCTCTGGCAGTTCTAAACTCCTCACTGCTTCCATAGCACGTAACATGCAGTGCATACGTGCAGCATGACCAGAAAGTCAGGCTTAGCATGTTCTGCAGCGATTTAAAAAGCACAAGCTGGCCGAGGTTCTTCCCCACTGCATTCTAAGCAATCCCAGTAAGCCAGGCTGACCTAGCTCTCCTACACACAGAA
Source organism: Poecile atricapillus (assembly GCF_030490865.1). Classification (NCBI taxonomy): domain Eukaryota; kingdom Metazoa; phylum Chordata; class Aves; order Passeriformes; family Paridae; genus Poecile; species Poecile atricapillus. Next base: position 103,310,538 of record NC_081288.1, on the reverse strand, counting down.
TGGTGGAGAGCTCCCTGGTGAGTACTACCACTCTGGGTGCTCAGAATGTCACCCAGGACATTTCCAGCAGAGGAGCAGATCCTACATTCTTCACAGAATTAATACATTCAGCTGGATATGATGAGCTCAGCAAAGACACTTGGCATCTGAGAGACCTGGCACTTCACTTTTGTCCACCTTTCGGAAATCTGGGACTGTATTTGACTTGGCGGAATCCAGGATATCTAAACAAAGGTATCTGTGACAAGATTTGTTCAAAATTTGCTGTAGAAAAGAAGCTGCCTTGACAGTAAGGATTGTGGAAGAAGTGAGTGAGCCTGAGATCTATGTGTTCTAGCAACTAGGACATCCCATAAACGTTTCTTTAAAAGTACTCTCCTGAAGCAGGAGGGTGTTCCTTTGATGTTCATCTGGAGTAAAATTTACCAAAAGCAGCAGTGTGCTGAACATGGATCACTCTACTGAAAGCTGACTTGTAAAAAATAATTGTGACATACTGGTTTCTTTTTAGGAAAACCAGGAAAATTTGGAGAGGGTTTTAAAGTAAATCAATAACTTTTGATACTGCAACCCAAGACGTGCAAGTGACCCACATTGAAATACTGAAACAGGAACTCCAAGCTAAAATATGACACCTACAGCTGATCTTGTTCTGGGAATAGCACGATTTCAACAACAAAAGTTCTCTTCTTATGTTACCCTAATGTGGAAAATAAGATAAAATTCAGAGTGGCTTCTAAGTAAGAATGTTCTAGTGAGAAAATAGAGCAGGACTTCCGAAGGTCAGTAAGACCACTTTAAGGCATTGTTGAGTATTTGTAAAATGCACTAATAAGTGCCACTGTTCTTACAGGGCACTTACAAAGGGTTCTCCAACTTTGAGCATTAATACCACTCTCCACCTGGCATTCAGGCGCACAAACTGACTTGCAAAGTGTCTGTCCTGAGGACATACAGGAGCAGAGAAGCGTGGAAATACACAGCATTTCTCTTGGCCTTGACAATGACTCATCATGGTAAGGGCAATGAGGTACATCTGACACATCTGCTTAAAATGAAGATGCAAAGATTTAGTCTTTTTTAATTGGAAAAGGTGTTATTATTTATAAGAGATATTTGTGAATGTATTATATGATATTCAGTGCCATTTTATATCCCATGTGTACAGCATGAGGAATGTGTATCTTCTAGAGGTGTGTCCATGCACCTTACTACTGCTAACAATTCATTTTTTAGTTCAGGACATAAAACCTTCAATTTTCAGGTTCAGGATAGATTCAACCATTTTTGGGTGCTCAAGCCCAAATGCTCACTCAGATGCCTTGCTGTCTTTGATCTCTGGACATGTTCACTTAGAATTAACTTTGAAAACACAAAGATTTACATAATTTAAATAATTAATCTTAGCTTTGAACATTTATCAGGCACTGCTACTAAAAATTCCATCATCTCTTTCTTTGTCCTTTTTCCATCAGCTGTTAACAATGGATGGACATTCCATACTTCAAAATTTGTAAAATTACCAAAAATCTTGTGGAAATCTGTAATTGCAAAGTTTATACTTTAATTAGCAGTAGTAATTACTCATTGTCCATCATTCACAATGCATTCTGACCAGTAATTGTGCTAAAGTGGATGAAGTAATTGTGAGATCCTGTATTAGTAATGAAAGGGTAAAATACATAACAGCTCTGTTGTAATATGAAAAAAACACATCAAAACCAGAACTCCTGGACACAGCCAGGGGCACAAGCATATTGCTACCAAAAAAGCCAATTAACATTTGCACAAAAATGTCAGGAGGCACAGGAAAAAAAACTGAAATTAAAGAAAAGCAGCACTACCTAGTCCAGATTTACACAACACCATCACCATCATGTTTCTATGGGGAAAATGTTCCCAGGGATGATCCATTTGCATTTTCCTGAAAAAAATCTACAGAGCTTTGCTTATAGAGGTTGTTGAAAGAGCTTGTCCCTTTTTTGGGTAGACAAACAGCATACAGTGACTGAAAAGTTGTATTTTTAGTTGTGAGGGGAGAAAACTGACTTGGAAGAGACTGAGGGGAACCCTCAGTGGAGTCTGCAGCTTCCTCCCAAGGGACAGCAGAAGGGCAGATCTGATCTCTGCTCTCTGTGACCAGGGACAAGACCCCAAGGAACGGCTGGAGCTGTGTCAGGGAAGGTTTAGGTTGGATATCAGGGAAAGGCTCCCCAGGAATTGGCCACAGCCCTGAGGCCACCAGAGGTCCAGGGGTGTTTGGACAACACTCTCAGGCACAAGGTGGGACTGTTGGGGTGTCTGTGCAGGGCCAGGTCTCCCTTCCCCTTCCAACCCAGGATATTCCATGATTCCATGCAATGGAATCATGGCTCAGTGGCTCCACAGCCACACACTACAACAGGCCCCAGGATGGCAGAGCGTGAGGCTCTTCCATCGGGGTCTGCATGGAGGAGGATTACTAAGTTGTGAGTTGAAAATTTGTTCAGGAACCCCTTCCGCAGTCAAACCTTGCTAAAACAATCTGCAGTGACTTTTCCAGAAGGAGTTTATTCCCAAAGGGAAATGGAGGCCTAGGAAGACTGGAAGGAGGCAGAATCCTAGAATTGTTTAGGTTGGAAAAGACCCTTCAGATCATCCGATCAAGCCATTAACCCAACACCACCCTGTCCACCAGACCATGGGGTCTGAACAAGATGGACAAGCCCAGTGCAGGAATATCCCCAGGGACATATTGGAAGGAAGCCTAGATGGCTTTGGGTGGATTTAGGCATTTATACACTATGGCCCATTCCTTACAGGGATTGTAACAAGCAGTCTTCTTCCTTCTTTCCTCCCTTCCTCCCTCCCTCCCTCCCTCCCTCCCTCCCTCCCTCCCTCCCTCCCTCCCTCCCTCCCTCCCTCCCTCCCTCCCTCCCTTCCTTCCTTCCGCACTTCCGCACTTCCGCACTTCCGCACTTCCTCACTTCCTTCCTCACTTCCTTCCTTCCGCACTTCCTTCCTTCCGCACTTCCTTTCTTCCTTCCTTCCTTCCTTCCTTCCTTCCTTCCTTCCTTCCTTCCTTCCTTCCTTCCTTCCTTCCTTCCTTCCTTCCGCACTTCCGCACTTCCGCACTTCCTTCCTCACTTCCTTCCTTCCGCACTTCCTTCCTTCCTTCCGCACTTCCTTCCTTCCTTCCGCACTTCCTTCCGCACTTCCTTCCGCACTTCCTTCCGCACTTCCTTCCTTCCGCACTTCCTTCCGCACTTCCTTCCGCACTTCCTTCCGCACTTCCTTCCGCACTTCCTTCCTTCCGCACTTCCTTCCTTCCGCACTTCCTTCTGCACTTCCTTCCTTCCGCACTTCCTTCCTTCCGCACTTCCTTCCTTCCGCACTTCCTTCCGTACTTCCTTCCGCACTTCCTTCCGCACTTCCGCACTTCCTTCCACACTTCTGCACTTCCTTCCGCATTTCCTTCTGCACTTCCTTCTGCACTTCTGCACTTCCTCCTGCACTTCCTCTCTCTCTCTCTCTCTCTCTTTCTCTCTTTCTTTCCCTTTTCTCTCAACAAACAGAGAATGTAAGGGCCCTTGCAGATTCCAGGTGAGAAGTTCCCCAAAGCAGAATGTGAAAACTGACATGAAATAGAACAAATGCATCAAACTCAAGCCATTAAGTAATACAGAATATTTCTTTTTTTCCTACCCAAGGAGCTGGTCTAAAATATGGAACTATTATATATGTAACTATTTATTGCTTCAAAAGAGTGAAAGATCCTCCTTCTTTTGAGGAAACATAGCACCCCCATAGCACATCCATTGCTTTTCAAAGTAATGAAACCCTCTTGCCAAACATATTTGTGGTATTGAACCCACCAGCCCTGGCAAGCTCCTGCTCCTTGACTTCTCTGTTAAAAGCGTCACAGGTGGAGCCTTTGGTGCGGTTGGGCTGCTGCTGGGATATCTGTGATCCCAATGTGATTATTTTTGGCTGTACTGGAACTGGTGGTAATGGTGTAGATGTTGCTTCTGGTGTATTTGCACATGCAACAAATTTCTTTCATTCCTCTTCTGAAGTTTGCATTATAGATGTAGAAGAGGGTTGGTTTAGAGGCTGAGGAACTGAAGGAGATCCAGGTGATGGCCAGGAAAAGCAAGGAGCTCTTTCTGTAGTCTGTTTCCTGTGGGTGCCACAACTGTACTGTGAAAAAAGGGAGCCAGCACAGGAGAAAATCCAAGACAAAAATGAAAAACATCTTGACAGTTTTCACTTTTCTTCTTGAGACAATATTCATTGTCCTCCTGCCATCTGTGTCCTCAGTGCCACTTCTCCAAATGTAGGTGAAGAGTTTCTGGTAGCAGAGGATAATGAGAAGTGATGGGATCAAAAGCAACAGCACTGAGAGGTGGATGACACCAGAGGCAGTTCCGAGCCAGGAATTGGGGAGGAAAAAGTTGCAGTGGTGGTCGCTGTTGAAGCCGTAGAGAAAACAGGCTGGTGATGCAAACACAGCACCACAGAGCCAAGAGACCAGAGTCATTCTCTTGGCTTTCTCCCTTGACACTTTGAAATTCAGAGGATGGATGAGAGTGTAGAATCGATCCACGCTGATGGCGAGGAGCACATAGATCTGGACTCCAGGTGTGAGGTACTGGATGTATCTGACCAGCTGGCACACCCTGCTGCCCAGCATCCACTGCCCAGAGCTCAGCTGCAGCAGCAAGAAGGGCGCGCTCCCCACGCTGCTCACGAGGTCTGCACAGGCCATGGACACCACAAAGTAGTTGGTGGTGGACTGTGTCCTCCTGCTCCTGTGGATCACTAAGCAGACGAGGAAGTTTCCCAGGACAGAGATCAGCCACAGAGCTCCCCAAACCACGGTGGCAGCTGCAACTTCCCCCGGCCTCAGCCCATATTCTACCAGAGAGTGGTTCATGCTGGAGCTGGCTCCTGGGGGTGGAGGTTCTGCCATCTCATAGCCAGCAGGAGGGGTGGAGGCTTTGGGGCTGCTCGTGTTCTGCAGCAGGAGCAAGGTAAGGAGAAAAACAGGACCACTGCTGTTATCCATGTTGTGGGCAAACTCAGCCATCTCTTTTCCTCAGGCTGCAGACAGAGAGAGAAAAGGTTTTGTTGAACAACTGCGTGAAAAGCCCAAAGTAATCAATAAGAGATAACTCTAAGTAGTCTCTATACTCCTTAGAGCAGATTTCAGAGAAAGGGGTCAGAAATATATGGTGACACTATGTGGCATGGCAGAGAATATTAAGTTTAGTGCAGATTTTTAGGAATGGCCTGAGTATTTCAGACAAGCATTTCTGTCTACAGAAAGATGAGCTGGAGACTCAGCTGGAGACTGAGGTGCAATTTCATCAGGGCTGTTGAGCTGCAAACTGAGTGAGCAGAACATGCCCCAATGATCCCAGAAATGAGCTGTACTTCCTCTGTGAAAGTGTCAGAAAAGCAGACCAAGAGGGTCCCTGCACCCTTGACTTGACCTTGAGCTTTGCTGCAGAAGGAAAATACTGAGGGAGGAGGTCAGTGTACACAGACAGATGATGGGGGATAGATGGGAGAGCCTTTTGAGTTCTAGCAGTGGAGCCCCAGCTTGTCTTGTCAGCATTGTCAATACATGTGGGTGAAGTCAGCCGCTGAGCATTGCTGTGCTCTGGAGAAAATCCAGGGAAATGGGAATGTTCTTACCTTGGTCAGGGCCTTCCACCCAGGCAGCAGCAAGGCTGACTCTGTCGCTGCCCGCTCGGCCCCTTTTGCCTCAGCTAGCTGTGGCCGATGTCAGCGGCAGGAGTGGGGAACCAGGCAAGCACTGCGAGGCTCAACCTGGAACCTCCAGAGCTCCTCTGCGCTCTGGCGTCGTGGCTCACAGGGCGACACAGGTTGTGACGAAGGGAGAAAGAGTGCTCAGGCTCTCCCGATTTCCCAGGAACAAGTTTATTCCAACAGGTGCAGGGCTGGGATCACAGGGGAGAGGTCTGAGCCGAGACCCTGGGCACCCCCATGCGCCAGGTTTTAAGGACCGTGGGCGGCTCATATGGTGACCAATGGGACAACAGCAACGGAGGGGTTATGGGTGGGGATTACAATATGCAGGACCAATGGTAAGGACCCGGGGGAGGGAAAGCAACTGTACAATCAATGGGGCGTCGAGGAAGGGATGATGGGCAAGGAAAGAACTGGAACAAAAGGTGGGGGTTCACATAGATTGATAGGGCTTAGGGGCAGGATTGGGGTGATGGATGGGGAACAATCTGGAAAAATGGGAAGGGTTTACAATGATGGGCAACTGGGGACAAACCATTCTTTATGACAGGGGAGCAGCTGGGGTAAACCACCTCTGAACTTAATAAAACCAAGCAAATGGGCGGCAACAGACTCTTCACAGCAGGACCAGCCCAAAGGTCCTGCAGGTCTAGGGTTGACCCAAGGGACAACTGAAGGACTGCCAGAAGCAACTGACACCAACAGTCAACCGAGAACCTCTGCCCCCGATTCTGTAACAGAGCTCTACAAGCTGAGATTCACTGTGGTCCAAGTGCAGGACCCAGCACTGGGTCTTGCTGAACCTCATCCCATGCAGCCTGTCCACATCCCTCTGCAGAGCCTTCCTACCCTCCTGCAGATCAACAACTTGTGCACAAATCAGTGTCACCTGCTCGCTGCCCAAAGGGTCACTCGGCACCCTCAGCCATGGTCGTTGGTAACGATATCAGACACAACTGGCCTTGCCCAGCTCTGGGAAGGACAGTCACCCTAGGGAAGACATGTTTTTGTGATAATAACGTATTCTTTGATAAGCATACGAGCAGACAAACCCTGTTCCTTTCCAATGCTCAGTAACTGGGGTGTTATGAACTGGTACACACTTTCAGAATTTCAGAACTTTAACGCTTATTGTCTTGTCTGCCACCGTACACTCAAGCCCTTCAATTCCCTACTGCTATTCCCCCTTCTCCTCCTGCTGATTTATCCCAAGCCAGGAAGATGGCAAGCTCCTCTTCTAAGCATCTCTGAGATCAAATGTAGTGGAAGACTGGAAAAGGCCTGTGTCATGGGGTGGCTTTACCTTTATGATAGCTTTGGGAGCTAAAGAAGGTGAAGCTGCTGGTGGCTGATGGGAGTCTTTCCTCCTGACCAATTATCAGTCATTTCTAAGAATTGACAGCAGTTTTAAACATTAAATGTGAAGTCAACTTGTAAATGCCTCCTTAAGATGTAAAGTCAGAGCACTCTTGTCCTCTTTGTTTCCTGGCTGTGAAAGGTAACAGAGCTCCAGCTGGCCTCCCGTTCCCTGCCCAGCCCATGCGGCTGGGCGGGGGCTGGGCTGGGACGGCCGCAGCTCCGGTCCGGGAGATGGGGCCTGCGGGGCTTGCCCCGGGCTCTGGCCAGGCCAGGCCAGGCCAGTCCCTGGCTCGGCTGCAGTTTTTGCTGTGACTGAATTCACCAGAGACTGCCAAGTAAGGAAAGAAAAAAGCTCTTGACCTGCAGCAGGCTGAGACAGTGACCACACTCTCCAGAACAGCCATGAAGAATCTTCCATCGCAGACAACTCCAGCTCTTGCTCCAGCAGAGATCACAGAACCATCTACAAAGCCTGGGCAAGATTTTAACCCTTTCATTACCCAGATGAGACTTGCAGATTAATCCTTTTATCCAGAGAGAGAAAAAGAGAGTAATCAACATGTAAAGAGACTTTATAAACTATCAGAGACAGTAAAGAAAAGAATTAAGCTTCAGAAAAGGTAGAGAATAAGGAGATGCTTTATAAGCTGAAATATTTTTCTGTTAAAGCTATGGAGATGGACAACAGTGTGTCCTGAAAAAACTCCTTTAATTCATGGCAGAGTATATAGGGAGGAATGGAGTGTTCAAAGTTTGGATTTTGAGTAAAAAGTAGAGTAATTGTGATACAGTGAGGTGCTGGAACAGAGTGAAGCGAAAATTTGAAGCCTTGGGGGGCAATGAGAAAACTGTTTTCCAGTGGAGCTCACAGAGACAGATGAAGAGGACTTTTGCCTTTGAATAACTCATCCTTAAAATGACATCCCTAGACTCATGGCCCATACACACCTCAGAGTGATGTGAAATGGGAGGAGTGAACTGATAACAAGATTTCCGGGTAAGTGGCATCAGAAAAATAGAAAGCTATAATAGAAATAGCTTTCTTGTAGAAAACTCCATAGATTAGCAGAAGAAAACTTCTGTTTCTCTACAAAGACTAATGAAAAGACTCTAGCAGGAATTGGGACTGTTTTAAACACCAAAGTTCCGAAGTTTTTGTCTCTATGTTGTCATGTGAACAAAGGAATGGTGGGTAGTAGGGGATAAAAAGGGTTTTCTGGAAGTTTATTCTGGTGTTCTTATTCATGTAGTTTGTTAATAAACTTTCTTTATTCCTTTTTAAGTTTTAAGCCTGTTTTGCTCTTGCTCTAATCCATATCTCACAGCAAGAAATAAGTAATTTTTTTAGTTACTGCTTTAAAACCACGACAGCATGGTAGCCAAATGGGAAAGGCCCTCTGTTAAAAATTCCTCTACAAACCAGCACTAACTTTTGCTGTAAAAGAGCCTTGAAATTCCTGGGGTCTTGGAGGCAGTAACACTGACATTTGCAGATCAGGGCTGGCCATGGTGTTATGGGCAGAGCAAAGAGGTCATCGACTCAGACAGCTCAGCCAGTGGAACTCCTCTGATTAAAACCAGCAGGTGGTGAATATATGGGAATGTAAAATCTTGTAAAATATTACTAAATATGAATGCCTCCTGTGGAATGTGGCCATTGAGACAAGATGTTGGAGCCTGGGCTGGTTGTGTTGCAGCAGGGAGGAAAATTCAATTACTAGTTTATCACTGAAAAGTCCCATTGAAAGCAGGAAAGAGAAGTAAATGGAGAAAGAAGTCGATTTTCCAGTAAGGAAAAACATTCAGAGGCATTCAATTCTCCTTGCTCCGATTCCAAAAGATTTTTGTCAATGTTTTGATTTTCTAGGTATAAACAAATCACATAGTCTTTTCTGTTTACATGATTTTCTTAGATTTTTTTTATCCTCTTACATTTCCTGTCCTTCAGGATGATATACTGGTATATTTTACACAAAATAAATACAACAGGGATAAAATTGTGCATATTTTTTTATCCAGACTTGGAAATCTGGGCAGTTTACTGGGACCACCTCTGCTACCAATAGTTTTGTTTCCCTATCAAGATTTATTTTGTGGCTAAAACTTTAGGAGAGCTGAAAGGAGCTTTCCTGTGGAAAGGAGGTTCCATGCTGTGTTCCAGAGGAAACTCTCAATGTGCCTGTTGGTATTTCACTTAATTCTTAGTGAGTTCTAAAGCCCCAGCTCTGAGCAGTATCCATATCTTTAATACAGGACTTTCCAGGCAGTTACTTAGATTGCTTTTAATTTGAAGCTCTTTCACTATGAAATATGAATCAAAACCTTGAGTACCTTTTGCAGTGTATTTGCTAGAAAAGTCAGTCATTGTCATTCAGATGAGGTTTTTAGAGTGTGTCTCAGATGTAGCCCAGCAGAATTAAATTTGTTTTGCAACAAAAAAAAAAAAAAAAAAAAAAAAGGGATTGAAGGATCTTGTGGGAAGAGGTGGATGTGAGAGACAGAAGGCTCTGGTTGAACAGCATGAAGGATTGATTAGTGCCATCAAACTTCTAGCAGAAAATGTTGATTACTAGTTTTAAGAAATACACAGTTGCAGGACTATGTCTTATCCTAGCAAATTCTACTGGTTATCCTGTTTCAATTTACAGCTCCACTGACTTAAACTTTTCTTCATTTACTCTCTCGATCTCCTGTTCTGAACTGTATTGTATGGCTGTTTTCACCAGTCCTCCTTCCCTTCAGTTCTGGGGGAAAAAAGTAAATCCTCCAAAAATAAATTGGCGGAGACTGGGGGGAGAAGTTGTATTTTTACTTGGGAGGGGGAAAAACTTGACTTGGAGGAGACTCGAGGGGCCCCTCATGGTCGCCTGCTACTTCCTCATGAGGGGAAGCAGAGGGGTACTTCCGATCTCGGTTCTCTGGGACCAGGAACAGGACTTGGGGAATGGCCTGAAGTTGTGTCAGAGGAGGTTTAGCCTGGACATCAGGGAAAGGTTCTTCCACCAGCGGCTGTCGGGCACTGAACAGGCCCCCAGGAATGGTCATGGCCCCGAGGCTGCCAGAGCTCCAGGAGCGTTGGGACAGTGCTCTCAGGGATGCACAGGGTGGGGTTGTTGGTGTGTCTGTGCAAGAACAGGACACGTTTCGAACACCGGATATTGCCCAGTCCAGGGCTCCACAGCAGCGCTCAGGAACAGACCCCGGGACGCCTGCGGCTTCTCCCTGGGGCAGAACGGGCCCTACGGGGCTCCATCAGGGTGGCGCTGCCGCGTTCGCCCGTGCGCGGCCGGGCCCGAGCCGGCCGCCGTCGTGCCGGGCGGGGCCGCGGGAGGAGCGCGGCGGGGCCGAGATGGCGGCGGGTGCTGGGCGGTGCTGCCGGGCCGGGCTGAGCCACGGGGCTCTGCTGTCCTGGGCTCTGCCGTTCCCGGTTGCGCTGTCCCAGGCTGTGCTGTCCCGGACCGCCGGCGGAGCCCTGGGCACGCCTCGCTGGGGACGCGCCGCTTCTTCGTCGGCGGCCGCGGTGAGCGGCAGGGAAGGGCCGCAGCCTCGGGAAGGTGAGCGTGGGGTGCTCGAGGCGGTCGGGCTGCACCGCCGGCATGGCGGGACGCACGGCAGGCAAGGCTGCAGCGGAGCGGTGCCTGTGTTAGGTTATTCCCAAGGGGAATTTCATCGCTGTGTGTACTCCGGGGAAGCCTTTGGTGTCGTGCCTGGCCTCTGCCAGTGGGAGTGATGGGTCAGGGTTTTCCCGGCCTTTTCCCGGTGGGCATCTGGAGCACGCCGGGTCGCTGAAAGCGCAACAGAGTGATCTCCGGTGACGCTGCTGTAGCTAAAGGTGTCCTGACCTGAAATTACAGATGTTTGTAACCGGTTGTAAGATTGTTGTGACATGTGGCTGTATGTAAAAGCACCACGGAAAAGGTAGGTCGAGGGATAAAGGAATACTGAATATTATCTGTTGGAAAGCCCTGAATGGATGTACCGTTCGGTTTGAGATTTTAATAGCAAGAAAGCGATGAAGAGAAAAGGGTTCATAAAGTTTTCAGATTAGGAAAACAACATGCGAAATCCACAAGTTTTTATGGGGTAGGGTTGTAAGACTTACGAAGGAAATAAAAGAATCCAAACATCCCTTCTTAAATCTCAGTCATCGCTTTTTGCTAAATATGTGCAATCAATGAAATCTCTGAACTCAAACCAAAAACTTGAAAATAAATGCCGTCAGGCTCATCTTTGAATGTCTGAGGCCACGTTATTCTGGTGGTGTTGTTTGGACAGTGGGGTTTGGAATGTTTTAGAGTTTGAGGAGAAGGAAAAAATGGGGACAGACCGGCATGCAAAGATCAGTGTTTAGTTTGAAAGTCCAGTGGTATTTGGTGATTTCATTCATTCCTAGGGATCCCTCACCACAGCTCCAGGTGAAATCAGTGAGCTATAAAGTAGGGCCAGGAAAAGCCCAGGCCTGAAACTGATTAAATGCTTTCACTTCCTTCCACCTTCTCTGGGAATGCCCAGTGAGCGGGATCAAGGTATTCCCCACCCCCAGTTTAAGAAGAGAAACAATCCAATATCCAAAACGTTCATGCAGCTCATGTGCTGGAGAGTGGCACAGAAGACCGTGTGAAGCTGTGCTGTCACAAGAAAAGGATGGAGCCATGGCACTCTCCTTTTGGGAGTAGGAACTCATAAGTTTATCCATCTTGTGCTGCTGATGGAGAGTGATTTGTGACTGCTGTGTGGGAAAGAGGAAAAGGAGCATAGGAATGACGGCAAAAATGTCCTTCATTCTTGTCCTCCAAATTCTTTTTTATTTTATTTTTTTAAATAATTAGTAATCTGCAGTTTTGAGTATCTCATCTTCCCCTTCTTCCATGTAAAGATTGGAGAGTATTACTAGATACTGTCACAAAGACAAAAAATGTACAGAATTATGCTGTATTTTTTGCTCCCTAAACTACAGAATAATTTCTTTTTAAAATGTTTTTGTTCACCTCTTTTGTTTTTCCATCTTTCAGGTTCAGTAAGGAGAAGAGGCAGGACACCACAGTTTGTAAGATCGGTAAATTTACAGTTAGTTCAAGTGTTTGGGAAAATTTTCTAAGTTCTGTGTTGTATCAGTTTACTCAGGAGCCCTTTCTGCAGTCAAATCCTGGTGAAACAATCCCTTGGGACTGGCCTGCCATCACCTGGCTTCTGTAACTTTTTCAGTCTGTGTTATCAAAAATCAAATATATAGCACTAAGCTGATGGTTAATTTGCATTGACACCATGTAGCGCAGGTCTGAAAAGTAACTTAAAGTTGCATTTCCAGTAACCCAGACATGTCAATGTTGTTTTCAGCCTGAGTTTACAGGGTTTGTGGTATAAAGATTTCTGGCATAAAGCTTTTCTTTTTCTAAGAGCATTTAACTAAAATGATGGTCATTTTTTGGAGTGTATAAGCTGTTTCTGCAATATGCTGATACATTGTCCCTACACTGAAATTTCTATGGCAAGAAATTTCAGCATTATTTATTACGAGCTGTTCCACACCTACAGAATTACAGATTTTTAAAACTCATTGTCTTGTTCCCCACCAAACATTCATGCCCTTTAGGAAACAGAGTTTGCAATTCTGTGCTGGTTTGATTCCCCCTCCTGATTTATCTTAAGGCAGGATGATGGCAAGTTCTTCTTCCTAAGCATCTCTGGCATCAAATACAGTAGAAGATTGGGAAAGGCCAGGCAACTAATATGGGAGAGGCTCTCTGCTAAAAATTCCTCTACATATCAGCACTAACTTTTGCTGAAAAGGTGTCTTGAAATGTCCAGCTGTGGTAATTGATTCCTGAAATCACTGTTTGGTGTGTTGATCCTGTCTTGTCTTACATCCCGTGTATGTCCTGTCCCACCTGTCCCCTTTACCCTTGATTAGGCTGCACCTCCCAGGACGGAGAGGATGGCTGTGGATCAGGACTGGAGCAGTGTTTATCCAACAGCAGCTGCCTTCAGACCTGCCTCTGTGCCTCTCCCAATCCGAATGGGTTACCCAGTGAAAAGAGGCGTGCCTCCACCAAAAGAAGGCAACCTAGAACTTATCAAGGTAAGACACATGCCATGGCTGGGGGATCACTTTTAAAGTCACTGTTCACTAAGGCTGCACTGCTTTGATTTGAATATTTGTCTTGGAGACTGTTTTTTGTTATTAAGTCACATAATCCTCTTGTATTTCTAAGTGGTAACAAATGTAAAGTTAATTAAAAAGTGAATGATATCAGGAGACTTTTTAGGATGATCATGCTAGTGACTTTTGTCACAGAGTTAAGTCTTTCCCTAAATCAGACTCGAGAAGAGTCTGCTTATATGAACATTTCCTTAAAGCTTGCTACACTGCTTTAGCAAATGTGAGAAGTGTAATCAGATTTCAGTAATGCCCATTTACTTCTGATCAGGCAAAAAGCTATTATTTTGGTAACTGTTAATGTGTCTGTTTCAGATTCCCAATTTTTTGCATCTTACTCCTCCTGCAATTAAGAAGCACTGTGCAGCTCTTAAAGGTGAGGGGGGTGGGGGGGGGGTTGAGGTTTTTCTTTTTTTTTTTTTTTGTTTTTGTTTGTTGTTTTTTTCTTTTTAAACCATCCCTGGAAGTTTTCAGACAGCAGGATGTAACTGTGTGTGATGGAGGTGAGACATGGTACACTTGTGGAGCTGGTTTTTTAGCTGGCTGTGGCTGATACTGTCTGCTTTCCTGCTGCTGCCAAAAGTCATCCAGGAGGTAGCAGATAAGTCTCAGGAGATTGTCAGCACAACAGTAAGACTGAAATGTTACTTTTCCATGAGAACTTGCTTGAACTGATGAGTTGATAGTTCAGTGGTTTACTGAAGGTGAGTGATGAATGTGACTCAGTTCTCAGAGAACTCTGTGATTGAACCAGGCTTCAATCAGTAGCCCTTATGGGCTGCATTTAATGACCAAAAAGCTGTTAATGTTAAACCCTCTGTGAAAGCAGGGTCTGCTGGAGAGATGTAGGATCTACTGGAGACCAGGAGCAGCCTTCCACACAGCAAGCCTGTAAGAGAAACCTGATGAGGAGCTCAGGCAAAGGAAGCCTTTTTTGTGATGAGGGTGGTGAGACAGTGGAAGAGCTTGCCCAGAGAAGGTGTGGATACCCCATCCTGGAAGTGTTCAAGCTTAGGCTGGACAGGACTTTGAGCAACTGTATCTCATAAAAAAATCCCCATAGCAGGAGGGTCACTTCCAACCCAAACCATTCTATGATACTATTTGGCTGCTGTGAGACTGCTTCTGCAGTACTGTATCCTGTTTTGGGGAATCCAGTACAAAGAGGGATGTGGCAACACTGGAGCAAGTCTAGCAGAAACACTGCTGATACCTAAATGAATGGTTTCTAGGACTAGTACTTTTAAAAACATATATTGCAATACATTTGAAAGAAAAAAAAAAACAAAAAACAAACAAACAAAAAAACCCCAGCCAAAACCCAAGCAGACAGATATTACTCAGAGCATTTTTTCTTTATTGCACAGATTTCTGCACTGAGTGGCCAAGTGCTCTGGACAGTGATGAGAAATGTGAACAGCATTTTCCCATTGAAATTGAAACAGTAGATTATGTTTCTTCAGGGATTTCTATTTGGAATCCCAAAGCAAGAGTGGTGACCTTAAGAGTAAGTAGTAGTTAAGTAAATAAGTAAACAGCCTTTGTTTCAAACCCCTAAATACTTTACTTTGTTTTCCAAACATACAAGTGTGATCTACTGTAAGGAAATGAGGTAAATGGAGGGAATTCAAAATCACACACAAATGAGTACATCTGTGTGTTCCTGACCAAATCTGTCCATTCATATTGACTGGCCTTGGGGCTTGTAGAGCATTGTGGGGATGTTTATTATGCAGATGTATATTGTTTGAATACCCACATTCTTGCCCTGTGTTAAGATTTCCAACATGATACAATCCGAAGAAATTCTGCAAATGCATCCTGAATAGCTCTCCTTGATAGAAAATGTGCCTGTCTCAAGTACTTCTGAGTTCAGAGTTTGGATTTTCCAAGGAATTAAAGTTGTTTTCTCCTTTTCTTGAAGGTTAAACTTTCGAACCTGAATTTGGATGACCATGCAAAGAAGAAGCTCATTAAGCTCGTGGGAGAGCGGTACTGTCGGGAAACAGATGTACTCACAATTACAACAGATAGGTGAGCTGTCAGAAGGAAAAATATTGTAGCAATGCCTACAGCAGAGAAAGGGCTGGGTGTCTTCTAGTAATACCAGTTTTTGTCTTGGTGAATTATTATATTTTAGGACTAAAATAGGACTTAATTAACATTACTCCTGTTATTAACTGTGAAAAACAGGTTTTAAAAGAGTTCAGACAATGTATTATGGATTCCACTTTGGCACAGGGGGCAAAGAAGTCTCCAGAAGATTTGTAAGTTCTTGGGTATTGTATATTTTCCTGCTGACTTGCAGCTGCCATTCTTCTCTGTTCTTATTACTCATGCCCCCATTACAATGTTATTCTTGGTTGTGTGCAATTGAGAAATAACACAGGAATCAACCACTCATTTCCTAAGCTTCCCTCCTTTACACAGTAGAAAATTTAATGGTCGGTTTTAACCTTTTGTTCAAAAATTGTTTCTGTATTTGCAGGTGTCCCTTGAGAAGACAGAACTATGATTATGGCATGCACCTGCTCACAGTTCTGTACCACGAATCCTGGGTAAGCAGTTGTACATGGACTCTCTTGATGTGCTCTCTGTCATATTTTAAAGTAAATGACCTTAAAATTCTGTTCTCTTCCAACTCACTTTTCTTCAAATTCAACCAAGAGAACATTTTGCAGAATTCCAAACTCCTGTCTATTAATTAGAATATGTCTTTTCTTGGACTCTTACTGGGCTGCAGTAAACCATGGCTGTCATTTGGAAGTGTTCTGCTTCTTAAATGATCTCTCACAATCTTGTCTCAAGCTGACTGCTTTTCTGAGCTCCCTCTTGCTCAGAAAAGAGGCAGCCTTCCCACCTTCTGACTACAGATGTTCCTTTCCCAGGGAATTCTTCACACTTGTCTCCTGTATTTTTGTGGTTGTGTTGGTGCCCTTCAACAATTGTACAAGCATTTTTTACAGAAAACAAGTGAGCAGTCTGAACTGAAATTGTCGTTGTTGGAAATCCATAGTAATGTTTTGGATGACTGAACTTTGTTCAAGTGTCCCATGTCACTATCACATCGTTTGAGACAGACAAAGCCTTCATGATCTCCATATGTCACTCTTACAGAAGTTGTACCTTATCTACTGCTGAACTCAAACTTACTGTTTTCAGTTGTTCTAGAGTAGGAAATGTCTGTATTTAGCAATTTTATGAATTTTCTTGAATTTGATCACTGCAGTGCTGATGTTCAGAATATCCTAAGGAGGATGAGCTATATTTCCCTTTCAGTGGCAGTCGCCTTAAAGGATAATTTTGTAATTGTAGATCATTATTGCATCAAAGTAAATCAGTGGGGAAAGATAACATTTCAATTTGCATTACAAATCTTAAATTAATGGCAGAGTAGTTTCCAGTATTAAGCAATGACAAGAGAGCTAGACAGCACTCGCTTTAATAATTTCAGACAAACACCACGGATGTGCTGGGCTCCAGCTTTAATTAGTGCTGGCAGACAGGGCTATGCAATATTGATATGGGAGTATTCAGTGTGTATTGAATATGCACAAGTCTCTTGCACTTTTATTACCTTTCCTCCACATTAATATTTGATGAGTTCATCAATCAGTTGTAATTGTCTTTGATTCCCATGAAAAATTAATGGTTTCCTGAGACATGGGTTTTTATTTTGTGTGACATGTTTTTTTTTTGTGGCATGTTTCTTTTTGCCCCTGATCAGGGATAATGCCTTTTAATAACTTGATGAAAGATAGTTTGGATCCATTTTGTAAATCATGAGTAAGCAGTCTGTGGTTTATTTCCATTTACATAAACTTTAATATTGGAGGAGAATGGACAGGGCCTGGCCTTCCCTTTAGGCAGTAATATCAGTGCCGTTTGCAGAACTAATTGTAGGATTTGATGATTTCCCAGCAGAGTAGTGCCACACTGCTGATACATGTGGCTGCTGGAGTTGAATCAAAAGATGAGGGCAGTGTTCCGTTCTTGCTGAGTGAAGGAAAGCTGGATGCATGTAACTTCTGCCCTCAAGCCTCAAAACTTTGCCCATGACCACTTTAAATGTGGCAGAACTCCTGTGATTTACATTAATAACTGTATTTTGTCGATTGGAAGCATGTATAGGAGGAAAAAGTTATATGCAGATATACATCAGGAAATGGAATTTCATGTGTAATTATGTTTTAGTTGCCAGTGATGCATCATCCTTTCATTACGAATAAAAGAAGTTAAGAATGCAGTATCAGATCCACGAGTTCAGTTATTTTAAAACAGTCTTTAAAATCTTCACAACCTAAGAATGTTTTGTTTTCTCATTCTAAAATACCTGGAGATGTTTTGCTTCCTGTTTACTAGTTGTCTTGTTATTAATCAAATATTGCTGTTTTATTAGCTTTCAGAATATATTAATTAGATGGCTGATTGCCTGAACTATTAAGAATTACATTTCTCTTCTTTGGACTTTTTCTGTGATTCCTTTCAGATTATCCCCCAGGATTGTGCCTAGATCAAATTAATCAGTGAAAGAGTGAGATATATTAGATAGATTATTAATCAGCATCTTAACCAGTTGTATTTTTGCTGCCTCTATATGATTGCTGCTTGAGTGCTGTAACATCACTCTAAACCTCGAAGTCGTCGTATGGTACAGGTGGTTTTCAAAGAGGGTTTGCTGCCCTCTAGTGGTTGAAAGGATCGTGGATGGTAATCCACACAGTTTGGATTAATAGTTCATCACTCAAAAGATCACTTCTGTTGGGAGTTGAAAGCAGGAATGAGAAGCAAATGCAACAGGAAGTCAATTTTCCAGTAAGGAAAAACGTTTAGAGTAATTAAATTTTTATTGCTCTAATTCCACATGGTATTTCAACATACACAAGATATGGGAGAGAGAAGGATCTTGATTTAGCCTTGCAAAGCTGGGATCTTGAAAGATTACTGACTCGATCTTCTCGAGTGTGGCCCGGCTAGCTCAGTGTTGAGGTTTCTCTTCACTCGAGTTTCGAGCCAGCATATGTTTGTGGGGTTCACTGATTTTCTTCAAGAATTCAAGTCTATAGAGTGAGTAAAGAAATCGGGGGGGACTCTCTCTCTCTGGTTTGCATTCCACAGTTTATTTCTGTGAAGGGGAATCCAAAGGACGAGAGACCAAGGATTTGGGGTCTGGGGGGTCTCTTTTAACAGGGTTTCTCGGAGGGAGGGAACATCAGAGAAAGAA
Source organism: Poecile atricapillus (assembly GCF_030490865.1). NCBI lineage: Eukaryota > Metazoa > Chordata > Aves > Passeriformes > Paridae > Poecile > Poecile atricapillus. The sequence continues at coordinate 103,292,044 of NC_081288.1, read as the reverse complement.
CCAATTATTTTTCTCAGTTAGTACATCTTACAAGCTTTCTACAAATCAAGGTTACACACACCAAGATAAGAAATAACAGACAATTGCCCACAAAGGTGTAGGACTATTCTCCACAGAGGGGCAGAGGGGGAGAGAGGGGGGGCTTGGTTTCCTGGCAACATAGGGGGGAAAGAAAGGGAAGGCAAGGTAAGCATACCCTCTCAGCTTCCATAGCTCAGAGGCATTCTGGGACAGGAAAAACAAAGTTACAAACTTCCGTGTTGGAAAGAAGGGTCTCTCTTCTCCCAACCCCGTGCTTTCCTAGGCTAAAGAAACTTCAAGCAGCTGGAAATGCCAGCACGGTCCTCTCTTTACTCTATCCGGCCTCTCGCCGTGGGGCTGAGGAGAGAAACTTCAGTAACCATGGTAACTTGATGCCAGGTACAGTTAGGAGAAAGAGAAGCTGGGGGGGGGGGGGGGGGAAATCACATCTAAAAGATGGGAAAAGATACATTTCAAGCTATCAACTACAACAATTACTAAAAAGTTGTCCTGGATTTTCCGTTCTCCACTACTTCTTAGAGTAAGAAAAAGAAAGGTGAGGGAGGGAAAAAAAAAAGAATGGGCAGATAGCATGGCAGTGGAGGCTTAACTAAAATTTATCCTTCAACCCTGCAGCTGTACAGCTTGATTGAATGTCAAGGGAACTACTTTTGCATTTCTTTTTAGAGCTTTCAATGGTAACGCACTGGTGGTATGCAGTGTCTGTGTCTGCATGCTGAGTGGGTATTTTTATATGAGCACTGGTGATAACACTCAAATCCATCACATAGCTTTTCTTCAGGCTTCATCTTAATTCTTTTTCAACTACAGTCATTTTAAGCTATTTAAGTCATTCCAAATAAACGTAATTTTTACTGTTTCAGGTTGTGCCAGTAATACTTGGTAACAGCAGAATTTTGCAGTTCCATAGTGGGAGTTTACCTTGTAATTAAGCCTAAAATATGTGAAAGGATATGAGTCCACTGTTGAAACATATGCAGATCTCTGGCTACTTAGGATTTAAAAGTTCATGTTAGGAACACTTGGATGTTATGACATGGGGGTTGTAGAGTTGCAGTGGGAGTTGGAGGAGGTACTCAAATCTTGCTGAAGCTCCCTGGGCATGTTTTTGTATCACTGAAAATGTTCAGGGTAAAGGTTCTGGCTTGGGTATCTTAGAACAATGACAGGTGGTGTAATTGTACTCTCCCTACCTAGAACAGGCTTCTCTCTCAGTGTTGTTTAAGGGGTTTAAGTAATGCAGACTGAGGCTGAAGTGAGGATGGTCTCTAAATGTTGGAATATGTCCTTTGTTTTGAACAATTAATTCCATTGCATGCTCACCAGAATCAGACAGCTGAGAGAGTCTTCATCAGTAATGGGAACTAGAAAAGGTAAAGTGGCTTTACAGTAGGTGTTAAATTTCATAAATTTTCTCTGAATTTAAACATTTAAAATCAAAGGAAGGAGCTCTTTTGACAGGAAATACATATTTTAGTAGAAGGTTACACCTTTTTTTTGTACTTCTTGGAACCAAAAAGGATGAGCATTCCAGCAAAAGGCTGAATTAGGAATTGTCTTTGTAATATTTCTGACTATAGTAAGCTTCTTGCAATACCTTGTGTTTAATCTCCATGTTTCTTGTTGCTGGAGAAACAAGGCTCCTCACTGATGCATAAATACAGTTTTTGCAGCTGTTCAGTTTTCAGTCTGTGTTGGAGTGAAATGAAGTCTCGTGGGGCATAGACATTCATAAAAAAAATGAACAGAAAATCAACAGACTTGGATTTTTAATATCACTGATCTCTCTTGATGAGATCAAAATCTTATTTGGTCAACCTTCAAAAGGCAAACTGAGGTAGATTTTTAAAAAAAAATATTTTTATATTTATTAAGGTATTTACCTTACAAATGACCCTTTCAGAAACCTGGATTTTCCAGAAAACGCATGCAGCCACTCTAGCCTAGAGAAATTAGATGTTGTCCTTAGTTTTGAAAGAGGCTGATGGTAACTTTCCTAAGTTAGTTACAGAGCCAGAGAGTAAACTTGAGAGCATCATTAATTATGAGCACATCATTAATTATGAGAGCATCTCTTATGCAGTATTTGTTTTTGGGGCAGAGTTCTGTTTTGTTTCTCTGCTTGTTATCCTTTTTTGTTACACATTTGTACCTCACTGGAACTTTAGTCCTCCTTTAGTCTTGGTTTTCTCTTGACCGTCTAGAAGTCCTACCAGTCCTGTGCCATTGCTGTGTCCTAGAAAATAGAGTTCTGCTTATTCAGAGCAATGGATTTTAACTTACTGCACATCAACAAGTAATTACAATTTCTGTATCCAACCTCATATGATACAAATAGGTTTTGACTTTCTGCAAACTCCTATTGATATCTCTAAGTTGCTAATTAAATAGTACAGATTAAAGGTGTATTATATCCAAAAAGATAAGCACTTAAGAGTGAAGGCTCCCAGTAATTTGGAAAATGTTAGCATAGCTGTCATTTATTAGCTGAAAATCTAAGATCATTGTACCACATAGAGCATCTTTTATTTCAATGCAATACAAAGTGTATTTATTACAGGCGATACAGACTTTGAAATTTAACATGCCATTTAAGGAACTTTCCTTCCCCTCAAAAATAATCCTTTTAAAATACCTGATTTTTGCTGAACAGCATTAAATACTTAACTGTTCAAACTGTTGAAAAGAAAATTAACCAACATGAGTCATGTTTTCAGTTGCCCTCAACATTTCTATGTGCCACTAGAGAAATTTCAGTTAAAATGTTTTTCCCAAAAGGAAGATGGGTTAACTGACAATTTTAAGCCTCTGTATCACTGCAGCAGCAAAACTGCGAGTTGAACAGGCAGAAGAAATCTTGAGCACATTGATGGTGAAATACCTGCTTAAGAGATCCCAAATTCTTTCCTTTCTTCTCTAAGGTACCATATAAAGTGAAGCTTTTTATTAATGGCTCACATGTAAAAGGTGACTTCACTGTCCAAAGTCTATTTTAGCATTCGTACTTTCAGAATTCAGATAAGCACTGTATAGGCTTGTAAATCTCCCAATGTACTGGCTTAAACTGTAGCATAAAATATTTGCTTAGAAAGAAATCCTTAATATGTTTATAGCATTCAAAAAATAATTCTTTATATTTGCATTAGGAAGTGAAAAAATAGTCTTTCTCTGCCTCTTTAGTCATAGGTTTAGATCTTTGACTTTATATGGAAAATTGTTTTCTGTTGTTTTGGTTTGGGTTTTTTTGATTCCAATTTTAAGTCTTTTAAGAGGAAAAGGTTGAAAGTATCAGCCAAGCACATCTTTAGCCAAGCTGGATAATACTGAGATTCTGTCTTTGTGTGATAGAACGAGGAATCCATTTTTAGTGAATTCTTATTTTCAACCTGGTTTGCAAAGTGGGGGTTCTAGGAAAACATTACACAATATCACACTTGGATTCTACTTCTCCACACTGATTCCACAGTTTTATTCTCATTTTTAAGATTGTAGTGTTCACTAACATGCTAAATCTGTAGGGGACAAAAATAATTCAACTAATGAAATTTGAGTGATAAAGACCTAATTTTTGAACTTTATTTAATTGTTCTTATTAGTTTTATCCATAACACTTTAAACTCAGTCTGTAACATACGTAACATTTCCACTGTTCAGAGTCCATGGTGCTTGTCTACCTAGAATACATTTCCAGTTGTTTATATAATTCTGCAGTCACTTTTCCCTTGCAGTAATTCTTGTTGAAAAGTATCTAAGTTTCACTGGATACAGTTAGTTTGCAAAAACTAATGGATTTGGAAATCTCTCCTACTGTCAAATCCCTTTCTGCCTTCACCCTCACCTCCCACCACACAGTCAGACTCTATTTTAAAATCCGTGTTGGCATCATTTTGTTGGGAAGATTCCTAGAAAGAAATACTCAACAGTTGCTTTAAAATCTTGCTTTGTATTGCTCACAAGAGGTAGGTAAATTTTAATCTGTTCATCAGCGTGCATCTCCAAAATCCTGTAAGTTGCTGTGTGCAGAGAAGGATTTTCCTGAAGAGATAAATGTGATACTGTCATTAGTCCTTGTAGTCTCTGCTATGACTTAGAGGTGTTTAAAAGCCTCACAGAGATCTTTTGTTTGAACTTCAGATATGAATTTGGTCCAGGGAGTGGCCAGGAGTGATACCCATATTCCTTTACTCATGAGAAACCCTATCCCTGTGAGAGAGGCTTTGGCTTGAAAATTCTGTTGTAGTTCAGGGGAAAAAATGTCTTGGATAGCCACTCCGCAGATAACCAAGGGATGTGTAAAGTAGGATGATGCTGTTAATTTAAAACTCTAAATCTACACCCTGGATTGCAGGGTTTGTCAAACAGACAAGGAACACTTCACTGTGCCCACTTATTCCATTAATGTTTCAGCAGAACAGGGCTACAGGATGTCCTTTTGTTCCTGTTTTTCCCCTCCAGAAAATGAATGAGATCCTTTTACTCCTGTGGTTTAATTGTGTCCAGGGTTTAATGTAGTCATATGAACCTTTGAGCAGTGTGAATTGCTGCTTCTGATTTAGACTCAGACTCAAAAGACAAGAGATGCCATTTACCAGGTGCAGGACACAGCAGTTGGGAAAGTGTTTTAAATTCAGATAGAGGAATCCAGCCACACAAGAGTTGCAGGGTGAAAAAAACTATTGGAGCTTAATTAAAGGTTATTAATACTGTGGTTTGACTGCAGCAGCCTTGATTCTTAGTGGAAAGAATAACCTTTAAATAAACAAATGAAATACAATACCAACACACACTCCACTGTACCTCCTTCACAGAAAAGAGAAATACAACAAAAAAAAAAAAAACCCATCAACCAAACAACAACAAAAAAACCCTCCTCCCCGACTTGCGAGAGGTGTTTTTGGTTATGCATAGCACGGCTAAAAATTTACTGAAGAGCCCTTTTTTGCACGTGATTTTAAAAAAACCAAAATCTGTATGATGTAGAGGCTTTACTATAAGGTTTCTTTGAATGTATTTCCAGAGAAATGCAAGTTTTATTTATACATGATTTTATAACAATTGTAAGAAAAACATGAATAGTAAAACTAAACCCAAAGTATTTCAAATTGTGATTCTTACAAAGGTGAGGTAATATAAAGATATGACATACTGGTTACATCAGTAAAGTACTAAATAATTGTAAATACTCAAACATACAGCCTGCAATATATAAAAATGCAAATATATCACTGAAGCATCTGTATTTATCAAAATACAATAAAAAAATAGCAGGTTACGTTTGAAATATTCCTTAGAGATTCTTTCAAGGCCTGGAGAAATGTTGAAAGACAATTAATACAGAACAAGTGTATTTGCAGGTGTTTGGATGGTGTCTTCTGTCAGTGCCCAGCTTGTGATCCCATCTAATTAAGTAAATATCAGCACCTTGTGGAGAGAGATTCTATTGAGCAATTTATTTTGCAGGAAGAAGAAATGGATTTGGTGGTGGTGCTTTTCTTCGTGAGTCACATCGCTGGTCACTCATTAGGCACTGTCTCACTTTCCCTCCACCAGCCAGTGTAGCCAGAGCAGAACCCTGTGCTAGGGAGATATGAGCTGGGTGGCTGCTTCCAGAACTGCAGTGTTGAGGGTTCTTTAAAATTACTACTTTTGCAAGGTTTTTAGTTATTATGTATAGGCCATAAGCTTTTCCTCCCACTCTGACTCACCCAGTTGTATCTGCCAGATACATAAAGAACCTGATGAGTAGGAGAAAGGAGCTCATCCTGCTCATACATGCTTGAGTTACAAGCGTTGGACTCTACAGGAGGAAATATCTTCCACCATGAATGCAGTTTTTGAAAGGAATTGCTCTGAGAGATCAATTTCTTCAATTTATTGTTGCTTTGTTTCAGTCTTGGGTAGTTTTTCAGGTTGTGTATTTTCTTTCAGAAAACTGAGAAGTGGGAGAGCGAGAAGTCTGAGGAAGACATGGAAGAGTATATCTGGGAAAACAGTCACTCTCAGAAAAATGCCTTGGACACACTGCTTCAAATAAAAACCTCAGAGAATGTCAGTAATGTCACTAAGGAGGAGCTGCTGGCATCTGAAGTGGTTAAGAATTACAGAAACTCAGTCATTGCACTTAAAAACAACAGCGAAACAGAAAGTAATATGTCTCAGTACAAGGAATCGGTGAAGAAATTGTTGAATATACAAGCATGAGAGCAGAGTCTGCAGGTATACCTAATCATTACAGAGATGTTCAACTACTGTATTAGTATGTCTTAATGATATGGATGTATAATTATTCAGAACCTGAAGCAAAAAAATGAAACTTGACAATGAGTTAATTCCTGTCCATTAATCTTTTCCATTGAATAAAGTATGTTTGGATTCATACTGGTAACTGGAATGTTTTATTCTGTGTTTTGTTAGCATGGGAGATCCTGGTTCAGTCCACTGCTTAATCATATTCTGATTCTCACACTTTTTGGGCCTTTAACCTAGAGCAACAATATCAAAACTAATGAAATTACTTAGGCTTCCAGTTCCATTAATTAGAAGTCTGAAAATTAAGAGCTCTAAATGCTTTTCAAATGCCATTCAGATTTTTCCCTAAAAATTAGGATAATGTTGCTTAAGTAGTCTGATTTGAAGAGGTGTTGAAGCACTCTGGACAGTTGAGGTTTTCAGTTGTTATTGTGAGGGCAAACAAATAACCTGTGTAAAAGCACCTGTCTCTAAAATAATGGAGTAAAATAAGGTGGAAAATGAGATGGTAATGGGAAGGTGAACCAGCAATTGTTGAGAAGATCTCAGAGTACCTGGGACAGGAAGAAGGATGAGAGTTGGTGAGATGGGTTTGTAACTAAATAGGAGTGGACTGAGCCTTTTTACCCTCTGACTGCTGTTACCTGCTGACTTCTCTCTTGAAGGTACCCAGGCTTTTCAAGGAAAGAAAAAAGTTCTTAGCATCCTGTGTAGCACAGAGAAAGAATTATATCTATGTTTATCATATATTAGGTAATTTGTAATTGAAAGAAATTGATTTAAAACACTGGAATCACAATTTTATTGCCTTCTCACAAGTAAGGAAAAAAACACCCCTACCAAACCTTGAAAGAACATAAATAATTCTTGCTTTTATTGTACCTTCCTGGCTTACTAAGATTTCAACTTCAAGAGAGTCATTCTCTAGAAGGGGCAGAGGCAGTTAAGGATTCTACATACCTATAAAAGAGCTGACCATGTGACCCTGCCAGCAGCTCGTTGAAAATAAGCAGTGTAAGAATAAGAACATTGAAAGCTGAGGGGAATTGATTCCTGCAGCATTCTGTGTGCTGAACTCACTCTCTGCTAGAATTTCTCACTCTGTGCTCTGTGTGTACATACAGTCAAGGAGTGGATCTGTTCCCACTGCCAAAACACTGTCAGTTTAGGAAGGATTCTTCTTAGGTCAAGGTTGTTTTCATATGGTGAGAGACAGAGTTTAATGCAGCATTTTAATTCCTACGAGAATTTGCCAGAGCTGTAGCTAAGACTGAAAATGTTTGTCCTGTAATCCCAATTTTGCACCGACTGACTTGGTTCTTTAGTAGTCCTTCCTTTTGGATGTGTATTAATGTAAAGTTTTAGCAGAAGCTTAATATGGGGAAAGTTTCAGCTGTTGTCAGGCTGCTTCTTTATCCAGGGACAATGAGTATAGTGTTTAAAATTCCCATTTGAAATGGGAACATCTGTGTAATTCTAAATCTTCTCTGAACAGCCATGAAACCGAAACGACTGAGGAAGTAAGTGCAGTTTGACTGGAGAGAATGGTACGGCTGGTGCCTGGAGCTGTGCCTGGCTCTGTTCCAGAGGCAGTTTGGTTCTAGTATGTGCACAGGAGAATTCTGTTTTCTTAATTAGCTTTGTCAGTGCCTGCTGACAAAGGGCTGCCCTAGGAGCCACCTGGGGAGCCAGTGCTGTATACAAGGCTAGCAGGAGCAAGGTCCTGAAATGTCTTAAGAAACCCCAAACCCTGTAAGTTTGCTTTTCTCCACAGAGCTGTCCTTCTGTACTCAGGACATGTGAGCACCTGAGAAAATTCTCTGCAGCAGAGGACATCCCAGTTTTCCTTTGCTTTTCACAGAATGGACAAAAGCAGAACTCTGGAAACCACAGCTGAAACAACATTTTGACCTTACCAATAATAATGTCTGGTAGAAAGAACAGCACAGCAAGGGTAATTTGATTTTTTCATTAGCTCCACAGCTAATTGATGGAAAACCTAAAATGCACAGGCTTTACCAGCTCATTCTGAATTGTTCAAGCCTAACTTACTGTCCTGGGGTGACTTTATGATACTGGTATCCCCAATCGTCTAGTTTATGTTATATATTAAGTTCTGCACCTTTAAGACTGACTCTGAGAGCAAGAGAGGGGGGTAGAAGAAGCCGCAGTTTGTGTTAAAGAAAACATCACTCCCACACATCTCGCTCCTGGACTGTGTTGTCTGCAGCACGGACAGACAGCGGGACAGAGCTTCTCCCTGGTTTTTAGTTAGTTTTAGCTAGCTGAGGCAGAGTTCCCCGGACTTTTGTTTTTTCCTTTTTTTCTGGATCTGTGCAAGCCTGCTCTGGACTGAACACCCAGCCAAACCCCGGGAGCTCACAAGCCTGTGGCCCACCGGGGCCTGGGCCTCGGCACTTTCCAGCGCCGGAGGGACTGATAAGAACCTGAGCGAGCCGAGCTACACCACATGAAAAGGACTTTTCTTCCTAGATTTGCCACCCCATCGAACAGCAAGAGGTTTTATTACTATTATTTAATATTACTCAATTTCTGTTAAATAAACAGCTTTTTCCACTTTTCTCCAAAGAATTTTTTTTTTTTCTCTCTTTTCCCGGACCAGAAAGTGAAGAGGGGCATTTCCCTGGGGAAATCCCCATTTGGAGTTTTCCTCCCTAATTTGCCCTAAACTAGGACAAATATAGTTTTTGGCGCCCAACGAACAGGGGCAAGAGAAAGTGGAAAAACCTGTACTGATTGTTGGTTGTATTTATTCTGTATTGGGATAAAGCAGTCAGCAGCCATGTTGCTTGGATACATAATATCTCTCGGGGTGGAAGCCTTCATGTGGATCTGGTCCCTAAAAGTTTTTGAGGTTTTAATACCTGTCTTTGCCCTCTTTCCCAGTAGAGGGGCACGGATTAGAATGGTTATTGTGCTGGGCTCGGTGATAATGATTTATAAGAAGTTTATAGAACTACTGAAGTTTCTGTCAGGTATGTTTGGCTTATGGTTTCTTCGCCCGACCCTGCCTCCCAGTCCCAGTAGCACATTTTGGGAGTTTATTAGTAATTGTACCCAGTTTGTTAGAGGAAGAGCAGGGGATGAGGCTTTCCAGCCTTTTCTTTCCTTCTTCTCCTTTGAATCTGTTATGTCCCTCTTTGAGAATATCCAGTTTCCCCTGAGTGTTAAGGATACCACTTTCTTGTTAGTTCAGCTGTTAGGTTTCCTCTATATGGTCTGCAACTTCTCTAGAATGAGGGCTGAGATATCCAGAAGAGCCAATGAGACCCCTGCCCCAGAAGTAGACTCAGGTGTGAGAAATCCTGAGTGGAGTAGAGAATGGGAGAGAATTGGCCGAACTCTGAAGGAATTCTCTGATCCCCCAGCCTGGGAATTTTCACTTGAACAAATTCAGAACCCAGATGAAGTAGGGAAATATCTGGAAGAGAATTGCTGTGATGATTCTAAGCAGAAAAATATCATTGCAATAAGCTGGGCCCTAGCGTATGCTTATCGCACGGTGCTAGATACTGTAGGGCAGGCAGATAAATCAGCAGCTACCCCAGTCACTCAGGCTGCAGCCAAACCAGACAGTGAGCCTAAGCCAGTGGCCACACCAGACAGTGAGCCTAAGCCAGTGTCTGTTGCTCCTACCACGAGAGGTATAAAATTCAAAACCAAAACCGATCGGCCAGTAGATGATGATGATGGTGATGCGGGGGAAGGACCCTCAAGACCAGCAACTGATCAAAAATCAGAAGGCGCTGGTGAACCTTTCTCCCTGAAGGACCTTCGTGGCCTGAGAAAAGATTACACTCGACGACCTGATGAATCTATAATTAGTTGGTTAGTCCGTCTGTGGGATGCTGCAGGTGAGGCTACAGTTCTGGATGGCACTGAAGCGAGGCATCTGGGATCCCTGTCACACGATCCGGTTATCGACCAAGAAGTGATGAGGGGGGCTGACCCTTATAGTCTCTGAGAACGGGTCCTGAGAAGTGTGGCACAAAGATATCTGTGTGCAGATGATCTCTATATACAGCAAACTCGTTGGAAAACCATAGAACAAGGGATTCAGCGCTTGAGAGAAATGGCAATAGTAGAGATTGTCTTCGTGGGTAACTTAGGTACTAGAAATCCAGACTTGGTGCCATGTACATCTGTGATGTGGCGAAAACTTGTTCGACTTGGGCCACAAGAATACGCTTCTGCTTTAGCAACAATGAAGCGAGATGACCGGGAGGAGACTGTGATGGATATGGCGAAGAAGCTTCGAGCATATGCAGATACCGTGCATGGCCCCATGCAGACAAAAATTGCAGCTATGGAAACACGTATACAAAACTTTCAAGACAAAATGGAAGAGAATTTCAAGAAACTCAGGGAGGACCTTGTTCCAGTCTCGGCAGTACAGACCAAGAGCCCTGGTACTCAACGCAGAAGTTCCCCAGATAGAGAGAAAAGGCTACGAGCTGAGCTGTGGTTTTTCCTACGTGACTGTGGAGAAAACATGAAAAGATGGGATGGAAAATCTACTGGTGCTCTGGCGCAACGGGTGCGTGAATTGGAAGACAGCAAGACTCAGGGGGGATACTCCACCAAAAAGAAAGCCACTCCAGTAGCCTGTAGTCAAACTGACAAGTATGATGATGACATGTCTGATTCCCTTGAAGGAACCTCCAAGACATATACCCAAGGAAAGAAGGATAACCAGGCTTAGAGGGGCCCTGCCTCTAGCCAGGTAGAGGCTAGGGAAAACCGTGTCTTTTGGACTGTGTGGATTCGTTGGCCTGGCACATCAGAACCACAACGATATGAAGCCTTGGTTGACACTGGTGCACAGTGCACCCTAATCCCATCAAGATATGTAGGGGCAGAATCTGTTTCTATTGCTGGTGTGACAGGCGGATCACAGGACTTGACTTTAGTGGAAGCTGATGTGAGCCTGACTGGAAATGAGTGGAAGAAGCACCCCATTGTGACTGGCCCAGAGGCCCCATGCATTTTAGGCATAGACTTCCTCCGAAGTGGGTATTTTAAGGACCCAAAGGGACTTAGGTGGGCATTTGGGATAGCAGCTGTAGAGACAGAGGGCATCAAGCAATTGAACACTTTGCCTGGACTGTCAGAGAACCCATCTGCAGTAGGACTCCTGAAGGTGGAAGAACAGCGAGTGCCAATTGCCACCTCGACGGTGCACCGCCGACAATATAGAACAACTCGAGATGCTGTGATCCCCATCCACAAGATGATCCGAGAACTGGAGAGCCAAGGGGTGGTCAGCAAAATCCACTCACCCTTCAACAGCCCCATCTGGCCTGTGCGTAAATCTGAAAGAGAATGGAGACTGACTGTGGACTATCGTGCATTAAATGAAGTGACTCCACCGCTGAGCGCTGCCGTGCCGGACATGCTGGAGCTCCAGTACGAGCTAGAGTCCAAAGCAGCAAAGTGGTACGCCACTATTGACATTGCCAATGCATTTTTCTCCATTCCCCTGGCAGCAGAATGCAGGCCTGTTTGCCTTCACGTGGAGGGGAGTGCAGTACACCTGGAACCGACTGCCCCAGGGGTGGAAGCACAGCCCCACCATCTGCCATGGACTGATCCAGGCTGCCCTAGAAAAGGGTGATGCTCCAGAACATCTGCAGTACATTGATGACATCATTGTTTGGGGAAAGACGGCTGAAGAGGTCTTTGAGAAAAGAGAGAAAATCATCCAGGTTCTCCTGAAAGCCGGTTTTGCCATCAAAAAGAGCAAAGTTAAGGGACCAGCTCGTAAAATTCAGTTCTTGGAGGTAAAGTGGCAAGATGGACGGCGTCAGATTCCTACTGATGTCATCAACAAGATTACAGCAATGTCTCCACCAGCCAACAAGAAGGAAACACAAGCTTTCCTAGGTGCCATAGGTTTTTAGAGGATGCACATTCCTGAGTACAGCCAGATCGTGAGCCCTCTTTACCTGGTCACCCGCAAAAAGAACACTTTCCAGTGGGGCCCTGAACAACAACAAGCCTTTGCTCAGATCAAACAGGAGATTGCTCATGCTGTAGCCCTTGGCCCAGTCAGAACAGGACCAGATGTGAAGAACGTGCTTTACTCTGCAGCCGGGAGCCATGGTCTGTCCTGGAGCCTTTGGCAGAAAGTGCCTGGGGAGACTCGAGGCCGACCACTAGGATTCTGGAGCCGAAGCTACAGAGGGTCCGAAGCCAACTACACTCCCACAGAGAAGGAAATCTTAGCTGCCTATGAAAGAGTCCAAGCCGCCTCAGAAGTGATTGGCACAGAAGCACAACTCCTCCTGGCACCCCGACTGCCAGTGCTGGGGTAGATGTTTAAAGGAAAAGTTCCCTCTACCCACCACGCCACCGACGCTACATGGAGCAAGTGGATCACTCTCATCACACAGCGCGCCCGTATTGGAAACCCAAATCGCCCTGAGATTTTGGAGATAATTACAAACTGGCCGGAAGGTGAAAACTTTGGTCTCACTGATGAAGAGGAGCAGGAACAAGTGACACGGGCTGAAGAAGCTCCACCGTACAACCAACTGCCAGCAGAAGAAACACGCTACGCTCTGTTCACTGATGGTTCCTGTCGCATTATAGGGATGAACCGGAAGTAGAAAGCAGCCGTATGGAGCCCCACACGACAGGTCGCAAAGGCCACTGAAAGAAAAGGTGGATCAAGCCAACTTGCTGAACTCAAAGCTGTTCAACTGGCCCTGAACATTGCTGAAAGAGAAAAGTGGCCAAAACTCTATCTCTACACTGATTCATGGATGGTAGCCAATGCTCTGTGGGGATGGCTGGAAAAGTGGAAAAGGGCCAACTGGCAACGCAGAGGAAAGCCAATCTGGGCTGCTGATGAGTGGAAAGACATCGCCACCAGAGTAGAGAAACTGTCTGTGAGGGTCCGTCATGTAGATGCCCATGTTCCCAAGAGTAGAGCTAATGAAGAGCACCGAAACAATGAGCAGGTAGATCAGGCTGCAAAGATAGAGGTGTCAAAGATAGACTTAGATTGGCAACACAAGGGAGAGTTGTTCCTAGCTCGATGGGCCCATGATGCCTCAGGCCATCAGGGTAGAGATGCCACCTATAAGTGGGCACGAGACCGAGGGGTGGATCTAACCATGGACAGTATTTCCCAAGTTATCCATGACTGTGAGACGTGTGCCACGATCAAGCAGGCCAAGCGGTTGAAGCCCCTCTGGTATGGTAGGCGGTGGTCCAGATACAAGTATGGGGAGGCCTGGCAGATTGACTACATCACACTGCCCCAAACCCGCCAAGGCAAGCGCTACATGCTCACGATGGTAGAAGCCACCACAAGATAGTTGGAAACCTACCCTGTGCCTCATGCTACAGCCCGAAACACCATCCTGGGACTTGAAAAGCAGGTCCTTTGGAGGCACGGCACCCCTGAGAGGATTGAGTCAGACAATGGGACTCATTTCAAGAATAACCTTATAAACACCTGGGCTAGGGAACATGGCATTGAGTGGGTGTACCATATCCCCTACCATGCACCTGCTGCAGGGAAAGTGGAGAGGTACAATGGACTGTTAAAGACTACCTTGAAAGCATTGGGTGGGGGATCTTTCAAAAATTGGGAGCAGCATCTAGCAAAGGCCACCTAGATAGTTAACACCCGAGGTTCCACCAACCGAGCAGGACCAGCCCAATCTGAGACCCTACATATAGTAGACGGAGACAAAGTCCCAGCAGTACACCTCAGAGGTTTGTTAAGAAAGACAGTTTGGATCAATTCTACTTCGAGTGCAGACAAACCCATTCGTGAAGTTGTTTTTGCTCAGGGACCGGGTTGCACATGGTGGATAATGCGGAAAGATGGAACAACACAATGTGTACCTCAAGGAGATCTGATGGTTGAGCGAAGATCATGAATTAATTCCCTTGTCTGTATATAATGTATGTGTTGTAGAGTTAAAATATATATATATTAATTTTGATAATAAGTTGACGATATGGGGATAAGGGGTGGAATGTCCTGGGGTGACTTTATAATACTGGTATCCCCAATCATCTAGTTTATGTTATATATTAAGTTCTGCACCTTTAAGACTGGCTCTGAGAGCAAGAGAGGGGGGTAGAAGAAGCCGCAGTTTGTGTTAAAGAAAACATCACTCCCACACATCTCGCTCCTGGACTGTGTTGTCTGCAGCACGGACAGACAGCGGGACAGAGCTTCTCCCTGGTTTTTAGTTAGTTTTAGCTAGCTGAGGCAGAGTTCCCCGGACTTTTGTTTTTTCCTTTTTTTCTGGATCTGTGCAAGCCTGCTCTGGACTGAACACCCAGCCAAACCCCGGGAGCTCACAAGCCTGTGGCCCACCGGGGCCTGGGCCTCGGCACTTTCCAGCGCCGGAGGGACTGATAAGAACCTGAGCGAGCCGAGCTACACCACATGAAAAGGACTTTTCTTCCTAGATTTGCCACCCCATCGAACAGCAAGAGGTTTTATTACTATTATTTAATATTACTCAATTTCTGTTAAATAAACAGCTTTTTCCACTTCTCTCCAAAGAATTTTTTTTTTTTCTCTCTTTTCCCGGACCAAAAAGTAAAGAGGGGCATTTCCCTGGGGAAATCCCCATTTAGAGTTTTCCTCCCTAATTTGCCCTAAACTAGGACACTTACGTACATACTATAAATGCTTCAGGTAATACAGGCAGGATTTAAGGTGACTGTCTCTTGAGCACAAAGCGTCTCTCCCAAAAACAGATGATACCTACTGGACAATGTTGGGATAAAACTCAAGCTTACACTTGTGATTTTTACTGATGGTTTCTATGTTGCAGTACAGAACTTGTGTAATGCAGTGGGCAGGACAAAAGGCAGCTTGGATGCTATTTTGAGCTCTTGGATGTTCCTCTCTGCTTTTCTGCTTCTCCCTCTAAACTGTTAGTATTTGATAGTGTGACTGCAGAATACCTGGAACACTGGGATCTTTACCTCTGTAGGAGTCTTCCCAACCTCAAGGATGTAAAATACAGCACATATTTTTAAGAAGTAAACTACACATGTCTATTTTACTATACAATACTTTTGCATCTTCCATCTCTCTGGAATCCTGTGCTGAAGTTTAAAAACCGACAAGTTAGAGATTAAGAAAATTACAGGTTAAAGCAGCTCTGCAGCACAATAAATTCATCTTTAGCACTGGTTACTTACTAATTTGTCATGTACATTAAAATTTAAATTACTGAGGCATGCATCCCTCTGTGCACACCTTTGGGAACTTTCCTTTCATCCCACATATAAACATTCCAAAGAGTCAACATTTTTTTTCCCCTATGTTTTTAGGAATAAGGTTTCTACAAGCACAAGGAAGGGATAAAGGGACAGTTACCTAAAAAGAGATGTGCTGTTTGGACAAATCATCTTTTTACCCATTTCTTGCTTTTCCTCATACCTAAAATGTATTTATTTTCTTGTGACTCTCTTAGTCTGTAATAAAATAGCTCTGCTATTGTGTCTCATATAATCCTTTTTGTGCCAGTTTTTTTGCCCTCTCTCTGTCAACAAACCAAGAAATCTCTTCAGAACATAATCTTTAATCATTCCCTGCTGTTCCAGAAGCATTTGCTCGTGGAACAGATAGAAATGTTCACTTTGTCTCCTGTATCTTTTTCTGATGAGAACGGAGGTTCCAGTTGCATTATATGGTTCTTCTCCAGAACATCATATTGAGAGTAAGACTCAACAGAGCATCAAGGTGCTCTGAAGTGCACTCTGTGGTCACTAATCTGGAGATGAAAAAGACAAGGAACCAGGAATGACTGTGGCTTACTGCAGGCAAGGAGTTATTTTTCTGAAAGTGAAGGGAGGTGAAAACCCTCCTTTTTGAAAGCAAGTGGTTAACTACCTATGACTTGCTCTATTTAAAAAAATCTTACCGCTGTATCCACCCCATAAGATGGGGTTTTCTTCTTTTTTTTCCTTGATGCAAGCTGCTCTGGATGGTCACTGATAGCACAAATGAGCTGAAAGCACTTCTGATTTTGCTGTCAGCAGATGCTCTATGGGGAGCTCAGGGCACAGCTCAGCCTGAACTGGAAGAATGGACACTTAAGGACTTGGGGACATGAAGTTAATGCAAGTCTCAGGTAAGGAAGGGATTACAATATGATAGAACCTGTCAGTTTTCAGCTGAATTCTGTAATATTTATCTGAGAACAGTAATATCTTAATAGTACAGAGGAGAAAGGTGATGGCCAACATTCACAGTTTGTTTCCACACTGATACTGTAAGAACTGAGTTCCCTAGACAGGCTTTTGTGGCTGCAAGTTCAGCAACAGACCATAAATATATGTTATGGATTTAAGCATCTTCCCCTATCCCTGATGCATTATTTAATCATGACTTAAATAAATAATGCATTCTTTGTAGCATTATAAATTAACAAGTGAGGGGCATTGTGTTACCATATTGCTGCCTCAAACTGCAAATCTTTGTGAAATAGGGAGAAGAAGGCTTTAAGCGCTCTCCTGTCTTCAAAAATAAAAAATAAATTTGTATTCCAATAAAAATCCCTAATATGAAACAACTAATTCGAACATGAACTGTGTATACCTCTGTGATTGAAGATAAAATATTCAGCAATGCTTGGCAAAACCCTAGGCTAAAAAAATTGAAGCACATTATCCAGCTATATGGGGTAATGTTTAGGTCAAGAGAAGATAATTCTTCTAATATAAATTAGATTAAGATACCTGTATGTGAATTCTGTATCCTAAAAACTACACGCGATTATGGAGCAATAATAGTTTTAGTATATTCCCAAATTTTCTGGAGAAACTATTTTTGGAATGTAGTGCTGCAACATCTTGAAGTTTGGATTGCCTTCTTGGCAGCACTCAAGACTATAAAGTGAGCACAAGCAGAATTTTAATGGCTGTATTCAGCTTGAAGAAAGGCATCAGAAGGTACAGACCTAATTCTTTACCAGGTGCTTCTCTCAGTTTAGGTTTAGTCTTTCTTTGGGAGAAAACATAATCATTTTGACCATTTCAAACAAAAAGACCATTTTGTAAGTCACTTGTGTACTCCTGCATTACATGGGATGTTTATTCATTTGGTAGCAAATACACAAGCACAAAGATAACTATAGCAGGATTTCTCACCCCGCTAAATAATTCTCTGTCACACAGACATGCCAATGCTGTAGCTGCAGTGAACCTGAGCGGAAGTGTTACAGTGTTTGTCAAGCATTAATCTGCATCAGATTATGAACCAAAATGCTTCAAACAGTGGGAGCTGGGAGTGGGTGCTTCCTGCCTAAAGAGACAGGGAGTTGTGCTTCATCTGCTGAGAATTAAATCATAACCAAATATTCTGAACTGTTATCACCTGTTATTCTCCGTGAGAGAAGTAAGCTGGTGTATGGACTGCATTTTTAAAATCCTGTTTGTTCCAGAGCGAGGATGGTGTTTCACAGGTTACCTCTGACAGGAGCATATTTTATGAGCTGTCTGGACATTGTTGTTCGTGTCCTTACAGGTTTATAGTGACCCCTCCTGTAGCTGCAGCGCTCGGCTGTGAGGGCAACAGTGCAACAGCACAGGCAGAGGAGAGAAGAGCAAAGGACAACAGGAATCAGCCAGACCCCCAAAGCTGCAGCTTCCCAGGCAGCTGCCTCATCACCCGACGTGGAATTCCTCCCACTGTAGCCTTTGGTTTCATTGAGGTGTTGCTTGCTGCTGTTCAGGTGAGGAGGGGTGGGTGCATGGGATAACACCTTGGCAGGCTTGGGGCTCAAAGCCGAGTGTGCAGTCTTGTCTGAGTTGGTGACCGACCTGCTGCTTGTTCTCCTAGCAAAAGCAATGTCTACCGGGGAAGTTTCTGCCCTGGAATAGGCAGTACCTTCAGTCCTCCGCGATTTCAGACTCCAGGTGGGGGTGTGAGTGTTTCCTGGTAAGCCATGGCTAGTGGCAGCAGGTGGAGCTCGGAGCAGAGGAGAACCTGAGGTGGTGACATTGTGATGTTGGCATCTTCCCCACTCAGGGGTCTTTGTGCTCTGCTGCCTCTCAGATGTACTCGCTGAGGAGTGAGCGTTTGGCTCTTGGTATTTCAGTTTCTCAAAAATGAGAAGATCTGGATCAATCCCTATTAAATGAGGATAATGTTAGTTTATTGATAAAAGCTTGTCTGCATGCCCACAAAAAGGATCCATGGAGACAAAGGCAGGGCAGGGAGCCCAGATAATGCCCTTTTGGATTGGACATGTCACTGCCTTGGGTTATGGGATATCTTATGGGCTGCAAGGGATGTGCATTTTGGGATTGCACACGACTTACTATGGGATGCTTAGGGAAGGAACCGAAGGTGAGGAAAGGGTGGTATCTAGGCCATTGAGGGTAGGGAAATCCAGGAAAGCTATGTGTGTGTGACAGTCTGCAGCAGCAACTGGAGGGAAGCTGCACCCTAGGGGCTCAAGCATCCCAGCAACTGTTGAGACTGGGGTCCAGACTGGGCACCCTGAGGTCGAGACTGGGAAGACTGAGAACATCTCAGCCCGGCTGCTGGGGACTTTGCATCGTATATATGTGTGTGTATATATACACATATTTATATATTTTCACTAACACAAAAGCAGGATGAGGCTTTTGGTGCTCCCTGTGTTGGTGTGTTCAATCTATGTGTTTGGCTCTGTAACCTGTGTGCTCATGGTGTATGTGCCTAATGAAAATAAATGCTCAATCTTGTTACTGCATGGGTCTGGGGGCATGGAGCAGTGGCACCCTCCTCTCAAGTCTCTCAGAGGTGGAAGAGTATTTTGGCCAAGCACAGTACTGATGAGGTACTCAGAGCATGAATCTTGAGAGTTGGGTGTATCTTCAAGCTTTCTCATTGAGTGGAAAAAAGGGGGGAAGTATTTTCAGAAGTAGGTATATTAATGAAAAAGGAATTAAGTCTCCAATTTTTTAGGGTTGTGTGTTACTTCAGGAGGTCATTTAGCACAGCAGCTGACCTGGTATCATTTTAAAACTTCCTAAAACTGCTCTGTTTTCAGCCATTATAAACGAAATGCTTAATTACCTGTTGTGATGTTGTACAAAATGACATCAACTCCAGCCCTTAGAATGCAGCTTTCCAAAGCTGGGCAAGACATGTGCAGGCAGTTCCTGTTCTCATGAATGGCTCCATGGTAGAACACTGCTAGATTGCAAGAGACTGGAACCCATAAAGAACAAAGCTGAGCTTCTCAGCACAATGACCATTGCATTTTGCATGTCATGATGTTATTTAACATCAGAAGTTCATTATATTTGCCCAGATCCTGTGGGAAGAGAGACCAGATCCTGTGGTTCTCTCTTTATAACTATATAATCTATAAACTAATTGAGAATACAGTCAAAAGAGATTTTTATTTTACATCTGGACTAGAACAGCCATATGAGTTCTACTTCCCTATCTCATTAAATAATAACTAATTTAAAGCCCTTTGACATGCCCTCTAATGTCTCAGTTTTAGTTAAGATAGTAACAAATTTTGTTTGACTATATACAATTTTAAAAAGGAGATTTCAAGTTACCAAATATAGATTATCAGTTTCCTTTCTACAGGACAACAGTTACAATGTGCCTCTGCTTTCCTGCCTCAAAAAAATTTATAGATCCTGCTTCCACCCCCTCTATTTCTTCTTCAAGTGAAGGACTGTTTATATAAACATTACCCAAAATGGGGGGTTTAATGTGTGCCACGATCTTGCCAACAAGTACTCACCGTTCCTCAGAAGGCAGCAGGTTCTGCTGCACTGTTGTGGGGAGATTTCTGCATAACCCTTCAGCAGCTGGGCTCCCCTCCTCTGGGATTCCTGCAGGTCCACAAGGAGGCCTGGGAAGCGCCGGATCCAGCAATTCTTGTAGAAGGCAGTGGGTGAGCAGAAGCACTGGGACTCCCCAGCCAGACCCAGAAGCAGCAGCATTTGTGCCACTGCCACCAGCAGAGCCATGACCATGTGTCAGGGCCTCAGGGAGCCCCCCGCTGCTCCAGGGGTGCATGGAAGGTTGCACCAACACTGCAGAGACCATCCTTGGACGGCTGAGGATGCTGCCAGGTCTGCCAGGGGCGTGAGCCAGGGCAGGGTCTCCTCCAAACAGCACCCATAGTGCTGTTTAGGCAGCTGCTGGAAGAAAGCAGACATTTAATGAGTTACAGAAGACTGTAAGAGAGATTATTATTATTATTGCTGTTCTCTAACTTAATTGTTTGGAGATGGGTTTTGAAACACAAAAGGGACAGGTTGTTTTTAGTCATTCAGAGAACTTGTTTCTGTAGTCTCCTCTCTCTCTTGTCCTCAGACCAAACCACGCAGGCAACCTTGAGATTTGGTGACTAATAGCAAGCTCAGCACATTGTTCCACCTCACTTTGTTCAGGAACACTGTTACACTCAGCACAGAGAAATAGTTCTGTCTAGGATCTGAACACTTTATCTGGACACTGCAGAAATTTGCCTTCTTTGCTAACAAATGAACCTCCAGCCAGAGGTGGAGGTGTAGATCTGTTCCCCTTCCTACACTGTTTCGATTGCAAGAATAATACAATTTTATTTGCAAAGATCTAGAACCAGATGGACTCTATGACTAGAGGGCTGGAACCCCCATTCAAGCTGTGAGTGCGTCCTCCCCCTAATAAGTTTAAGAATATTGAGCAGTCCATACAAGGTTTTCTGCTAGGAAAAGGCCTGTCAGAAAGAAAACACAGCTGACATACAGGGAGATGATTTTGAAGCACCTGGTCGGAAACCTGAAACTCCCACATTTTGTTTCTTAATCAATTAAGACCAAGTCTGATCCCCGCTTCCCACATTACACTTTTCACATAGAAAGGCCTTAAAATATTACAATACACAAGTTTATTTAAACCCACTGGGCTGTATAGTGAGGTTGAGAGAGTCAGGTAGAAGTATGGTCTGCAATAAAAATTGGGAGTTCAATATATAAGAATATTTTACACTGTGTTTTTACCCTTTAAGATTTGAATCAAGGATTTTCCTCCTTTCCACATGAAGTATAGAGCAGTTACATGGAGTGGGGAGAGTTTTAATTCTTTAGTCTTTACAGATTATGTTTATTTTTGAAGAACTAGGCCACCAGTTTGGAAATGAACTGACAGGTGTAATACTTTGTTCCTTACACAGTTCACTGGAAAATAAAAAAGCCCAGAGCAGGTTAACCCGTGTTGATCCAACAGCAAAGCCAAGGCAGTATTTTATTAATTGGAACTAAAATTAGGAGGATTCAAAATAAATCTGTTGTGGGGAATATGAGAATTAAACTGTTAGAAAGAGGGTAAGTGGGTATCCTTCAAGCCTCTATCCTGAAAAGCAGCTCTTGGCACTTGGGTTGTTTTATTTAGTTTTGGTAGCTTAATATTTTCACCTCTGTAAAAACCAGCACTTAAAACCTTAAATACATTTTTAAATACCTGATACCTTGCACTCAGTGGACTGCACAGGGAAGCTTTTAAACATTTATCTACCATTGCCACAATCACTATTTACAGTGTATTTTTAAAAATATTTGTTTCAGCTTTCCAAATATCCCAAGGTATCACTTGATTTGGAACACACTCAAAAGTTTGAAAGATATGCCTGTATTTTGGTATTATGTCCTATATTTAGTATGAATTTAGGTTCTGTTTTGTTCTGTAAGATTTGCATGCAAAAATGTTGATTTCTGATTGCTTTCCTCACTCCTACTCTTCCTGTATCTCCAAGAAGAGAAACCTGGAAGACTCTGAATAACTTGAGGAAGCATTTAACAAGGAGATTAAAAGTATTCTTTCCTCTTCCTCTCTTCCTGACTAAATTTTAAGGGCAGAAATAGCTGCAGGGAAGCTTTCTTTTTAATGAAAGATAAAGTGATTTAAACAAGAAGATAAATGGCTGCTTTAGGCAATTTCCTTTAAAAATAGAAAACTTCTATTACATTTCACCATCTTCTGCCAGCTTCCCCTTAATTTCACTTCGACTTTTCAATGGGAAATGTAAATTAGTGCTGAAATTTTAATTCACAGACATTTTGCAAGAAGGAAATCCCTAGGTCTTACCTGCAAACCAGCAGCTGATTTTCCATGTGCTCTGCAAAGAGGCACCAAGAGGCTATCATTGATAACAGGGGAGTCTGTGGCCAGTACCAAACCAGCACTTCATGCTATTTAGGAAATCCTTTCATCTGACTCCTCACATTTCCTCCTGGAAAACAAAAAGGCAGGGAGGCCTGTTTCCTGTGAGAATATGAATGTTTTTGTGGGCCTTTCAGTAAAAGAGATATAAACGGACCGGCCACTCTGGAACAAAATTATCTTTTTCATGATCCTTCTTATAATCAGAAACAGTCCCCGAAGTTTCCCACCTGGGCTAGCAGTGAGAATGGCACAATCCAGGAGCTTCCCAGCACAAAGGATTCAGCATCAGGCCTTAACTCTTTTTTTGCCAAACAGAAACAAAAGCAGACACTTTTTCCATATGAAGTAACAGACTTGTCTTGATTTTTGGAACTATTTTTAGCTTTTATGGAATATATGGTTCTATCACTCAGAATATGTAAAGACCAGGAAGGATCTATTTAGTTGTAGAATTGTGGAATGGTTTGGATTGGAAGGGACCTCAAAGCTCACCCATTTGCACCCTCTTGCCATGGGCAGGAGCACCTTCCACTATCCCAGGTTGCTCCAAGCCCTGTCCAACCTGGCCTTGGACATTTTCACAGATGGGGCAGCCACAGCTTTTCTGGGAAACAAGTGCCACGGCCTCACCACCCTCACAGGGAAAAACTTCTTCCTAATATCCCATCTAACC
The DNA here is from genome assembly GCF_030490865.1 of Poecile atricapillus. NCBI lineage: Eukaryota > Metazoa > Chordata > Aves > Passeriformes > Paridae > Poecile > Poecile atricapillus. The sequence continues at coordinate 103,268,918 of NC_081288.1, read as the reverse complement.
CTGCCCTCTGTTAGTGTGAAGCCATTCCCCCTTGTCCTACACTACATCCCTTATCAATAGTCTCTCTCCATCTTTCCTGTAGGCTGCCTTCAGGCACTGAAAGGCAACAATGGGTTACACTGAGTCCTTCTCTTCTCCATGTATTGTGTGACAGAGAAGTTGGAAGGTGACAAGCTGAGAAGTGAGACCCAAGCAGTTCCCCAGGTGAGGTATGAACCTGCCCAAGTCCTGTAAATGTCAGTAATAAATTTAATGAAATGTGCAGCATAATCCCACGTGACATGAGAATTAAGTTCTCTGCCTGTGTTGTGCTCCACATAAGTAAACTGAATTTCAGGCCTGTGTTAAAATAATCTTTAACTAATTTTTCTGAGATATGCACAAGTATTTTCCCTTTATTATAGTAGTGGTAAGGTCAAAGTTTTAAGTAAGCCAAGTATATTGATAATTTCAGAATATGTCACTGTAACTCTGTTAAGGTTGTCTCGGTTTTGGGAGACAGGTGTCTGCTAGGGAGAGCAGGAGCCTCCCTTGGAATGAAAAATGTAAACCCCCTCCGTCTGAATTACAATAATTCTGAAATCAAGGGGCTCTCAGGCAGAGATCTGGGGATAGGAATAACAGTTCTTTACTAGTGTGTATAACAAGGCACACGAACAACAATAACTACAGCATTAACAAGAAAACAGAACCAGGGGCCCCGTGACAGCTTTCTCGGCTGAGACGGGATGGAGGAGAGGCTTTGCTTCACAAACCCCTCGGGCAGTCAGTCCCGGTGCTCCTGCAGGGCTCTGAGGAACAGTCGGCTGGGACAGCAGGGATGAGCTGAGATCCTGGGCTGGTGGCTGAGGTGTACCAGCAGCTCCGCGGCGGTGCCTGGCACTGCCACACGTGAAGGCAGGACAGGGAGTGCGAGGCCACCAACGAAGAGGGAAGAAGAAGCAGCAGCTCCGTCTGGGTGATGGCGAAATTCCCTTCTCCCCACAGCAACAGCTCTGCACCCAAAGTGTCCTTCTCTGAAGCTGAAGAAGCCCGAAAAACTGTCCCCACCCTCCCCTTTTCCTGCCCCCTTCCCCCCGTGGGCCCAGCCGAATTCTTTGTGTTTTCTCAAGCACCCACCAAGTATCAGCAGTCGAGTTTTCCCCGCAACGAATGGGTAAAAATTGCATGGGCAAGCCAGAACTAAAAGAAGGACACCTAACCCCCAACAAAGGTATAAAAGTTATAAAAGACTAATATAACAAATCATGAATTAATGAAATGTAAATATGTGGAAAAAAATCAAACCAAGTCTTTGACGTTATTCAAATAATACACTTGCTTTCTTTCTCCTTTAAAATTTTCCTTGAAATAAAAACACTTGCAAAACATCTAAAGTCCAACAAAACAGTATTTTTTGAGAGAAGTGTTTTGAAAAAAAACCTGCTATTAGTGGTCAGGTTTTGGTTTGGAGCAATGTATCACATTTTTAATGAATCTGACCTTCGAGGTTAGGGAAAATTGGATCCAAAGATTCTGGTTTCAATCCCATCCCAGCAACATGGTAAAAATAGGTGAAATATTACAGTTTCACTTTCTGGGGCTTCATGCAAACCATTTTTTAAACCCTTGTTTCCACGGGTTGCCAGGCCCTGAGATTCTCTAGGAGCTTGACTTCCGACTAATTGTGGCCAAACCTCTGCACCAAGGCTGGGATCTGTGTGTTCAAGCAAAGAGCAAAACAAGTCTTAGCCAGATTAGATTTATACAAATATGTATCTAGTGGCATGGCAGATTAACTTGAGCCAAGTTTTATGACAAAAGACACAATGTTTAGCAAACACTAATGAACACATGCTGATTTACAGCAGAAATTGAACTAGGCAAAGGGGATGGAGTTTCAATCTTGTGCTGAATTTTACAGAGCTGGATACTGAGTGGAAATCTTCTATGTGGATTACCATTCATCTTACCTAGTTATTATGTACTAAAATTCAGCTTTGCCTGTCTGCACCAGATTAAAAAATATCTGCTATTTTAAAAGCACCCAGCTGAGTCTCCTCCAGGCACAGCTGCACAAGAAATTCCTGGCTGTGAATGCACAATGCATATGTGAAGAGCAAGCATCCATAACAGGGGGTACAGCAGCAGGCAGAGCACTCGCATTCAGATTTTGTCAGAGAACATTAATTTCACCTGAGGGAGTTTCAAAGAAATTCCTTACTGGGTCTGTGGTGTAAAAAATGGACCAGATTGAAGGCCATTGCAAGGATTTACACTCTTCCACCTCCACTCTGCTGCCTGGTACCTGGACTTCCTCATGATCCACAGAGAATGCCCACCATACACAGACTCTTGGGACAGCCTTTTTGCCACCCAGAGAGAGCTCAGAAGCACACACTTTAGTATTAATCACTCAGATGTGATTAATGAGTACTTAATAATAAACAATCTGTTTTCAAAAACATGCCACTCCAAGTATCTCTTCAGTAGTGCTGCAACATATCTTTATTGCAAGGAATAAATAAACAGCACATTAAAAGCAGAAAAAATAAACAGAAAATATTAGGGAATAATGTCCGAGCAAGTGCTATTAGAAATAAGAGTGCTTTCTTCTTTTTTTTTATTTTTTTTTAATAGCATTCCTAATGACACTGGGTAAGAAGTTCTTTGTTTGGATGCGAATCTGAAAAGAGAAATTACCTTGGCAGGTCATCCTTCACAAATGCTAGAGTTCAGCTGAAGCAAAATGATGCTCTGGTCAGTTCCTCTTAGAAATACCAAGATCCTTTAGAACACAAGACATTTTCAGTGCTGAAATACTGCAGGATAATTCCTATGTTCCATAGATGCTTATTTTGTATCCTGTGACAGGGAAAAGACTAAACAATGGCAGCAGACGGCAAATCCTTTCCAAAAGACCAATTCCTGTCTTGAGTAATTCCACTATTACTCAATTCACAGTTCCCTGGCAGTGCAGTAAATTCTCTAGTGTCTCAGAGGGCAGAATGTGGCACTTTATATTTATATTAGATAGCATGGATACTTTAAATATCCCAGATTCTGTTCTAGTTCACACTTTAGGCTAATAAACCTGAAAGGAATTAAATTTTTCCACAAGTTTTTTTCACTCGGTGTGGTCCTTTCCTCAGAGCATTCAGTCGGTGCTACTCTCTGGTTCTCAAGTATTACCCACTGTCTCTCTGGCTTTACTTTTCTTGTCTTTGTAGCAGTAACTCCTGAGTCTCTGTGATTCCTTGCTTTTGCTATGTTAAAATGCGTGCCCTGGCAGAGAAAGGCTCCAATTCTGTGTCATGGATGAATGGTCTGTTACAATGGAGTTGCTGTATGAAAAAAGCTTCTTCCATTTCCACATCTTTTTAAAAGAAAAGAATGATCTCTCTTCAGCCTTGGTAGTAATTCAGACATTAACTACAAGGAAATCGTTCAGGCACCGGACACAGGGAAAAATTATGTAGCACAAATGGCCAACACAACCCTGGAACAACAGAGCCTTTACTGACACTCTCTGGTGTCTGCACAGCCCCTTTGTTGGCACTTGGGAACCCTTTTTCTTGGTACTAATTTGTCTCTCAGGTACTGTAAAGAGAGGCCAGAAATGTCTAAAATAGCTTGAAGACTTTGCCCCAGGAGCCAAAGTCTAGAAGATAGGTATTGAAATGCTGAGGAGAGTTACCCTCGTCTTCCCCTCTGAGTGTTTTGTTCTTCATGGCATGTTCATTTATCATAAACTCATTTAACATCTACCATGCTTGTTTTCATGTTTGATGCTTCAGCATATTCTTGAAGGATGATAGATTGTCCTTCATATTTGTTTCAAAGATCATGCAAACCTTTTATGGCTCTGAACTACACATTTTGGCTTTGTAGCTCTAGAAATGGAGTTCCAACTCTGGAAAATGCATTTCTTATTCACTTAAGGTACAACCAAGATGATTGCTGGTGAAACAGCAAAGTTTTTTCTTTGATTCCAGTATAATAACACATATTACTGATCTCTTTGAATAAACCAGTATAGCACCAGAGTGGAAGACAGACAAAATTATCTCTACATAAGTGGAACAAAAAAGTAGCCCTTGCCTTGGTGCATTTGCAGTGTAAGTACTCTATAAGCACATCACACAGGCTGACTTACGGGTGTAGTAAAAATCAAGGGACCTGCCCTGTCAGCACACTCTAGCTTAGCACAACTGCCCAGCCCTGAGCCTGTAAAAAGCCCAGAGAGATGACAATCAGCCCAGTGAAATCAACTGGGTAAGGAAACAGGCTTTTTGTAAAAGTGGCCACGCAGCATTGCTGACTCCTTTAGCACGTGAGAGCTCCTGGAGAAAGCTGTCAGAAGTTTGCTGGCAGGGATAAAACACTAGTACATGTCAGAAGTGATCCAATTCATTAACAAACCTCATGGACTGTGAGGAAGAAGGACTGGAAATCCCAAGCAGAGTGGCAGACATGGGCTCATCTGGCAACATATGGCCAGAGAAGAAATATTCCATCCACCAGGATGTGGTGTCAACACTTTGAGGCTGAACTTACCATAACTGACTGCCGCGGCGACGGAAAGCCCGGAGCACCACGACTTCTCTAGAGAAGCAGCCCTGAGAAGGGCTGGGCCGAAGCGCATGTGAGCGGCTTCGGGCAGGCGAGTGATTCCAGCTCGGCTCAGCGGCGGCAGGCAGGCGACACGGGAAGCAGGGACGAGAAAGCTGGTCCAGCGTTCTGCTAAGCACAAACCTTTATTCAGGCAGAGCTTTGGCGAAGGGTGCCAGCAACAGCTAATCTACGGAACAGGGGAAAACCCGGGATATTTATAGGACAGGAGAGGGGCGGGGGGAAGCCCGAGATACCTGTATCGGGGTGGGACAGCAGGGGGGAACACCAATGGGGCACAACAGTTTAACATATCTAACTCAAAGATCCCTGGGAGTGATACATTGTGCCTCTCTTACAGCGAAGTATCTTGTCTCCAGGGGAGAGCAAGGATCTCGGGCCCAGCGGGCTCCTCCGCACCCACAACTGACTACATGGAAAAAAGCATTCACCAATTAGGAGCTAACTTACAAATCCATGAAACGTAAGAGACTTCAAAGCAGATGTCTAAAAACAGCAATCCTCCTTTATTCCAACACGACAGCTTGCTGACCATGCCAAAACGAGATCGCTGTTTTCCTCAGGAATAATAATGATTACAGTTGCTTGAAATGTCTGTGGGAATTAAAGGGCAAGAAGGAATTAAGGGTTGGACTCCTACTGAGGTGGTGAGACACTTGTGTGTGATAATCTTTTGAAGGCTGAACCTGAAGCAGAGAAAAAAAGAGCCAAGTGCTCATACTTCAACTAGGTGTAAGAAACTCAAAAAGCAAAATGTTGTGGTGCTTCATTAAGAATAGAAGACAGGAAAGTGGAATTTGAATGTTAATTAAATAATGAGGAAGATTGAAAGAGGAACACAAACCAAACAAACAGTGTAACGCATTAGCAGGAAAGAAAAGGAGAGGTGGTGGTCACCCAGCTACTGAAAGCTGCTGGAGACACCTCTTTGGGTCTGGTTGAGATCCTATAGAAAAGGATTTCAGAATATGAAATGGGCCACTCAAAAGCAAGATGATGAAGATACTTTGAAGTGAAGTGTAAAACAAACGTGCACAGAAGTCTACCTCACTTCAAAAAATGTTTCTATAAAAATCAGCAGAAAAGAACACCTGTAACAGAGATTGATATGTGTGTCATCTCTATGATCTAGAGTTAAGAAGCTGAAAATCAACAAAACAGTGGTAAAGGATCATGATTATTTCATAGAGGAAATGCTAAAAAGTAAACCACCCTGTCTTCCTTAAAAAGGGAAAAGTCCACAAAACAGACTAATACCATTGAAATATTTTAATAGCAGGGGGAAAAGATCCCTTCTGAGCAGTGAAAATAGGGAGCTGTCTGAAAATTAAGCAAGCTGCACAAACTGGACAGAAGTCACACCACTGCTAAAGGGAAAGATTTTCCATGGTCTGCAATATCAGAAGGAAATATCTTTATAAAGATAAAAAACATATTTTGAACATCTTTCTAGTAAGTATCAGCATATAAGAAGACAGACATGGCAGACCTCATCTGTTTCGACAGGTGGTAGGGTTATTTAAGATAAAGGATTGTCATTGTGTTTGAAGAATATAACAATGCAAACAGCAAATCTGTCAATTTATCCTTGCCCAAGATGCACAGTTATTAATGTAATCTTTCCTTGTTCATGTCAAACAAACTCAGGACCCTAGTACATAGCTCATTCATGAGATGTCCTGTTCCAGGAACTTAATTTAAATAGAAAAGATGGAGCAGCAGAACAGGCTATGCAGTATCTTCACAGGGCAGACCAGGGGCAGGGACACGCAGGGGACCGGGAAGGCCAGAGCAGAGTCATGTTTTGCACTTGCCATTCCCGAGTCCCACTGCTGCTCTGGCCGTGCAGGACGAGCGACGGGGTATTCAGGTCAGGAAGGGATGCGGGAGTGCGGAGACGCGATGGCACCAGGGTGGCTGTGCCGCTTCTCCTCCGCTCTGCCTGTGCGCGGATCCCGGCACACACACCCTGCTTTTTCCCTGCTCGTGTGGCTCGGGAACGCTGACCCTCGCCAGGGATGCAGCGGTACATTTATGGCAAGGGGTTAGAGCTGCGGCTGCAGCTGCGATCCCGGCCCAAATCAGGAGAGGGGAGCACCAGGGGGGGTCGCTGCGCCTCTGGGCTATCCCCTGGGGCCCAGTATTGGCCTTTCCACCGTGTCCCTGACACCCACCCTGGCTGGGCCCGGGGGATGCCCTGACGGCCCCCCCGCGGCGGACAGCGCTGGAGTGCTCAACATTGCCTTTTTCGGGCTTTTTTTGCTCTTTCCTCCCTGTGTTCGGGTTTTGGTTTTGGTTTTTTTTTTTTCTTTGGGTGTTTTTTTGTTTTGTTTTGGGGTTTTTTTTGGGTTTTTTGTTTGTTTGTTTTTCTTTTTTGTTAGTTTGTTTTGATTTGACTTTGTTGTTTTGTTTTGGGGGTTTTTTTCCGCTTTTCCTTGTCACTCCTTGCAGGGCCGGAGCGGCAGCCAGGATCCCGGGGCCGCTCCGCCCATCCCGGCCCGGCCCGGCCCGGCCCGGCCCGACTGGCGGAGGAGGAGCCGGCGCGGCGGCTGCGGCTGCGGCCGGGCTGAGGCGCGGTAGGCCCGCGGTGAGCCATGTCCCTGGCGGAGCGGCGGCGGGAGGAGGAAGGGGAGCGGGAAGGGGAAGCAAGGGATGGGGCCGGTGCCGGGGAGGAGGTGGTGCAGATCCGGCTGGGGGATAAATGCTACCCGGTGTGCAAGAGGAAGCTGATCGAGCAGAGCGACTATTTCCGAGCGCTCTACCGCTCGGGAATGAGGGAGGCAGGGCAGGGCCAGGAGGAGCAGCTGCTGCGAGGGGGGCTGAGCGCCCTGGGGCTGGAGCTGGTGCTGGACTTCATCAACACGTCCTGCCTGGCCCGGCTGGAGCAGGAGGTGGGCGGTGAGAAGGAGCCGCCGCTGCTGGAGGAGCTGGTGGAGGCCGCTTCCTACCTGCAGGTCACGCCCCTGCTGCGGCTGCTGCTGTCGCAGGTACGCCTCGGCAACTGCTTCGAGCTGCACCGCCTGGCGCAGGTGTACGGCCTGCAGGACCTGCACGACGCCTGCTTGGACTTCATGGCCGCCCACTACCACCAGGTGCTGCGCAGGCCCGACGCCCGCCCGCACCTCCTGCTGCCCTCGGCGCTGCAGCAGCAGCTGCGGGAGCGGCGCATGAGGGGCACGGCCACCCTCGTGCTGCTCGGGGACTTTATGGGCGCCTGTCCGCCGGGGCTGCCCGCCGGCTGCCACCCCCCGGGGGACGCGCCCTGGGCCATGCTCAGGTACGACGAGGAGGCGCAGCGGTGGCTGCCGCTGGCCAATAATCTGCCCACCGATCTGGTGAGCGTCCGCGGCTACGGCTCGGCCACGCTGGACAATTACCTGTTCATTGTCGGCGGCTACCGCATCACCAGCCAGGAGATCTCTGCCGCGCACTGCTACAACCCGTGCCTCAACGAGTGGAGCCAGCTGGCCTCGATGAACCAGAAGAGGTAACCCCTGTTCACTGGGGTACGTGTGTGTCCCTGTCTGGTGTTGAGGTAGATCACATGGCACTGGCTCAGCCTTAGGGACGCGATACAGACCTGTCTGTGCTCTGAAGGACCAGACAAACCCAATGTGGAAATTCCTTTCCCGCTTTCTTTGTGATGTACTGTAACTCCAGTTAAGTACGTGACAAGTTTTCCTGCTCTTAGTGGGGATGTACAGACTATACCAGAGCTGGAGATGGCCAAAACAATTTAGTTACAGCAGTTGTCCAGTGGTTTGTACTTTCATAAAAGTCTGAATGTTTTGTAGGTCTACACTTCAGTGAGATACCAGAAGAGCGTCAGGAAGACGGTGAGAAATTTCTCACTTGATGGGAGTATTTGGATCTTTGAATCATTCATCATTTTGATAATTTTTTCTTTTTCACCTTTATCCTTTTGAACCATTTATTACACATTGATGTTTTAGTTTGCATTCAGAAACACTTGCGTAATTTATATTTGAAAGAGTAATAGAGATCTAGCCTTGAGGAAGGCCAAAGAAGAGAGGCCTTCTCTCTGGCCAAAGTTGTAGCTCCTCTACCTTAAACACACTTTGGAGTTATAAAAACAAAGGCTTTCATTTCACTGAAACAAACTGGCTTTGTTTCCAACATGAACTTCCTCTTCATTTCCACTGTAGTAAAAGTATTTTAAATTTTATCTTTTCTCTGAAAAAGAAAAAGGAGGCCAAAATTTATTGTAGAATGGAAATCCTTTTCTCTATCTAATGAATTGAAAGAGCATGCACAGAGACCCAAGCTGTTGGCATAAATGCTTTGTATCTGGATAGTTAAATTGCAGTCTCAATTCCTAGCTCTATTTAGCTTTTGCCATCTATCCCCCTCAAAACAGGGATTAGACCTAAAATTAAGTCTTTCCCATTTCACCTTTTTTTTCCCCCGCCAATTCTTGTATTGTGAGAATTTTACTGAAATAATCACTCATCACAACTGATCAGAAACCATTTTTTTTCAGTGTTGCTGACTGCTTGGAACAGCGGTGGGAAAAGTTTCATCTGTAAAATGAATGTTTGGCTTTTAAACACTACAAACACCTTTTCTTACAGACCTGTTTCTTAGAGGCTGAGCCTGTAGCAGAGTTTCCTGAGGTGCCTGGGGAACAGAGATGTTTTAGCTGGCTTCATTCGACAGCAGGACCTGTGTAAATGGGGTTGGGAGCACTTGGCCTTCCTAGAAAAGGAGAATGAGGTCAGCCCGCACAGTGTCTCCTATGTAAATTAACTTCATCACAGAAGTCCCACATTGACCAAGTCACGAGGTTCTGTTTGTGTGATGTCTATAGCAAGAAAGCTGTTACTGTGTGTGTAGACTCTGCAACATGGGTTTTAAAAAAAACCTTTTCAAGGCCCTTTTTGCACCTTTTTTTTAGAGTTTGTGTATTCAAACTCTAGATGACCATTTTTCCTCCACACTTGGCCTTTTTTTTGTTTTTGTTAGGATGTATAAACATTATACTTGGATAATAAACACATGGATATTTTCTCCTATTACTGTTTGCAGTGGCATTGCCACACCAACTTAATCTTCAAACACATCTCAGGTGACACCTGTTCGAAGGTGTTCCTTTGAATAGAATTTCACATTGGCCATTTACTGCAGAAAGGCAGCAGGCAAATGGGTATATTTGGAATAATCTTTAGTCTTGCATTCCATGCTAATTATTGCAGGCCAAAAGGTACCTAGAATGACACCTGCAAAGTAGCATTGAGGATGTTGCTCCCTGAGTAACTGGGGGAGCTTTTTTTCATGGAAACTTAGCTGACCCCTTCAGAAAAAGTTTCTGATTTTACCAGCTTATGAAGTCTCAGCTCTGCAGTTAATTATTAATTTTTCTATCTGACATAACATGTCAGCTCCCTGGTGACCTGCTTGGTGTTTAGTGGCAGGGAGAGATAGCCTGTGCCCTAGGAGCCAAGAGCAGGGCCATTTTTAACATGACGGGTTTGCATGCTACATGTCCAGTGCAGATGCCTGTCTGCCACACATCTGTGCTGCAATTAGAGGTGCAGTTTGCTTGGCATTATATTTTTAGTTTGCTATGCTATAGTAAAATAAGCAGGGTGGTTGCCCAGCTTTCTGCTTAGGAATTACAGCCATGTGACTGTCTGGCACACAAATTTATGTCAGCTGATACAATTACATCCCGTGGATGAAATTCGACATACCTTCAGGAGGGAGGGCTTTGGTTTCCATTGAAGTTGGTTTGACTTCAGACAGCAGAGGATCTGGATTTGTTCTGCATGAGTGACTGCGTATGTTGGCCTCGAGGGAAGGCTGAGGAGTTATGGATTTAATTTTGCTGCTTTACTGTTCATATAAGAGTTTTCTGCCCTAAGAAACCTTTTAAGTTCTGAGGTATTTTTATCATGAATTATTTCCATTGTCATAATGGAGAATCCCAGGATGCTGGGATTCTCTCCATATGCTTAGATGAAACACTCCTAACTTACTTCTAAGTAGTAGATGAAACCCACCTGAATGTTTAGCAGCCATTCTGGTTTGGGTCTGCACTGTTGGATTTCTTTTTATGTGTACAGGTCTTATTACTTCAGTTTCAAACTTTTCCACAATAGGCAGCTCCTGTTTAATGTTCATGTGATGCCCCCAGGAGCTTCAGAGTGTGTTATTCCAAATTTGTGCATGCCCAAGGGAGCTAAAATAATGTGCTCAGGCTCACAAAGGAAGCCTATGACGGAGTATGGAATTTCTCATCATCTGAGTGCTAAATCCAGTGCTGATCGCAAATAGTCCATAACAGGTAATTTTCAGGTTGTTTTCTAGACCTTTTCATTCTAGAGGTGTTTCTGTACTTGGAATTCCCAAGAGACAGAATGACTTGAACTTTTTAAAAGAAGTTGCGTGTAAGTGTTGCCCAAGATCCCTTTGGGGTCAAGAAGGTAACAAAGTAGATAGGGAACTGTTGCAGTAATGTCCTTGAATACCTTTACAAACCTTTTTAAGTGAACACTGTCTGTTGAAATTTACTTTTTAAAAATAATATACTCATAGGATTTCTACTGCATGTGCCAGATAGAGCTGTATATTCCACTTCTATTTTCCTTCAGAACCTTCCTACTCATGGCAGGTAAATCTTCCAGGCCTGAAAGACCTGTGTAAGCCCCAGGCTGGAATTATGCACATGTACATGAAATATGATTTTTATGAGCAGTCTGTGTCTGAACTGTTGCCACTCTGAAGATTCTTATGGAATATAGAAGATGATGCTTCTGGGGAATGCTACTTGGTCAGGAGACCTTCTCCTTCTTAATTTTGTACTTTTTTTTTTTTTTTTTTTTCCCACTCAAAGTTCTCATGTGCTGGAAAAAAAATAATAAAATGATAGACTTCAAAATTTTTTTAAGTTAGAACTGGTCATACCTTACTTACCACAAATGTATCACACACTTTTAAAGCTTAATGTTTAATGCAGTGTACTCTGCAAGCTCACACAAGAAATATAAAAAAGAGAAAAAAAAGGAACTTACTGAAAATATGTAAAACACTTTGGAATTGCTCCATAACTGTGTTTTCATGATTCCTTGTATCTGTTGTAAGTGCTTTAACTCTAGAATAAAGAAGTCATCTGATTTTTGAGAAATTTTAAGGTTAAATTGATCATTTGGCAGGAAGAAACAGTGTTGGTTAATCCAAGGGTCATGTTCTGCACCAGGACCAAGGCTACCTTGCAAATAAATACACATTTAACTTGCTCTTGAAATCCTCCAGCTGTGTAGATTCCGGCCTACACTGGAATCCTCCTCCCAGGTATCTTGTTTCCATCTTTAGCCACCTCTCTGATCAAAAAGTCCTCCCCAGTATATGGGCTAACTCTTTTTTGTTGTACACTAAGTGAGATTGTCAGTGAACAAAAACCATGTGTGTTGGTCCTTTATAGCCACTGCCACCATGGCCTCCTGCAGATACACCTAGCATGATCCAGAGCCACGGTGGGGTTTTGGGAAGCTGTGGAATGTTGTCTTGCATGCAGAAAGCTTCTCTGACCTCCAGCTCCTTTACATTTGTGCATCATACTTTCCTTCTTTTGTGCATGCGCTTTGCACTTTGTTGAGTGAAGAATGGATTTTGAGTGATGGTAAAACCCCACAGCTGCCACTTGCTGCAGTGGTGTTCCTGGGGTCCTGTTCAGAGTGAATGGGGGCAGCAGAAGGCAGCTTATACCTTGGCTTGTCCCAGCAAGAAGGGACCCACTAGGCCTGGTTTTTGGGGAATACGTCTTGATCCTTCAGGTTTAGACAAGTAGCAGGTGCGAGTGGAGTTCTGTCATGGTGGAATCTGATGGATTTGGCCCAGCTGTTTCCAGGCTGTAGTCCATGGAACTATTGGTTGTGGAGAGCTGGCTCCCTGCTCAGTGTTTGCTTTCCTTGTTTCCAGTTGCTTCAACACATTAAAAGAGTATAAAAATGCACTAAATATTTCCTAATGTGCACTCTCCATAAAGACACCTGTTGTTACTGGCATGGAAAGGTGAATGGCAGAAGTTTTTCATAACATATTGAGCCATTGTGCAGACTTTCATATAAAGTGTGCTCATGGATATTTGCAGCTACTTTTGAGTAAAATGAACCTTATTGTTAATGAATTCCATAAATCTGTGTTTGAAGTGGTTAAATGACTGACACAAAGGTTTGTAGCCTCCTTTTAGAATACTTAAAGCTGCAAGTTGTGCTGCTTGTATTTCAATAGATAGTTTTCCCTTTGTTAATTTGTGGATTTTTTTTCTTGTCCTAACTTTTACAACACTTAAATTGCTTTGAAAATCATAATGTTTTGCAATTAGTTGTCCTCATTTCATATCTGCTTTTGATTGCCCTGTTATTCTGGATTTTCTAAACTGGAAAGCATAATTGCTATTGAGGGAATATGAACAGACTAACCTAATTGTAAATGTTGGGGGGGAAAAAATGAATAAAAAGCAATTAATTCCTTCAAAGGAGCATTTTAGTTTCCAAAGCTGTATCAGGCTGACAAGAACAAAGTGATTCCATCTGGAAACAAATCCTTTTTCCAAATACATTTAATAAAAAGAAGTTGCAGGGCAGTCTGCAGCTAGGCAGGGTTCGTTTTGTCCAGACAAAGCCCTGCAAAAGTACTTAGCAGTGAGTTTTGAATGATGCATTCCAGCAGGGTGGAACTCCCTTTGCTGCCCAGCAGGCCGGTGCAGGTCTGAAACATCATTTTGGTTTTACAGACATGACAGTTCCATGTTTGGCTTTGCACTGAGCCAGTGAGCTCCAGGGACTGCCACACATCCAGTTAATTGGGACACTCATGATAAAATCTCAATTGGCTCAGCAGAAGAGAAGGAACAACATTTCTAGTCAGTGAGACTGTTCCTGGGGAGAGGAAAAGCTCATCCTTTGTTAGACCAGCCTCCCTAGCTTGAAGGAAGAGCTGCACACAAGAGTTCTGTCTTCACCTCCTCCAGTTTCTTCCTCCAGATCTGCACTTTTAATACCCATTGACCCATTGTTTCTGTCTGCATTACCTTCAGGGTGTGAGTTAGGAGACTTCTTATGCTTCAGGAATTAGGAAGTTGCCCTTTGCCATGTGCGAATTTTGAGAGCATAGTGGAACAGACTAAGAAATAAATGACCTGTTTGGAGGGCATTGCTCATGGGGTGCAATGTAATTTTTGTTCAGCTATGGGTAGAACATAATCTACAGATATATCTTGTTTCAGAGGATGTATTTAGTAGTTTAATGATGAATAGGGTACAGAAGATTCTCTCTTCTTTCTTTTGCAGAACAGGATTCAATGTGTTCCACTTTAAATTGCTTTTTTATTAGGGTTATTAGAGATTGCATAATACAGCCTAAAGCAAGCATGCATTCATAGACATCCATCAAGTCTTGTTTGAAATTTCTGAAATTTTAACTGAAATTATATCTTTCACTCTGCATCCATGTAATGCATTTTTCTCTACCAATGGCACATTTCTAAAAGCCAATTAAAAACGAGGCATCTACTGAGGACTGGTTATCTGAACATCTAGGGCTGAACTGGCACAGAATGAAAAATAAAATATTCCTTAGTCTCAGCAGCATCATCATTAATATTCAAACTGTCAGTGGCTACTGTCCTGAGTAATTGCAGTGTAGTTACAGCATTTCGGCCTTGCACAGAAGAGTTCAGATGCTGCAGATACTTCAAGTAGTGGTGAAAGCTGTGAAAGGTGATGAGTGTGTCAGAGCCTGGATAGGAAGAGTTTTCCTCTCTATTTCTGTACATGGATGCACCTCATTTCAATGCTGCAATCTGTTCTTTCAGATCCAACTTCAAGCTCCTGGCTGTCAGTGGAAAGCTCTATGCCATCGGTGGCCAATCCCTTTCCAATGTGGAGTGCTACAACCCGGAGAATGACTGGTGGAATTTTGTGGCATCCATGCCAAACCCTCTTGCAGAATTCTCAGCTTGTGAATGCAAGGGCAAGATCTATGTTATTGGAGGATACACTGCACGAGGTAACAAGTTTGCTGTTCCTTCTTGTTGGCTTCCTGATCATTTCCAAGGGCCAGATCATTTTCTCCTGTTTTTCAGGAGAGCTTTCGAACTCGTGCAGAAGGCTGCATAATTCTCGTTAGAACACATAGAAATTAATTGCTGGTAAAAAATAATTAACAAAACAAAACAATATCTCTGTCAGGGAAGAATCAGGTATTTACATTTTTTTCAGAGGCTGTGTGGACCTGGGACTCTGTTACTTGCAGAGAGCAAACTGATTGGTATTTCAGCACCCAGCTTAGCCACTACCCCTTTTCTTAGATTTTGATCACACGCTACAGAGAGGTCTCAACAGATATACTTTGTTTACTTTTTAAATACCTGTTTTAGACTGTCAGAAGGAAAAATTCATAGAAAATATCTTCCTGCCTTAGTATTTCTCATGTATTAATAGATGTCATGGTCTTTTCGCTATAAAGTTTCACAGGAAAATTCAAGCTCTACCTTAATAGAACAATCAAAAACTGAAGCAAGAACCAACACTTTTAGCTTATTTAATTTCTCTACTAAATTTTCTGAGGACACTGTACAGAGGTAAGAATTTGGAGTTTCATTCTCTTCTGACAATTGCTTTTCTTTATCCAGTGGGCAAACAGGTTCAGTTAAAAAGAGATCCTATTTGTTCATTCCTTATGTACATTAGTGCCATTTTTTGAGAGGAAGGCATTTTCTCAGAGCTTTAGAAGTCAATTTTTTAACCTTCTCAAATGTTCGGTATTTACCAGGATTTTGTAAGTTGGAATTTGGCCTTTGCCCACTTCAGTTGACCACAGAAGTTTTAAGGGCTTTCTTTCCAAACAGAGAATGAAATTAGAAGACAGATTAGCTTTTGCAGACAGTACTGCAAGCAGAGCTAAACTGATGTTAGAACAAGCTTCTAGTGTTTGAGCAGATTTGAGCTCTGAATTGTTTTAAAGTTTATAAAAAACATACTGCCACCCCTTAAAGTCCTTCTGGTGATGAAATACATTTTTTCCAGACCATTCTGAGCAAGAGTCTGGTGGCTTCTGTGAGGAAAATGCGTCTGTATGGAGAGCTGTGCTATGCTGTGTGTGCTGCAGTCCCAGTCTTCTGGTCACCCTCACTGCAGGATCTGCCATTGTGCTCCATCCTGTTCAGCACTGGGACTCTGAGATGTCTGGCATGAAACACTGTGTTAAGAAGTGAAATCCAAAGGGAAACATCCAGTGAGACAAGATAATGAAGAGAAGGGGTTGAAACAGATTAATGGGAAGTCTTGTCTCTAGAGACCAGGGTTAGGGGTTTGGCATTTTTATCTAGAGAGAGGGAGAAAGAAGGGTGAAGAGAAGGTGAAAAACCTCTGATTTGGTTAAGAGTGCTACACAATTACAGGAAAACCAACTTTTCTCCTACACCATCTGGACTCTGCAAGTTCCTTTTTTGATGCTTGTGCTGTGCTTTCAATAGGATGCCTACTCCTGGTGTCATGAAGAGGAAGATCAGTACATTGCTGATTCAGATCGCATTCCTTTAAAACTCCTCATTCAGGCATGTGCAGTCAAGATTTCTGCCCTCTGTCAGGCTCCTGACTCGGTACTTGCTGCCTGTGGGTTCAGCTGAAGGAGAGTTTTGCATTACTTCTTGCTTCCTCCACACTCCAGGGGATCGCTGCTGCCCTCCAAACCTCTGTCATTTCCCAGGTCTTTTCCTAAATGCCTTTTTCAATGGAAATAGGACAGTAAAAAAACAGGAAGTGTTGAGCAGGATAACTAGCACATTTAGGCTTCTGTTTCCTGTGCTTGTTATAAATAATTTCCTGAAGGGTCAGAATCAGTTTTTCTGTGACATCTTGACTTAGGACAATTAGCAGACTTATAACCAGAATTGCCA
The DNA here is from genome assembly GCF_030490865.1 of Poecile atricapillus. Lineage (NCBI taxonomy): Eukaryota > Metazoa > Chordata > Aves > Passeriformes > Paridae > Poecile > Poecile atricapillus. Next base: position 103,252,387 of record NC_081288.1, on the reverse strand, counting down.
CAATTACACTGGTGATTTTCCTTCTGAATTATGCCATTGTCAGAAAGTATTAAGACCTAAGGATCTGAGAAATACCAAGGTTTATTTGCTGGTTTCCTACATTTACTACATAAAACACATGCAGTAATTAATGGTTTTTGTGTAATGTTATTTTTAGTAATTTTTGGTATTTCTGTGTATATACCTCAGTTTCGGTAGATTTTGTGGGCTACTTTATTAAATTTGTGTAGAGCTTTCTCCTGAGACTGCACTTTGCAAAAGATGGCAGGATCTGGAATTTCCCACTGTAAGTTTTAATGACACTTCTTGAATAAAGTCCTTCTCTTGAGTTTGCAACTCTCACTTGTGAACCTAGATCCTAATAGAAATTCTGTGTCAGGCACTGTTGTGTCCATATTTTGTGTTGTGGGTTTTGTTTTGGGATTTTTTGTTGTTGTTTCAATGAATATAAAAGACCCAGGCTGTGGACTGAGCATGTGAGGTCCATGTTGCAATGGGCTTCTATTTCATACGCCTACTCTCAAATAGCACATTTTCCAGGGGAAATTTACTGCTATAGATAGTCATAGAAACTTAACTGGGACTTCTCCTCCCCTTAATGAGTTGGAAAATGATGGGTTGTTTGTAGACAAAGGTCATCTATATGTAGAGCTGCAGTTTCACAGAGCACTGCCATGAGAATAATCAGAGTGCAAATGCTGGATGGAGCAGCACCTCCCTGATCATGCCACTGATGCACTTCATTCACAAGAATCCAGTTATATTTCTGACTATTTATACATGTGCCCTTACAGAATTTGTCAGTATGTCCCCGTCTGCTCTTTCCCCTGGGAGATCATCTGGAAGTCGTTGTGCAGGACAGATGGGTAACATGGAGCAGATTTAATAAAAGACCTGTCTGGAGTCTGCAAACCTGTTCCTGCTTGTCATGTGAGGTTGGATTTGAGCTCAGGTCTCCAGAGACTGGACTGAATTTACTGAGTCATGTGCATTCTATGATAATTTAGTGAAGACTTGGGCACAGTCAGGGTCTTCAGCCAGGGCTTCAGGGTGGCATTGTAACAATTCTGTGGAATAACACTATTGCACAGAAATGTGCCCACTCAGTTGTGAATTATGGAGATGATTTCAGCTTCTTTCTGATGGCAGAACACAGAGTTCCTGGTTCTTAGATGATTTTGACAATGTGTGTTTCTCTCTTTATAAGGTGCCCTTAAGTCATCCAGGCCACTTGTTAAAATGTAACCATCTTTACAAATTTTATTCCATAAAACTTTGACATATGGAATGAAAAGCAAAGTATCAAAGTTAAGCTTGGATGATAAATCATCACTCGACTGCCATTAATGAAGTGTACTGTCTTTAGGATAGTGTGATTTATCTGTGACCACTTCTGGAGAGGGGACTATTGCTCCATTTCCCTCTTTGTAAAAAAATTCTTTTGTATCAATCAAAGACAAAATTAAAAGCATAAGCCAAAAAGTAGGGATAAAATCTGCTGGCCTAGACAATTTACATCATGTAATGTGCCAGAAGTATCATATTTTTTTTCCCCTGTGCCAAGGAACAGAACAAAGTTTCTTGTCAAGGTCAAAGAGCTGTAGCTGTCGGTGATCACCATTTCTCCCCTGGTTTACCCTGCAAGTGTGTGAGCAATCTGCAGTAAAGGCTGGGATGCTTTGTAGGAAAGAAAAATGCTCCCCCATGAGTGCCTGCTGACAGAATTATTTATTTGCGAATGTCTCCTCTCTGTTTCAGGCAGGAACATGAGCATCCTGCAGTATTGTCCCACTTCTGATTCCTGGACCAACTTGGAGCTGTGCGACGTGCACATCCGCAAGCAGCAGATGTTGTCTGTGGAGGAGACCATCTACCTGGTGGGAGGCTGCATCCTCGACCTTGGACCAAACCAGAGATCCGGCCCCAGCGAGGACCTGCTAACGGTGCAGTCCTACAACACTACCACCAAAGAGTGGCTCTACCTCAATGAGAACTCATCCAAATCTGGCCTTAACTTGACTTGCACTCTCCACAATGATGGAGTCTATATCTTGAGTAGGAATATTACTCTGTCTTCCAGCTTGGAGCAGCGTCTCTTCCTGAAGTATAACATCTTCACAGACAGTTGGGAGTCACTGGGGCGTTTCCCAGCCTTTGGACAAAACATTCTGATCTGTTCTATGTATTTGCCTGATGGGCGAGAAGTGTAACAGCATGAGGGTTTTCTTTTCAGTTCATTAATCGTTCTTTGATGAGATATTTCTCCCTCTGAATAATTCCATTTTCAGAATGTAATGTGGTTGCATAATGCAGGCATAAAATACTGATTCTGTTCTCTAAAAAGGTTTCAGAGTCCAATATGAAGAGAAATGCTTCCAGAAACAGTTTTAAGATGTTAATTTAAACATTTTACTGGTTTGGATTAAAATTTCACCAGGTATTGTTTGCAATTTAAACATAAAATAATTGTGTTGGCAACTGATACAGAAGTTCCGAAAGCAAAACTCATCAGTCTGGTTTTATTTTTCATCTTAATAGACAGCATAGAACAAAACATATACATTTTTAAAGTTGAAACAATTCAATAAAGTAAAAAATTAGTATAATCAAAATCACAACAGGATTTATTTCTTTTAAAATACAGGCAAGCAATGTTCTGTCAAATGTGCAGTTTCAAATTGCTTATGCTGTCCCCATTTTATCTCATGGCAGCAAGTGAGATTTTCGAAGGTGCCAGAAATTGGGGTCCCATCAAGAAGAACTTCCTCTGGATTATTTATAGTGCAATGCTTTGCCAGGGACTGGTAGGAATTGCCTACAGTTGCTAATTGGAAAGTAGATGCTCCTTTAATTGAAGTTGGCAGCATTTCAAGCTACTATTAAGATAGAGGTAAAAAGGCTCTTTATTCAAAGGGCGGAATTTCCTAATTGTCATAAAGGTTTAAGTTTTAGTTACCTTGTTGTGTTCTGTAGTACCTAAAACTCAGTTTTAAAGATCAAATTGTAGTTTCGAGCTGCCTGTTGTGAAAATGTCCTTGAGCATGAGCAGAGGTGATTCTGCTCCAGGTGCATCCTGATTACTAACACTCCTGTTGGACACACCTGGAAGGCTTGGCTTTTGTAGATGACCCCCTGAACACCTTCCCCAGAGCAGGGCCATGTGAGTGTTGGCTCTTCTTTGTGTCATCAGGAGAGGTTGCCTCAGGTTTGCCAGCCACTGTTGTTCGTCTCTATGAAGGGCACTGTAAGGTGCTCACTGTGAACCTTCCTTTGTGGGGATTCTAGATATCTTTGTCGGGATACTGCAGGCGTTCCTTCCCGTTCCTGCCTCTTGCCAGAGAGAACTGTGGCCATGATTGGTCCCTTTTCTCCTTGTAGCTGACAAATGCAGAAGTGTCTTGAGGTGCCTGCCCAGGTCTGGAATGTGTGTCCTCACAACACAGAGAGGAAAGAGGTTACCATGAGAAGAGCCAGGTTAGACATGTGCGAAACACATTGTAGGTATGCTGGTTCTGCTCCAGCTGCTCATCCACATGATGAGATTTAAAGCACCTGAACACATTCCTAATGTGTGGAGATATCTTTTTTATTTCTTCATTAGAATTCAGGAATCTGAATCTTTTGAAAACAGGGGCCTGTTGTACAGAGGAGGAGGCAGCAGTGGTTCCCTCAAGGTCCTTGTAACTCCTTGCTTTTCCACAGTTTTGAATAAAACCAGTTCTTACTAAAGGGTTACCAGTCTTAAAGTGCATTGCCAATCACTGCTCACACATTAATCTTGGTGCTTCCAATCACCTGTCGTAACGCAAACAGAAAATCCCAGAAAACTTCTCCAGAATGAGAATGTTTGTATTTGAACATTTTTAGGATTAAAGAAACCACAACACAAGGTATTTTGGATGTCTAAAATTTAGCTTTTTGGGTGGAACTTTTGCAGCCTGGTGGAGAATGTCATGCATCAGCCCAACATGGTGCCTGTCACTCAGCTATGTTTGACTTATCATTCATTTCTTAGCGCAGTCATAACTCCAAAAACTATGACATCATCTTCTTGGTGTGATTACTCTTTTTCAGAAGAGGCCTTTCCACACTGGGTTTATCTTGGTTTCAACTTCCAGCAATCAAGTGACCACCTTGAACACCTGCTCAAAAGCAGAAGACAAAGATGTGTCTGACTGCAAATACAGTCAGACCCTCTCATCAGTCCATGGTGCAAATGCCTCCTACACTGACATTTAACAGTACTGCAGTCAAAAATCAAAACTGGTGTTTAATTTAGTGGTAGCATTAATTAGTATACATTACTACAGGCTGAAATAAAAATAAATGGGGATTTTTAAACAAAATCATTTACAGAAAAGTATGCAGTGTGTGTGACCCAGTACCTCAAGAAAGAAACCAAACACTGTAATAACTGTCATTTCCTTTCTATTAGTTTTATACTTCGTATTCATTTTTTATATTTTGGGGCAAGGAGAAGTGTCTGAGAGCCACTAACAGAATAATTAAAACACTTTTTAGCCAATGGAAATGTTCAGCGATCCAGCGTGCTCTTCTTTCTCTGGTGGTGGGAGGAAAAGGCCCTTCATTTTTGAAGTAGCCAGAGAGTCCTTGCAGTCTGATCAGCTGGAAATTCCTCTCTTGTCCTCATGTTTTCCTAACTTACCATGTGGGCTTGGAGAGATCCTTCCAGCTCCTGGCATCTGCATGTCCAAAAGTGTCACGTGAGTGGGAACACTAAGTTGGTGTGGTATGTACTGTTTGAAAGAGTTCCTGAGCATGTGAAGTGCATTTGTCCTCAGTGCTGTAACTGCTTCCTTGGTTATTCAGAAGTCTTCAGCAGGTGCTAATGACCTCAGCAACTGCTAATTACTTCAGCCTCTGCTAATTACGTGTGTTTTGTACTAATGGCTATTTCCAGCCTGTTTCTTTCCTTCTTTTTTTCTATTTGGTCACCCAACAGTCTGTAGTTCATCTAAGTTTTCTGGTCTTGGTGTTCCGAAGTTTGTATCTAAATTCCAGATTACTGCTTTCTTGCTGTGTCTGGGCTATCCAGTGTTTTATATATCTCCACTATTTATCTTCTCTGCCTCATGGACTTACTCCCCTTGATACTGACCAGCAAAAGCTGACTGTGGTAGAGGATGATCCTGAATTGAAAGAAGAAACAGCCCCCAAAGTCCTGAGGGAGGAGTAAACGGAAAACTCTGGGAACTCGGTCTGTCCTCATAAAATGCAGAAGCATTTAAGAAGATTGCTCGCATCAAGGCTAGGAGGGAGCATAAAAGCTTCTTCCTTTCCGGGAATGGTTTGTGGTTTTCAATGTGAAATCAGAGTTGTGTGGGACTTAAGTTTGATCTCTCTGCCTGCTTTCCATGGGTTTCCCTTTCTGCCCTGCCGGCTGACCTCTCTTGATCTTAATATTTGTGTTTTACATTCTTTGAGGATTTTGCCTTTCTACAGCAGTGTCCAGCCTATTTTGCTGAAAACATATGGTAGCAGTTTGTTGGTCTTTTCTGTGTGCTGCTCTCCTTCTCACATTCATCTGTGTCACAAAGTAGTTTGTCATTCAGGTGTAAACCTTTAGTCAGTTTTGGGCTCTGGGAAGAGAAACCTACAAAGCTACAAATGTTCTCTTTCCTTTCATCTTCATTTCAGTGAGAAATGATGCAGGCACTCAGTTTGTGGGAATTGGTTTGTGTCCATTATTGGACAGAGAACAGAGGGCACGGAGTATAACAGCAGCATTCAGCATATAACATGCTCAAAGCCCCCCACGTGCAGAAACTCCTCCCTGCCACCCCTGTGAGGTAAGATACACTCTGTAAATGGCGTTAAACCAGACATCCTTGGAATAGCTGTTGGTGAGACCGGTAAATTTATAGGTGTTCATCAAGAGCCCTCCTCAGAAGGCAGAAGCTGTCAATGTGCAGTTATATTGATTTTGCACTTAGAGCAGTGACCAAAGGGTGGCTCTCCAGCCCCACAGTAAGGCTTAGGAACCACAGCTGATGCTCTCAGACAGAAAATTTAAACCCCTTTACTGCCATTCTCGGACTGTGATTTCCATCTAACCAGCTTTGAGCCTAGTTTAGTGCAACTTCTGGGTTGTTTTTTTTTTTTATTTCCTGAGAAGGAGAGTGGAATTTGGTAAAGGAGTCTGGATTTTGTGAACTGGTAGGGATCATGTATTCACAGATCTAAAAATTACTCTTCCCAATTATACATGCTATATGAATTTTTTTTTCTAAGAGCAGTGACATTACCAGTAAACACATGCTGTTATGTCCTGTGAATATCAGTATTTTTTAAAGTAAGATTTGGTTTCTTAATTGCAATTAGAAGAGTAAACCATGAATCATTGCAATTTCTGTACTTTTCTAGTGGAAGGCTGATTATACAACCCACATACAGGGTCCATTTTTAGAGTACCAGTTGTATGATGTGTTGCACATCTTCAACCTATATATGCTCCAGGAGGAAAGACATTCAGCACCTGAGCAAAGATGTTTCCTGTTTGTTGGTACTTAGACCGTTATTTAAGATTGAGCAGTGAACACAAACTCTCCGAATCATCCTTCCCTCACTCCATTTTTCAGTTGAAATTTATGATTATTTCCTCGGGTCATTTTCTACTCTCTGATATTTTACAGGTGTATTAAAGGGTGTGTCTTGTTTATTAATATTTTTCAGCATCTTCCAAATTACTTACTCTGTTAACTTTTTGGTCTACTTTTATTAGTCATGCTTTGAAAAATGATTTTGTAGAATTTCAAGTACTTTTCTGTACTTAGTATTGACAATATCAGGGATTTCATCAGTGTAAGGGCAGGGAAATACCCGTACTCCTCAAGTGAAATACTCTTCAAGGACACAACTTCAGCTGTGCAAGGTCTGAAATGTAAAAAGTGTCATTACTTCATTTCCTTTGAAACTTAGTCTAATTTACAGTTCACTAATTTTATTGTGTTAATTTACTAATTTCAAGTTTTACAGCATTCACTGAAATTAAAACACTTGCAATTGAGCAGTCATTTGGGAGGTGATGTTACAAGGGCTTTGTGTTCATCTTTGGATAATATTATTTTTACAATTTACTTTTTTCTACTGGGGCTGTTATAATTGTCAGGTGTCCCACTGAATCCCTTTTTATTTGGCTGCAAGGGAAGTTTTGCCCTCTTACAGGTAGGGCCTTAACTTACTATGAAGACCAGAGCTGTGTTACTTGAGAATGTGTATTTTGAAGTTGTAAATTATTGATTTATGATAACTGCAATGAAGCCCATAAAAACATGATTTTGGTTGGTAAGGGTGGAGATAAAGCTAGGAAAGAGATGCTTAGGGACAGCTACTCTCTAACCTCTAGGCGTAAGCAATTTTTAAGTGCAGAATCAAGCAGAAATGGTTTTAAACAACTCCTTTTTCCCTCTGCCCCTCTGCAACTCAGACCTTTTCAGTCACAGTAATTTGTGGCAAGACATCTGTGTACTCGCAAGAGAGTGTGGGTAGTGAGGTGGGAATGTGCTGCTTGTGCAGGTGATCCCTTATGAGAACTGCTGCTTGGCGCAGGCCAAGAAAACTTCCTGCAGCTTTCCTGGAGGACACTGATGACTCTTTAATGCCCTGTTACCTGCTAACGTGTGTGTGATGATAGGTGAGACAGGGAGAGGAGTCACAGAAGCACTATTGTGTACCTGATAAAAAATGCACAATAACCTTGTAGAAAAACTTCTCTTTTTTCAGTAGAGTCTGATCCAAAGCCCTTTGATGTTAATAAAAAGAACCATCTTGGAATTAGGCACATGTTTGAGTGAATTAGATAATTCTGAAAGATTCCAAGGGAATGTTAACTGTACAACTGGCTGATGAAAGAAGAGGCACAGGCTTGGAGAGCCTTGGTGCAGTGTGATCTCTGATATGCCCCATCTGTGGGTTTTTTTTAATTTCTGTGTTAACAGAAGTTTATCAAATATCCTGGCTCTGAAAAAATCAGGAGAATTATGTTTTCCTAGGAATATCTGGGGAGAAGGTGAACATCTACAATTATTCTGGTGGGGAGTCACTGAGAAAACATTGCTCTCATACTTTGAGCACTTCTGTTTCCTTATACCAAGAAATGTGGTGTGTGAGTTGAGGTTGAAATGTTTTACTTTTGGTCCTGGTGCTGTGACATTCTTGTTTGTTTGTTTTCTTGCACAATAGCATCTCAAAAAAAACCCAAACAAACAAACAAAAAAGCCCAAACAACAAACAACAACAAAAAAAAACCAAACCCAAACAAACCCCAAACAAACAAAAGAAAAAAAACCCAAACTTGTTTCCAGGCATTGGATCCTTCCCTCACAGGCTGTGATAATGCTGTAGGCAACAGAATGACCTGACTGTGGTCATGTGGGACTGACAGGCATCATCCCTCTTTTACTGTCAATATATACAAGTATAGAAAATTTATTTGTACAAGGATTAGAATTTTGACTGATATTCCATGCAAGGTGAAACAGCTCCAGGAACTTTTTGAGAACAAAACACTTCAGGGTGATTTCCCTCAAAAGGAAAGATAAGGGTGTGTCCCACATGGGGATTTGAAGTCCTTGAGGAAGAGGATAGACTTAAAACTAAATCTCCTGTGCCTTGGCAAATCTCCCAGTAAACATAGTCCCTTCTTTCTTCAGTTTGTATAGGTAGCTAGTTTTTGTTATTTGCTTAAACTAAAAAAAAACCCAAAACTATAAAACCTCAAAACCAAAATCAAAAGAAACCAGAAAAACCCAAACCAAACCAAAAAAAACCCAAAAAAACAATTGTGAGGCTTTATGTGGGATAATTAAATTGTCTGTTATTCAGAAAATAAAATATTTACCCAAATGTTTACATATCAAACATCTGTACAAGGCACCAAAATCAGAGTGTTCAAGCTTGCTTTTCCTATGTATTAATTCCTTTGCTTTATTTTTAAATCTGCTTCGGCTACTGGAGTACTGAAATGAGCATTGGTCCTGCTGCCCCCTCTGACTATTGGTAAACCAGCTTGCGAAACAGGCGTGTCTGTCAGTCCATCAGCCTGGAATAATTGTACCTATCTGAGGGGAACTGGGTAGGGCTCTTCTGGCAGGGTGGTTTGCCTGGGAGGTTGGTCGCAATGGGCTGAGTCAGCTGCTCAAGACTGGCTGTGAAGGCAGACTTTGAGGAGTGAGAATCTCACTTTGAGGAGTGAGAATTGATCAGTGTGGCCATAATGCCCAGAGAACATCCCCTTCCCGAGCAGCATGATTTAATAGTAACTCTGAAATTGTTTCCTTCTGAATTTTTTTGATCCATCCACCTTCCAACACTCTCAAATCAGGGAGATTTTCTCTTGCCAGCTGTGTTGCATAAAAAGTTCCACTCTCTCTATGGCCCCTGAAGTCCAAAGTAAACACACAAGAACATAAACCCTTTTGCCCCTTCTGGGCCCAGTGTTCAGCAGCCTCCTCACTCCTCCAGTGATGAATAAAAGTCAGAAAGGAAAAACAACAGCAAATACTTCCATCCCACTTGGTGTCAAGACCCCCAAGTCACTGGCAGCGAGAAAAATCACTGTTTTCCTGCCAGGCTTTCTTTGCCAAAGGCAGACTTTACTTGGGAACGGTCGTCCTTGGCTCCAGGCACCTCAGTCAGTTGCCATAAATAGCTGGAAATTCAACCTGTCAAGCTGTTCCCTGCCAGTCTAACACCTACTTCCTTCAGGTGCCACAGGGTGGGACTTATTAGGAACTCAGCAGCCCATTAATTCTTTCCTGGTTTCTGTGGGAGGTCTTCACTGAAGTTCAAGATTTTCTTCAGAGGCAGAAAATTTGGGATTTGAATTCCACCCTCTGTAGCAAGCATATATATTAATGCTAAAATCTGCCATTCTTTTTGTCAGTATTCAAATGCACTTGTGTTTTAAAAGTGGATGAAGGCAATGGTCAGGAAAATGTTGTGGTACAGTGAAAAAGTGAATTAAGGTGCAGAGTACCCTGTAGCTTTAGTGTTCACAGATAAGTACAGGAATGGCAACATAGGAAAAAGGGGAAAGGATTTTTTTTATCATGGTCTGTAATGCCTTAAATATGGAGGCATTAAATTTCAGGCTCTCCAGAACGGACTCTAATTCAAAAGTTCAGCACTTAAGTGCCTTCTGAAGTGTTTCTAATTAGGCATCTAGAAGGTCTAGTCAATCACTCTGAGTTGTTTCTGTATATTTTACTAGGCAGCTTTCTGTATTTTCCTATTTTGAAAGCTTTGCAACTTTGAAAGCACTGTTTGCTCAATGGAACAAATTAAATTGGGTTGGCTTCCCTTGAGCCATGTTATGTGGACAGAAATAGTGCCTCACTTCCAGTGTGGAAGTGCAGTTCTTTCAGTTCAAATCTCCACAGTTTTTGTGCAATGCATTCTAGATAAGAAATTGCAAATATATTTTATTTGTCCTGTCCAGTGAAAGCTGTTGAGCAGTGATCAGCAAACAGGAATCGTGTGACGCAGGAGAACAATGCAGTGGGGTTTATTTAAGCATGAAGTGTAGCAACAGAGGAAGTGCATGTTCAAAGGAAGAGAGACAGAGAAACAAAAGTATTTGGAAGTAAACTGTATATGTGTGTACAAAGAAGCGATAACCTAGGTTTGGATACACACCACTTTCGTGCAGGTGTCTGTCCACCATCTGCCTACTTTAGTACTTCCTTTAAGCCAGAGTTTGTTTTATCCAATGCTGAGAGACATTGTCTCATTTTGCACCCTTTTTCTTTCCTCTCCCATTTCCTGTGTTTCCCGTGACTGGGAAATCCCTTGCATGTTGTAGATAATTTTGGGAGGAGAGAACAGCCGTGCACATCTCTCTGCACCTTGTTTTCTGACAGCAGTAGCTGCTAAGTATTTAGGACCCAAAGTTTTTTACTGCACCTTTTATATTATTCACTTAAAACTGCCTTTCTGTTGGAAGTAATGATATATCAGTTTGTGGCTCAAATATGCAGAACTAATACTGGTTTTGATTTTATGTTGTGACACTGATGGAATCCCACAGGGGCCAACAACTGTGGAAATTATTTAGTTGATCGTTTCCTACAAAGACCTGGCAGGGTTTCCTACAAAGACCTGGCAGGGTTTCCTACAAAGACCTGGGAGAATATTGCATAGTGCATTTTTGGTGATCTCAGAAAAACCACTTCCCAGCTTTGGCATCACAGATCTCCATGGTTTGCAGGTGATCTCTATGAAAAAGGAGCCGGTGGGGATTACTCAGAGCAGAGATTTTAGGCTGAATCCTAATTTGCACCAGAGAGTGGATTTTCACAGCGGTAAGAGGTGGCTGGATATGGGAAGGGAAGATATGTATCCTTTCCCAGGGCCCTGCCAGTGTTTCACAGTGAACTTGTTCCAGGGGGTTGTCAGTTTAATCTGTTCTGGGTCAGGTGGGCTGTGTTGCATTCAGAGGTTTTTAGTATGAAGAAAAGTTCCTCAGCAGGCTCAGATCAAAATGAATCTGTCTTGGTGGGACTTCACCAAGCCAAGTGAAATTAGGAGGGAGAACTCTCTTTTCTGCGTGTGTTTGAACCAGTTCTGTTTGGCCACGGCACCAGGGTACCTTTTGTGCCAGTCTGTGACACCTTCAGCTGCTCCTCTGGTGAGAATCTGCAGGGACCTTGTGGTTTCACTGCTTTTGGTCTGGGTATGAGTATAAAAGAGTCTGTGCACACATTCATCTAGGTTCCTGATACAAAAATCTTCCTGTCACTGCTACCTCTGTGAAGCTTTTCCTTCAACTTTAAGGGTAGTATTATCTAAAAGAAATTCATCACTCAAGATGAGTTTGAGTATCCAATTAAAAAATTAACATTTCCAGCACATAAAAACCACAGAGTTAAAATAATCTTATAATTTGAAACATAAAAACTTATACATTATCGAGTTTTATATGAACCTATACCCTAGGTAAAATGGATTAAATGTCTTCTTAATGATCTACATGCTCTGTCCTAAACTTACAATTCCAAATACGATTTTAACACAAACTCACATTTGTCACATGATATAAAACTGTCATACTTTGCATTGTTCAAGAACACTTCCAAAAGTAAACTTATATACCTAGGATAAACTCAATGCACTTATTCCACAGATATGCTTTTGTGAAGCATGCATTCTATAAATATTTAGCATATAATACAGTTCCTTTAGTAAATATTTAAGTAGCTATCTAACCTATTCCAGCACAGATGCAGACTTCCCCACAATGGGGGAAAGAAAATGTTGCTAGGGGCTGCTGTACTAAATGCTATACCAAGTGCACAGCCTGCTTTTGCAACAGCAGTGCATCTGTTATCTAGAATAAATATATGGTTTTGACTCTGAAAGGATTATTTGTATGAAGTAAAAAGCTGAGTGGAGTCTTATTATAATTGTATCTTTTTGCAGCCCTTGATCATGATGGAAATCTCTTTTCTTAGGCTTTTCAGTACCAGTGATGATTCCCTGTTTGAGGAGAGAGAGCTGACGCCAGTGGGATTGGAAGGGGTAGGATCTCTCAAATCCATGTTCCCAGATTACTGGCATTTTTGGTATTTGTGTTAGCCATGTTGTGAGTGTATCCTGGGTTTAACTGGATGTCTCTTTTCTCTGTCCTATGCCTCCATTTCACCTTACATGTGTAAATCTAAAACTCTTATTTTCCTCAACTCAGGATTAATATATGCAACATGTTCATGAAACATGTTTATTGCTGCATTGTACAACCTTCAAAGGAAATTCAGACGAGGTTAGCTTTTATTAGCTGTGGAAGATGGGAGATTGACTTTTCTTTCTTCTCTAGTCAAAATATTCCAGGGCCTTGAGATCCCTTACAAAAATATGATGGGTTTGCCTGCATTTTTATCATGATGTCATTATGGACTTGCAATAACAGTGCTTCAGTAAGACACAATAATAACACGCACACTGTCACACTGTTTAACTTTCAGTTTATTCTGCTTTTTGCCTCCAGCACTACTCCTGTCTGATGCTGTGTGATTTGAAAGCATTCCCAACAGACCAGGAGCAAAGCCGAGTGCTCTGGCATCTCTGACTGCTCTGTTCCCTTGCTGGCAGAGCCTCTTTAATGTGAAGCTAATAATTTCTTTTGAACTGTTTATGGCAACAAATTGGAATGTGAAATAATAAACATTGGCAGCTCTTTTCAATATTAAAGGTATCCCAGAGCTGGCATGAAGTCCTATCAGCTTCTTGAAGACAGACTTTTCTGTGTGATATTTTAAAGTATTCTGTGTGTCAGTGAGCACGTTGAGAAATTCTCCTGGCATCTTGCAGGACTCACAGGCTCTTATACACATTATAGGCCATAAGAAGCTTTGCTTTATTTTTTTTCAAATCTAGAAAAAATAAAATAAATACAAACAAACATGACCTTAATTATTTGATGTATAGTTAACTGGGGAAACACAGGAAAAGTGTCTTCATTTCCTTGCTTCAAATTTGGAAGTGATTATTTCTCTTCATTTCCTTCCCCAATGATTACAGATATTTGTTCTTCACCTACCCCCACACAAGCCCACTCTGATACAGTACCAAGAGCAATATCAATGCCTAATTGATAATTACATAAATAATATACATAAAACAAAGTTGGTCCTATTATTTTAAAGTAAAAATTTGGACTTTCAAACAGCTCAAAGTTCTTGCCTACCCTAGAAAGCTCTGTAGTGCTTAAACAGCTGTCTGGTACTGGGGTCTGGCATCCAGATTCCCAAACTGCAGTGTGGTCTCCAGCCCCAGCAGAGCCAGTGTGAGGGATGAGAGGGATGGGTTGTGAGTCGGATATTAAGGGTCCCATAGACTAACCCAGGTAAAATTTCAGTATTTCCATAGTGAGTGTGCTGCTTTGTCCCACTGGCCTGCGTGAGGCAGCTCCTGTGGGCTGCACTGGGGCAGGTGAGAGTCCTGCTCTGTGTGCCACCCACTGCTCGATTCAATTACCTGGTTCATGGCATCCTGTTTTTCTCACTCCAGCTTTCCACCTCAAGTTTTATGCTTCCACTGAAGGTAGTACCGCAGTCTGCCCCACACATGTCCAGGTTTATTCCTGGTTGTAGTTGGTCTCACCATGTAGGAAAGTATGAATTTGCAACCTTGTGGTTATTTTTATATAAGAATGTCTTAATACATGGTGGATGTTTGAGTCTAGCTTTCAATGTTTTTCAAACGGTGTCTGTATTTTGATTTTTAATTTGCCTCTGAGCAAGACTGTCTACAAACACGGGCCAAATCTGCCTATCTTGGACCTGGAAGGGGTCCCTGGAGAAGGTATTTCAAGTCATTTATTCAGCACTGGCTGCTTTTACATTTGGCTTGAAGTCTGACAACTTTCCACCAGACCTGCAGCATAGTAAAGCACATCCTCTCTGTGACAGCAGGAGAGGCAAGGAACTAGCAGGTTGCAGGAGTGAATGCCATAAAACAGATGCTATTAGTGGGCTACACCAAGGGTGGGAGGCTGAGTACAGTAGCCCTATTACAGCCTCCAAGGTGGGCCACGAGATTGCTGTCTTATGAGCAAGCTGTGCCTGCAGTATTTGGCTCAGCATCGCATCCTGAAAATTCCAGTGCTGCGAAGCACTTTTGAGCTGTGAGTAAACTGTAAGCTAAATTTGAAGGGAAAGTTTTTGATTAAAATCAGCATTTCAGAGCCTTTGGCTGGCAGCTGGTGTGGTGTTAAGGATGGTCATCGTTGGAGACTTCTGTTAAAAGAGGCCCCACGTCTGAGTGTTTAAAACCAGGTTCCATCCAGTTGTGATGGTGGTTTTTAACAGGGGAAAAAATATATTGCTTTATATTTACACATAGGGACAGATTCTGCTCCCCTTAAAACCTGTGGCAGAGTTCCCGCTGATTTCCATGGGTGCCTGCCTCAAAATGTTTGAACAGTAAATATATTCTTCTGGGTGGGAAACCAGGATAGAAATCCTTCTCACAGCCTTCTCCCAGCACTGCAAATCTCAGGGTTTTTCAGCACTAGGCTGAGAAACACTACATCTAATTTTAAAATCCTTCTAAACTTTAACAACCTGATGTGGCCATACTTCACAGCTGTCAATCAGAATCAACAGCCAGCATTATATTAGTCTATATTTCTTCTATTCCCCATGTATGTAGAATTATTTAATTGATATAAATATCAAATATATCAGAGTAATTGAGAAATGTAGCATCAGTTCAAGCATTTGCTCTCTGAGTGCTTTTAATAATAAAGCTTGAATTTCATTGACACTAGATGACCTGATCTGCTATGGTATAGATTTTTTTAGTGCTATTGCTTATGCTATCTCTGCATTTCCCAAAGAGTGTGCATGGCTGTGGGCATGTATTTTTTGTCCTTCTCTCTATCTCTATCTTTACTATCAGACTTATATCTATTCAGTTTTAGAAGTTCAATGTCATTGGAGATTTTTAGGGATACAGCATACAAAATTTATAAAAAAACACATAAATAAAAAAAAAGAATCTCTACTTCCCATAAACCTGAGACAAAAGCCTTTCCTCAATGAGAAGAATGACAGGTTTGTCTTTACAAACAAGCTGTGGGTCTGCTGATAAGATGAAACTATCACTGAGAGATAACAGAAACAATGGGATGGATTCCATTGAAGGATGAAAGAGGCATTGAGGAAGCACCATGAATTCCACAAGAGTTAAGAATTAAGAAGGGATTATGCATAGGGGGCGGGGTGGGGGGTGGTGTGTGTCTCAGGTATCAGGTGTTCCGGCAGGTGTTCCTGTACCTCTCAAGAGTCTCAGCCAATGGGGAAAGAGAGAAGGGATATATGGCCAGAAAATTAGGGTAAAAAGGAGGCTGTGCCCTCCGAAATTTGAGAGACCCCAGGGTAATGCCCCATGGCCTCTCCCTTTATTCGAATAAAGTAAAAAGACTCCTCTGTCTCCTGTTTGGGCATAAACCTCTGGTGTTTGTGGATTAATTTTCCTGACACTCAACATCTCTGAAAGCTCCTTGAATGTAGAGCATTCCCTCATAAGCAGCTGGCTTTGTTTTAAACCTGTAAGCTATATATAGAGTTCTGTTTCCAGTAGTTTCCAGAGTCAACTCAAATTATGCAGACCCCAAACTTCTGGCAAATTGCTGTCAACCTGTATCAACATTTGAATCAATAACATTTGGTATCAGTGGATGGAGGATCCACATCCAGGCTTTGGAAATCATGGTTCAATGGGCTGTTCACTGTCCTGACCACTGAGGGCTGCTCCTCTCCAGCACTCAGTGCTTCCCAAGGATACAACTGCTGATGGAGAACTTGCATATCCTAAAATTCTGTGTCTGAGTAAGTTGTAGGTTCCATCTGGATTCTGAAATAGGTGGGAAGAGGCCACAGCAACTGTTCAGAAAGGAAGGAGGAATAGATGAGCAACGATCCTTCACTACCACAGTAATCAGAGAACAAAAAAAAAAAAAAGAAAGGAAAAGAGAGAGAGAGGAGAATAAAGAGGACATTAAAAGATATTAAAAAGCAGAAAATAAAAGGAAAATATAAAAATCAAGTAACCAGCTGACATATCTATGCTTTTAACACAACTTGGGTATCTTAAGCCCACACCACTGATGGTAAATGGTACCACCTTGGAAATAGTTTTGAAAATGCTTCTCACTTGTTTTCCTTTTGTGCTAATGGAATTTTTAAAAAAAGTTTAATGCCTGTGCAGGCATTCTTAAGTAGTCTATGACTATTACTTAGACAGTAAAAAAACCCTCATCATCAGTTTTGCTGTAATTTTTGTGTTTTTTACAGTCAAATGGTGCTGTGAAGAAAGAAATCACCTAGTTTGCAGTGCATAAGCAATTACCTGCTAAATATGAGCTTGGTGTCAGAGATGGCTCTTTTCACAATCCCACTGTGAGATCACCATCCTCAAACGTTTCTCAACCATTTGCAGAGTCACACTCAAATTTTCTTCCACCAGTAATTGCATGCAGTCAGCAAAAATAACAAGATAACCTAGAAAGAAGAAAAGCTCACATTTATTTCCTTACTTTGGCACAAATTACTTACTAGTCAGAATTTTTGAATCTCTTCACCTTTCTGAGGTAAATAAATTGAGTGCCATGCATCTTAATATGTATGGGGCTTTCATATAAGATGTTAAAAACTACATTGTGTAAATAATAGATCCATTGATGAGGGACCAGGCTGGGAATTGGCTGAGTTGGGTTCTCCCTGTGAGTGGCTGTGTGGGGTTAAGGAAATCACTGAGCTCAGAGCCCCCATTTTTGACAGCCCCTCTCCCAGTAAACACTTGAGGGTGGAGAGGTGAGATCACCACGCAGGGAAGGTGCCCATGGTTGGGAGACCTCTTGTATCCCCATACATGGAAAGACAGGACTTTGAGGGGTTGTTTGGTTGCTTGTTTTTAATCTTTAACCCTCCTTTCCTCTGCTGTGCAGTGTCTGGGGGCATTGAACATTCACTGTTTTCCAGTGATGTCTCATCAGTGTGCTGGACCAGTGTCCTAGTGTCCTTTTTACTCTGAGTCGTGGCAGCTTGGTGTGAAAACTACCAAGGTGGCAATCAGAATACCAGTATGGAGCAGTCTATTGCTGTTTTGTTACTGGTTGGCAATTTGATAGCTAAAAAAACAAGTTTGTGTTAAGCTACACACGTAGTGGGGGCTTGTGTTAGTTGTGATACTGAAAATGTGACCTTGTTTTAAGTCTGCTTGAAGTGTTTTACCTTTAACTTCTTTTTCTCAAGTCCTGCTTTTTAAAAAAAAAAAAAAGAAAAAGTGAAAAATACAATTTTGAAATGTTTCAACCAGCATCAACACATTTCAGCATTCCTACATTTTTATCTATTTAGTAAAAAGTGATTGCAAAATTCAGAAGCAGAACTTCATGAATGGTTTCAGCTTCCCAGGGCCACATAGCTCTGTGGATAAGCTACTTGCTAAACAAGCAAAGAAATCAATTACTTGGTTCTATTTATAAACAAAAAAACTTTAAGAATTCATCATTGTTTCACAAAGTTGATTTTGCAGACCTGTCTCTCATGGAATAAATTGGATTAATTTTCCATCTTGCAGTGTGTCTGTCTAAAATAACAACCGCGGGAATGGTAGCTGTTTCCCATAGTTCAGTATTTGTTTTCAGCTGTGCTAGTGACACGTTGTGATGTTTGCTGTCTGTGTTGACAGGGACATTTTCCACGCTTCTGGATGGTCCTTCCTGAGTGTGAGGGCTTCAGACTTGTGTCATGTTGATGAAGGTTTTTCCTCCTTGTGTTTCTTTCTCAAACACAACTTCTCTGGCTGTGCCCGCAAAATGGCCACAGTGCTGCAAGGTCACGAGGGAACACTAAAAAAACCTCTCCTAGGGAAAGGCAATTGGTTTAGTACTATGAATTAGAATATATTTGTGCTTGACTGATTTTCCAATATCTTCATTAACACTGTTGTTGATAACATGGCTTTTAATAGCTTTTATAACCACAAATACAGCAAGGAATGAAGCAAATAGGTCATTAATCCCTTAAAAGTACAATTTAATGCAATGCTTCATGACAGGAAGTTAACAGGATAATAAAACCTTTACTGTTTTAAGCAACACTTAATATTTTTATGGCACAGTTGGCTTGAGAAAATACTCTTTGTGAGTCATCACTTCAAAGCAAGGTCCTGGGGACCAATTAAAGTTGTGTCTGCAAACCCCCATGCATAACTGCATGTAAGCGTGAGGTATTTCAAAATATCTCTTTCAAGTAATAGGAGCTGTACCAAGAAGAAGTAAAAGGGAATTTTTGCTTCAAACCCTTTAATTCAAGACACCCTTGGGGAATGAGAAATTGATTTTCATTCTTTATACGGATCCTACAGTAATTAACTGTCAAAATAGTCCATGGAATTTGTATCCCAAAAATTATAACCTCGACAGACAAACAATAATAAGATAGATCATAATTTTTTTTCAAGCTTTTTTTTCTTTGAAATAGACCAAAATGCCCCTCTTAGGGCTGATTAAAAATGAAACAACATAAAAATAGTTGCCTTGCATACAGTTTGAAATTCCTGGACCAGTGGAACTGAGTGGATTAAGGACAAAGAGAGGATCCTAGAATTTTCTGTTCTAGTTCAGTCCATGCCAATAACTTGCTGTTTGACCAGGCAAGGTGTTTAACCTCCCACTGGTTGATTTCCACTTGGAATGAACTGGAAATAGGTGTTGTTCTGGTGTGGCTGATACTGTCACATACCTGTGGATGTTCCCATCTGAATGGCAAAGCGAGCATTTTTGTGTGAATTGTACAGATTTCTGGAAGCTCTTTCTAAGGAACATGATGGCTTTCATACTGAAGAAAGTGATATCCACTTTTTTTGCTGCTGTTGTTCAAAGATCATCTGGATAGAGTCTCTTTAATTACTCTGCAAATAATGAGCCTACAATGATAATTTGATGATGGAGGAATGGGAAAGTAAATCTATTATTTTCATGTAAGTGGAGAATAAATACTAGATGAGCTGTGTTTTCTGACAAAGACCATATGTACTGTTTGTGAAAAAATTTCTCCCTGCTATAGTTGGATTTAATGTCTTCATTGTGCTGATTCTGCGAGAGATAATTCATGCTTCAACAAACTTACAATAAAATATTGATTGTTATTATAACAGATATTGCTGGCAGACAAAGATGGGGCGTCACAAGGCAGAAAGTGATGTAATGAATCAGAAGTGAGAACTAGATCTGTTTCCTGGTTTGTAGCTTGCAGCTGTGTTTGCAGGACTGTAATTTCTCAAGTCCTGTGGTTTCTTTCAAGAAAATGCTACACTACCAGAAAAAAAAAACAAACAAGCAACGAAATATTGAATTGTTTCAAGATCCATCCACTTCTCCCCATCAGATAATAATTTCTCAGGCACTGACATCTCTTCCTTTTTCTTTCAGAATTTCCTTGGATTTTGATTGTGCAATTTGTTTGTGGGCTGGAATGGTGAATCAGGACTGACTTACTGCTGTAACAGATGATTGCATTTTTAAGTGTTAGGATCCAGACAAATTCAGAAGAAATGTCCTATGTAGAAGGAATAGAGGTGCAAAGAAAAGGTACTGGCATGAGTAGCATAAATTTGGGATGCAGATGCACATGACAGAGTTCACATGAGAGTATTAGATTTCTGTTTTCTGTCTGGGAAGCATTTTTGTAAGAGTGTTTCTGTGAACAACCAACAGCTTTTTTCATCAGCTCCTCCTCCTCATATTTCCTAATTATCTGTCACTTCCATCCCTTATCCCGCATCTCCATTTAGTGCCCTAGGAATGTCCTGGGAGCTTGTGAGTAGACAGCTTTGGTAAGTGTTTAGCAATGGCTTGTGCAGATTTCTGAATCCAGGTAGGTTCAACACGTGGGAAAGTTTCAAGTCCCATTTTAGGACTAAGTTCCAAGTATTGTTAAATGGCTGAGGTTAGAAATAGTGGGAAAATAATAAATAGAAGCAGAGCTGCAAGTCAAACTTTTACACCCTTTCTTTTCCCTCTCTCCACAGCCTCATGCACTGTTGCTGTATGAGTCAGCCTGTTCCATCCCCTGCAGCCCCTGTGTGAGTGGGCAAGTGGATCTATAAAAACTAATAGAAATGAGAGAGAGAGAGCGAGAGAGAGAGAGAGAGAGCAAACGACCAACCCAAGTAACTCTTGATCTTCGGGCTCTGAGACTTTGACTGAGAGCCAAATGTTTCAGACAGCAGCCCTTTCATAGCAGGGGAGCCCGTACTGGATCTGCTGAGCATGCGGTGTGACCACAGAGCGCCCAGCACATGTCAATACAACTGATAACACAGTTGTGCCTCCCAGATCCCCACCCAGCATGGCCCTGGCAAGCTCTCTAATTAACACGCTGCCTCACTGCCACTGGGAGGTTAAAGCCTCAGCTTTATTTACTGCACAATTAACAGGTAAACATGACTTAATCATAACTTCAACAATCAGCATTTATAAGAAAATTTCAAAATCCGTTCAGGAGCTCTTTTGACCTCAAGCCTCCAGGCAGACTTCTTGTAATGCAGAATTAACCACCTGTTCCACCCAGGGATATTGGGGCACCCTATTACACCATAGCTTTCCATCCCTGAACCAAATAAAACCAACATCAACTTAATAGACATTCTTGTGTGTGGGTCCCATCCATTGTCAAGATTCTTCTGGGCTAAATCAGCATCTGATGGCATCTGAGCACTGGCTTCTATGAGAATCCCCAAGTAACAGGATATCTCTCCATTGTTATTGGATCTCAGTAGCTCTGTCATGGCCCACAGTGACCCCCTCAGCTTTGGTTGCAGTACAGTAACTTGATCCTGCAGACATCTAGAAATGTGTTTAACTTCAAATCTTGTGCACTTGTTAACTTTAACAAACTAACCAGTCACACAGTTCAGCATCCATGTAGTGTGTGTTTATCATGTTTAGAGGTTTAAATGATAGCTGGCTTGTTCAGTTTTAGTTTCAATGGACTGTAGGAAACCCATCAATGTAAACTGACTTCAGCAGATTTTTTTTTTGCTTAAGCTTCCAAATTCAGTGTATGACTTGCCTCACATCTAAACAGACATAATCCTTTCAGATAGACTGGATGTTATACCAAGGGTGGGGACTCTGTGGAATCACCACACTACCAGGGGATTGTATTATAGGATAGAACAGTAGAATCATAGAATTGTTTAGGTTGGAAAAGACCTTTAACATCATCCACCATGAACCATGTTCAGTGCTAAACCATGTCCCCAGGTGCTACATTTGGTGTTTTGAAGTCTTCCATGGAGGGTGATTCTACCACTTCCCCGGGAAGCCTGTTCAATTTTTGACCACCTGTTGAGTGAAGAAACATTTCCCAAGATCCAAACTAAACATCTCATGGCACAACTTACGGCTGTTTCCTCTCATCCTGTCCCTTGTTCCCTTGGGAGCAGAGCCTGATATCCCCTGGCTGCATCCTCCTGTCAGGGAGTTGTGCAGAGCCAGGAGGTCCCCCCGAGTCTCCTTTTCTCCAGGCTGAGCCCCACGAGCTGCTCTTCATCACATTTCTGCTCCTGCCCCTTCCCCAGTTCCATTCCATTCCCTGGAATGGAATTTCCTGGGCAGCCCATCAATGTCCATCTTTAGTGATGGACCCAGAGCTGGACATGGGATCTGAGGTACAACCCCAGCAACAGGCCCACCAGCTGCACCCGCTCCATGATGGATTGTCCCCATGCTTAGAGTGAGGTACCCATTCCTCATCTCCAAAATAAAGTGATTTGCACATCACAAGCTGTACAGGTGTTTTCATAACACCCCACCACACATCTCTCTGGGATGTGTACCCCTCAAAAGGAGGGGAGGGGGAAAGGTTTTCCCCTGTCAAAAGCAGAGTAACTTCTTGTAGCTAAGTGTTATCTGTTGAAATTAATTGATTTTCAGTATTGTGCAGATTAACACAAGACAATTGTCCACCCTGAGAAACAGTGTCTCTCTCCCAACTGAACTCCTGATCCTCCAGTGCATTCATTGCTGCCAGCACACTGTTCTTGCCATGGCACTGAGAGATGAGCTCGCAGTTTCACCTCTCCCACCTCAGGGGGCTCCACTTCAGGCTGCAATGTGGAATATCTTTGGCAGGAAAGGAGGTGATGTAAAGAAGTAGCTGATATCAATTGAAGTGGATCAATAAAGGATTTTAAACACTAATTTAGATATATTGCTGTATTTTAAAACCTGTAAATTGTAATACAGAATAAAACTGATCAAGTGGGAAATTATTGTTCATAATTTGTTGGGAGAAAATGTCATTTTATAAAAGTCTTAGTGCTGTTGCTAATATCCAACTTTTTCATAGTCTTATGTATTTGTCCCAGATACCAAAAATGCCACATCTTCTGCCAAGTAAGACTTATGTGAGGACACAGGAGAAGAAAGATGAATAAATAGCAGCTGGTGCTTCTAGTGCAGGCTGAGGGGAGACAGCAGCATACAGTGATTGTGAGCTGTCAGGAGGCTGAGCAGCTGAGATGAACAGAGTTGAGCCCTGAACTTCTTCCCCTGCATTCCTCCCCCTCCCTGATCCCAAGAGTGTCTCCCAACCCTTTAAGAGGCGTTTCCTCTTCCAATTCAGCCCATGCTAGAAGCTGGTATAGAGTGGGAAGAACTGTGGAATAAAAGAAGCTTTGTGGATCTGGAACTGGCCAGGACATTGGCAAAATTCCTATGCCCTCCTACTCACTGCTTCTGCAGCTGCCAGTGGCATTTGCCACCTGTCAGGGTGTGCTGAGACTTTGGGGTAACCATTGTGCTTCTGCACTGCTCCAGATCTGCTTTCAGATTGTGCTGGAAGGTTGCCTTGCAGGGGTGAGAATGAATGAATGAGTGAAGAATAAGGAGTCTAATCTTCTGCCCCAGCCCTGCCACTGACTTTCCTGAACTCAGAGGGAAACCAGTTCCTCTGACTTCCATGCTCCTCAGCTTTCCTGCCTGGACAATGGTGCTTATCAAGAAAATATGAGTGACATGGAATACTCCATGTGTCTGGAGAAAGCTTTTCAAGTTTCCTGTATTTGCTGTCCCATTGGAAGTGTCAAGTAATACTAATATAGGAGAGTATTTTTAGGTGTTTTTTTGCTTCCTCTGACTGTGTTATTCCCATCTTGGCTTCAGGAGTCATGTGCACATCCTTCTGTGTGTCTGTGCCAGCTCTGAGAGCTGTGTGTGCCAAGACAGGCTATAGTGTCTGTACTCACTATGTACAGCCTACATACCACCCTTGTGAGTAGGAATGGCAGTGAAGGAAGAGGGGAAGGGGGGAGTATCTGTGTCTGTGGATAAAATCATATATTTGCACAAAGTGTGTGTCTGTGGGCTTCAGAGACTGAAGGGAGTCTGTGGTTCAGACAGTCTGCCTGTTTTTTTTTTTTCCCTCTCCTTTTTTTTTTCTCTCTGAAGGCAGCAAAATATGTTGATATAGATTTTTTTTTTATATAGGAGCTTTTTGTGTTTTGAGTTAACACATCTCCCTCACATCAGACCTTGCCAAACATCATTTACCTACTAGTTCTGCGAAAGCAGGTTACCCAAAGGCAGCACCATTCCTGGTTGTTTGCTTCCAAACTGCTCAGAGACAAACTGAAATAGCACTTCTGGTTAAAAACAACAGACTATCAGCATGAGCAAAAAAGTGGAAAAAAAATGCCTGTGCTTCGTGTGTACTTAAATATTTAGTTGAACTAGTGCCAAGGCTGTGAGTTTGGAGAGCAGAATCACTGCCACTGATGTGCTCTGTGGAACTGTAACCCAGTAACTTCAACTGTGAATTATGTCCAGGGTGGTATTTTTGTTCAGTATTCTCAGGTGAAATGAGGCTTTAATCAGATGAAAGAAAAAGAGGAGCTTCACACAAACTAATCTACAAGGGAGTACAGGATTTTTATTCATGAGAGTAATGTTTGTGATTTTTTCTCCCAGAAATGAAAGGCCTGCAGTAAGAAAGTGCAGTACAAAGGAAGTGAACTCTTCCTGAGTCCTAGAGTTTGCAAATAATGACCTCTTTTTCTCTTTCTTTCTCATTCTTTTGTATTTTTCTGTTGTTACCAGCTAGCAAGATTTCTCAGTGTAAATAAGTTATTTTGTCAGTGGATATATTGTTCATCAGAGGGACTGAAATACATTTTTCATAAGCATACTGAACATACCCAGCCATTAATAACATTTTTAGCAGTGAATAAAACAAAGGATATTACAGATTGCCAGAAGAAAAATTGATTTATCTAGCTTTGGTTGGTTGTCTGTGTTAAGAAATGTCACACATATTCCAAGTATTTTGCATAGTTAGTGTCCTGTGTTGTTACCATATCAAAATCTCTGCTAAACTCTGTTTTGGCATTTTTTTCTTGACCTCATGTCAGCAAGGGAACACTACTGTCCATGAAGCATGTTTAGCCAATTAAAACATATACTTTTTATGCATGTAGATGTGTACATACCTATAGGTGTGTGTGTATATATATATATAGTTATGCATATGCTTAGGTATTTTGATTAATTAGACAAAAAAATTGCCTTGCTTCCCCTCGAAGGACCACACTGCAATGTACATGCACTGGTTTTGTGTGCAATCCTCAAGGATGAACCACTGACACAGAGGAAGACTTGCTGCTTTTGAGCATAGCCCTTCAAAGAACTTGCGCTGCTGGAATTTATCTTTTCCCCTCAAAATCACTGGCAATTAAAACTGGCTTTATGGGCCTACAAGACTACTGGTATTGTTGCAGCCAAAGCACAGCTGTGACAAGTGGAATTCAACTCCTCTGTGTCTACAAGGCTGGTTGACAAAACCTCAGGTGGAATTAACTCACCTTGGTCAAATCCAATGTGCAGCCCATGATATACCCATACAGGGTATGATGATGCCATTCCAACTATTTATAAATCTTCCCTCTGTTTCTTGAACGACAGAAAGTACTTGCATAATATTATGAAATTGAAATTTTAAAGACTTTAAAGACTCAATTTGTCAATGTCCAGATTTGGCTTGAGGTTTTCGTTTGTTTATTGTTGGGTTTTTCCCTAAACTTCTTGTGGATAAATACAAGCAAAACTTGAAAATTTCTTTACTGTGGCTGATTTTGAGTTCATTGAGAAGAAAATATCTGATCAGAACATACATGGAAATATTTTTGTGTGGCTTTTTTTGTTTTCACTGCTAATATAAATCAAGTGTTTAACTGATTTTGTATAAACTTTCAAAAAAAATTCTCAAGCACTGAAAATGTTAGCGCACAACGGAGTTTATTTGAGAAAATTACAAGCAACAGAAAAAGAGGGTTAGAATGGAAATCTGAACTCCTCATTAACTAGAGTTAAGCACCAACTTGAATACCAGGGTTTTTTTTTTTTTCTGTTAATATTTGGTTTAAAGTTACATACAGGTTTGGAAGAGCTTAGCTCTCTTCAACCCCTTTTTATTGCTGTCACTGACTTGGTTTTGTTCCAAATTGGTGGCTGGTGTTCAGGACTCCATAGCTGCAGGACTCCACCACAGCAGCAGACATGGGGTTGAACTTTTTCTTTCAGATCATTGCTCTTCACAAAGCCTTGAATTCCACACAAACCCCTCTCCCTAACCTTGGCTAGCCCTAAATATTCAGTGGCACAGGGCAGTGGGGAGCATTAGCCCGAGGTGGGCCTGAGAATTTCAGATTATGGTTTCCATGACAGGTGTGGGGCAGGGGCTCTGGCACACACAGCAGGAAGGGGTGCATACCCTCAGTAGGACACCAGGCAGCTGAAACACCTGTGTGCTGTGTTCCTGGTCCTCAGCTGGGGCAGAAACTCTGCCCAGCTCCATCCCCAAAAGCCATGGCAAGCAAGGCTTTGAGCATGTCATGCTTTTCATCTAGAAGTGTCAGTGCCTTTAGGAGGCTGAAGAGATGGATGTTGTTTGACTGGCTTTACTCTCAGTCTAGCTAAATATGGAGATTGCTGTGGTCTAAGGATAGGACCTGCATCTAACTCTTAGTAATAACCATTCCTGGCTCTGCAGCAAATTCACTATGTAACCTCTGGCAAACTTTCTCTTCCTTTGCTCCTTCCTTCCTTTGGAAAATTCCTCTGAATTCAGGGAGGCATTTTGTTAAGGGAAGGCAGGATGAGGAGTTGCTTTACCAGTTTTGGAATCTCTTTTGCTTTTTGAAATTTAGCCAGTTCAGTTCTGAGACCAATAGTGAATGTCTCCACTGCACTTCTTAAAAGAATTGTCTCTTTTTCCAGCAATGTAAATTTTGTTTACATTTTGTGCTTCCTGCTTTTAAAAACCTCCCTGGTCTGTCTTTGTTCCCATTTTTATTTTGGCTTAAAGATCTGTATTAGATATACAGAAGAAGAAATCCAACTATGTATGAAAAGCAATTATAAGAACTCTTAATTTAAAAATTGCCTATTGCAAACATTCAGGAAGCATTTGAGTGGTCAGTGATATTACACTCAGGGTGGGAGTGCCCAGGTTTCTTAAGTTATGAAAATTATTAAGTTTTCTTTAATTGAGAAGAAGCCACTGACAATCCATGCACCAGGAAGGGCAGGTCTATAACTCTGGAACTGCAGCTCCAAAACAGAGTTCCCTGACACTTGAAAGAGGACACCCGAAAGAAAACTTCTGTCAAAAGTGCTCCTTTCTGTCAAGCACTGGCATTCTGCAAACCATGAAGGCAAAACCAACTGGCAAGGAGCCAGATGCTGAGGCCATGGTCAGGAAGCCTGATTCCCACAGTGCCACCACCCAGATTTTCCTATCAGCTGTTTTCCTGAATCTCCATTATTAGCATTCTTCAGCCCTCTAAGCCATCCTCAGAGCCTTCAGAGGTGCTTGGCTTTCTCTACTGAGTAAGCACAGTGACTAAAGTGTTCAGTTTTGGGCTTCTCTCTATCATAACGATATTGAAGTTCTAGAGTGTGTCCAGAGAAGGGAAAAGAGCTGGGATAGGAGCTCAGGTCTTATGGTGTGAGGGAGCTGGATTTTTTTAGCCTGGAGAAAAGGAGTCTCAGGGGAGACCTTCTGACTCTCCACAACTCCCTGACAGGAGGGGATGGCTGCAGGGCTTGGGCTCTTCTCCCAGGAAACAAGGAACAGGAAAAGAGGGAATGTATTCAAGTTTCATTAGGGGATATTTAGGTTGGATTTTAGGAAAAATTTATTCACAGAAGAGGTTGTCAAGCATTGGAACAGTCTGCCCAAGGAAACAGTTGGGTCACCATCCCCGGAGGGATTTAAATGATGTATAGATGTGACAGCTGTGAACGTGGTTAAGTGGTGACAAAGTGGTGTTAAGTTAATGGCAGGCCTTGATGGTCTTATGTGTCTTCTCTAACGCAACTAGTTCTATGTTTCTCTGACCTCCTGACTGTGGTTCTCAGGGTCTAGTGTTCCCACTAAATTATATGAAATCTTACACCGTGATCACTGAAAATTGAAGTGGACTTTGTCCATAGTAAGTTACTTATTAGCTAAAATTTAAAAAAACCTTAAACTATTGATTCAGATTCAATAATAAGTTCAGATTCTTTAGCCAGACAACTTCAACATTGGTTAAACATAATTCTGGATTCCTGAAAAGGCCTGAAACTCTCAGCCATTTTTTCACGAACAAACTTCTCCTGTGGGAGACTAATTATGCAGAAAGCTTGAAAGTGTAACAAACTGCATTTTTCCATTTCCATTTTTCAGTATCATGGACAAAAACACAGTCTAATGAGCAAAACACTTATTTTGGTACTGTATTCTTCCTCCTGCTTAATCCTCTTTCCTTCTGCTTTTTTTTTCCCAGAGTGCATGGCTTTTCACATTGGCAGGATGTATGTCAACATGAGCTGAACATATGTTTAAGCTTAAATTATTGGACAACAAGAAGGAACAACATGAAGGCAAATTTACATCAACCCTGTAGGTTCTTATGATAAGGGAGACCAGGCCCTACTCTCAAACAAACAGGGTGCAGCAATTTCTGATACAAGCACTGAATTTGTACAGAATCAACAATGTGGCCTGCAGCCTTTCTTGGAAAGCACCTGCAAAACCCCCACGAGGAAAATACTTTTTGGATGTATTTTCTTAAAAGTAATAGTAACAGCCTGAGCATTCTCAGGGCTGTCACAGTGTGTTGTGGTGGTTGAGGTAACCTGTGTTAAGAAATGAAGTGGCAACTCAGTGCTGCAAAACTTGTGCTTGGTGGATCTGGAATAAAAATAAAGCTACAAGTTCAGGCACTTGCATGGACAACAGCAGTTCCCTTCTGGATGCAGATACAAACCTCGTTCCTTTTTTTTCCCCGCAAGAAGCCCTCAGGTTAATATTTTTCAGGAGAAAGCTGTTTGAAAGTGAGAGAAATTCTGTGTGTGTTGCTCTCCCAGAAATCCTCATAAAATCCAGCCAGCACAACTTTGCTCTGTGACTGGCACTGTGTAACATCTGCGTTTGAGATATTTCTGTACTTTGACCAGAAAACTCCCAACTGAATCCAAGTCTTGATCTTCCTGGAAGGGCTCCTTCCAAAGGTACCCATCCACTTTGAGGCCCACCTGGACACAGCTTCTTTGGTGCCAATCACCCCGACATGTTTACTCCTACCGCAGATATTTCCTCCTTGAAATGAAAATTCCTTCTCACAATTTCTTCCTTTTTGCCCTCTGGGAGATACAAATGTTGTCAGTCAGCTGGGAGCTTCAATCTCCCATCAGTTAGTTATCAATCCTGGCATTACTTTATTCTTGAGGAAACAGTGAGTCCTTGTGCTGCAGGAACTGAAAGGGAGAAAAGGAGGTGACCTTGCAGGGGCTCAAGAACAAGGTGGGATCTGGCATTGAAACCCTGTGAGTGGTTTCATGTTTATAAGCTGGAGCTGGGCTCAAGGTCCCTGCTGTAGGTCAGGGAGAGGGGAATGTCTCATTTTCTCTAATTTTTCCATATTCCTACCTCTCTAACCTAAAGCTTTCCTGTTCTGAGAGGCTGAGAAATTGGTTCTGCTTTGGCAAATAGTGCTGTTCTCCACAAGCACTCCTGAGTTTTGGTTTGGGATTGTGGGGAGCTGTGGTGAAAGTGCTTTGACCTTCTCAAGCTTTTAGCAATACCGTTTCTTGGTTGCCCTTTCCCAAATGAATGGACATGCCCCAAGGCACAATTACAGGCGGGCTTCAGAGAAGGAACTGAGTCAAACAGAAAACAGAAAGTAACCAAGCCCTTAGGCTTATTTAGTGAGATCTTCCATTTCTCAAAAGGAATTAGATTTTTTAAAGCATTTAGATCATTAAAAATCTAGTGATTTAAAATCCTGGTTGGTGTCTGCCTGCTCATTCAAGTGCTCAATTACTATTCAAAATCTAGTTATCAGACCTCTCTTTCCATATAGCATTTGGGGCAATTCTTCTTCTATTGGAACTGTCACTATCCATCATTTTGCTGTCACCTGTAAGAGAAGGATATTTCTGCTGCTCATAAATGCCAGATAACTTTTCAAAATCATAAGGAAAGATGAAGAAAAATAATTATATATGGTCAAAACATGGTTGCAGTGTTGCTGTGAATGTGGGTGACCAAATGCCTGAAACCAAGATATAAGATGCCTGTGAGGCTCTGAAGATGATACTCCATCGGTGTAGGAAGGAGGCCAAGAAAGATGACAAGTGAAATATGGTGGTTCTGGGAATTTCTAGCAGGCTTATGGTTCACATGTGTATTTCATGTGAAAGCATGTCATGCGCCTGTCCTGGCTGATCTTGTATACAGCTGTTGAACAAAAGTATGTGGAAGAAAGCTTGCATGCAAATCTCTTCTGTGGGTGCCAAACAGAGGTGTTTCAGTCCAAGAGATGTTAATTATTGGGGCTGGGCAAGGAAGTGCTTTCAGCAAAGGGCTTTTTTCCTGAGAAATGGCAGGTTTTCCCATCTAGAAAAAATAATTTTTAATATGCCTTTTGTTTCTAGAGTTAATAGGGCAATTTTTAATATAGGGCATTGCTAGCTGGTACAGAAAGGTAGGCACCAACAAAGCAAAAAGCAAACAGAAAAGGAAGGCAAAATGGCTTCTAAGGTGCACTAGAGTTTTGCTTGCATATTTCACTTTAATAAGGTAGAAAGGAATAATTAAAGGATTGTCACCAGAGTAGAAACAATTCAGCCTTTAATACACAGAATCACAGAATCACTGAGGTTGGAAAACACCTTAAGATCATCAGGTCCAACCTTTGCCCAATCCCCACCTTGTCACCCAGAGCACTGAGTGCTGCATCCAGTCTTTCATTGGACCTCCAGGGATGGGGACTCCAAATCTCCCTGGGCAGCCCATTCCAATGCCTGACCACCCTTTCCAGGAAGAATTCCTCCTGATGTCCAACCTAAACCTCTCCTGGTGCAGCTTGAGGCTGTTTCCTCTTGTCCTGTCCCTTATTGCTTGGGGGAAGAGCCTGATTCCCACCTTGCTGCACCCTCCTGTCAGGTAGATGTGTATAAATTTTCTTTTTAATTCTTGCAGTGCACTTTATTACCTAAAATTTAGCACACCATTCATGATAATTGACATTCTACTCCCTGCCTGTAAACTTGTTATTTTCTCCATCAACATTTCTCAGAAGTGAGTCACTGAAAACTGCGAAAACACTTTCAGACACTACAATTTATTGCTTACTTTGCTTATAAAGAGTCTTTGATTCTTGATGTGATATAGATTGTATGTAGAATTGTGAACGTAGTATTCAAGAGGCTGCCAGAATTCCTGAGTCTGCACAGCCTCAGACCATCAGTGTGGCCTGGACCCTTGAACGCTAAATAGTAAAAGCATGAACCCCCTCAGATGGAAAAAAAGAGCTGAACTTCTAATGAATTAGCTCATTCTTTAAGTTTTTGTGCTGATTGTTAAGAAACTATCTGAAATAATAAGAATAAAACACTCTCAAATTGGGGGCTATGCCTCTTCTTTAAGTTTCTGGAAAAAGCAGCAAGTACATGGAAATGAGAACTATTGCTCATCAATGACCAGTTGATCTTAGAAGAGCAGGTTTCACAAACATCTGTGTTTACACTGGCTTCATATGGTCACAAAAGAGTTGAGAAGCTGCTTTATGGGAAGTCTGTGGAGGTAAGCCAGGAATAATAGAAAGAACATACCAGTAGATTTGGTATTTGGTGACCTTCTTTAACTAATACATGATCCATATGAGCTATTATCTTAGAAACCAAAAGTATTCTTCCTTGACAATTGGGAAGCCTTAGCTACTTATGTTAAATTATCCTATGACTTCTCAGCTGCAAGGTTTTCCTGTTTTCTGAAGTCAACAGACAAACACCATTCCCATGTGGCTCAGCTGCATGGATTGGGGAGATATGTTAAGATGATGTTCCTTTCAGCCACCAGATGTGACAACCTGTTTTTATATGGAGTCAGTTTCAAGAAGTCTTACTTACTTAGGAAAGCAGAAAGAACTGAAGAGTTTTGTCCTTAATGCTTCCTTCCTTGTACCTTATATACACTCCCTGAAATCCTTGCTTGGAGTGACCCTGAATGGGTTCTCAGCCTTTGATTAATTGCTTTCAGGTTTTATTTCTGAGGAGTTTGCACAGTTACAGAAAAAAATATCCCTGGGGGATTCCCTAGGAAGATCTGTCTGTCATGTTATGGTATACATTTCTTGTACTGTCACAAGATGAAATGAGGGGGTCCCCTGACAAATATAAAAGTTATATGAAAACCCATCTATTTTTAGATGATTTAAATCAGTCAAGAGGGAAAAACATTTCTTTCCAGGACTGTAATTTTCCAGATGACACCATTATATTGCACGGTGCCATACCATGAGAAAGAGCATTCTTGTGGCTTTTGAACTGGAAATCCTGTAGGAATGCTATTTCTGGCATTTATTTGCTGTGAAGCCAGGCACACATGGAGAGCAGACAGACTGACCAGATACAGTTTGTGGTATTAAGGCATTCAGAAAAGTCCCTGCCGCCCTTTTCCAGTACTCAAAGTGTTGAGTGAAGTTGAAAAATGATCAATGAAGATAAAATCTGAACTCCATGATCTGATCAGACAGCCAGACTTTCACGCTATTAATGTGTTCCTTCCTCTTGCAAAAATGCTATTTTGGGAATTCAGCTTTTCTGTCTTCATATACTGATGCTTCTAAAATAATTCTTGGTAATGAGTAAGGTTTTTTTTGCAAAGTGGGAGTGAGAGTTGAATGCACACGTTGAAGAAAAACCAAATGCCATCACTCCATTTTAACTGGGAAGTTGTTTTTTTAAATTTACCTGAATACCACATGTGAACATTCAAAAAAGATGTTTATTGAGGAACAGAAATGAGCTTAAGCCCATTCTTTGGTCACCTTCTGAAGCTGGAAGGGATAGTGAATTCAGTGTGACTACCCATGCAAAGAACGTTTTTGCATGGGTAAGTGCTTATGCTTAAGACTTTGTAGCATCAGATACTTCCTGTAGTCAGTTAAACAGAATAGGCTGGAATTTTTCTTTTTCATAAAATAAAATTTAAAAAAAAAGGCACTAGGCTCTGAAACTTTTTAAAATATAGTTATGTCTCTCCACAACCTCTCTCATAGGAACTGCTCTAAAATGATAGTCTGCCTGAATGGAGAAAAAACCCTAATAAATATGGTGCATTCCTCTTTAAAAAGTATATTTATTTAGTAAGTTTAGAAACCACTCTGAGGTTAGGTTACAGCTAGTGGGATTAGAGGGCGTCTTGTGGGCAGTTCAGACATCAAGCTATAGGTCCATGGAGTGAAGCTGAGCTGTTTCTAGCCTGATGTCTGAATTATGAATTAGGTTCATTCTAATTCCAATGGGGTAAACCTCAGAGCAGTTTATATACTTATGGCTAAGTGCTCCTAAAATACAGGCTATTTATTTAAAACATACATGTAAAATGTAATATCTAGAGAAGATGTCTGTCCTAGAGATGCTGGAGCACAGCAACCCAGCCAAATAAACTCTGAATTCTGACTTTGGAGCCCTCAGAAAGGGATGGCACAGCTGGCTTTATGCCATCTTCTGCTATTCCCAGCTAGCTCAGATCCCTGCTTGGCTCAGGATGAACTGGAGTGTCTACAAGACTAAATTAACTTTCCTCAGCCCAAGGCATTTGCTTCTTCTTCAACCATGCCTGTCATGCCAAAGCTGGGAGAGCTGGGGTCATGATACCCTCCCTTGACCTTTCCACTCAGGAAAGTTCTGTAGGCCAGGGACACCCTGCATGATTGGCTCCTCTCTCTTGATCACTGGAGTTGTGCAAAGAAAACCAAATCTACTTTTTAGTCTGGTTGGATATTTGGGAAGTACAATGGAGCTGCAGGATTGGACAGAAAGACCAGGATTTATTAATAGCATTAATAGCATCAGCAATTGCTTCCATGTGGAGCCACCCTGGTCTCTGATCTCATTCCAGCAGCTGTGAACATCTCACCTTAGCTATCACGGGCCTTTGCCCCTGCTGCTGGCCATTAGTGGCTGTGCCAAGCTGGCTTTTCCACAGGGACTGCTCTCCTTGTGGGGCAGAACACTCAGTGAGGTTCCTGCAGGAGCCAAAGCCATCCCTCCCTCTAATCCTTTTGCTCAGGCTACCCGAGAACCTAAAGGAGTGACAGCATCTGATGTTATTTTCCTGGGATGGGAGTGGAACAGAAATTACCCACTATTTTAGGACATCTGAACTGGCTCCATTACTAGGCAAAAAAAAATTAGTCAGTTTATACTCTGTTTCTCTCTTCCCTCTTCACCATGCTCTTTAATTTCCATTCCAGGAAATAAGTGGGACAAAATACCTCTCAAGTAATTACTTCTGCCTTGGCATTGAGTAAGATGTAGAGAAGTCTTCTGAAAACAGCCATTCCCTGATTTGGTCAGAAGGTGAAGATCTTCTGCAGATGCAGAAGCACCAAATGTGTAGTGGACACAGAGGGCAGATTTCTTTGGACACTGAAGGATTGCCATAGGGCTGAAGGAGTGCATAATTAATTCACGTGGGGATACTGAGGCCAAAGATCACTTCCTATAAATTTCTAGGAGTTGGCAAAACTAAATGTCACAAGCAAGCTAGTGGGAGTTAAAAACTGAACATGGATGAAACCCGCTATTATTGTTTTCTGCTTTCAAAATAACTAAATATTAACATTTATGGAGGCAGCAGAGTGCTCACTCACAGCTCTTGGATGCCTGAGGCTGACCATGCCACAGTAAATATGCGTGAGCGTAATGTGTATATTGAACTAATCCCTCTCCCCCAGCTGTCCAAATCCATTCAGAGACACTTGGGAGGCAATACTTCATCTGGCATCACTGAATTTTGGGTTGGGATCCACTTAGTACAGGAACAAGGAGTTGAGTGCTTTCAGTGGACTGTTGGGATAGCAGTGAACTTCCCATGTCAGTAGGTAAGTAAGGAAGTATTTTGGAGAGTGAGACAAAAGCAGTGAAAAACCAGAATAGCAGATCTCTCTGTTTCACTCTGCTTTGACAGGCTGCTCATGTGTCCTCAGGCCTCTCTGGATTAGCACCTCAGGGAGGGACAGCAGGTCCTTGAGGTGCAGTGGTCCTACAGAGCAGACAGGATGGCTGGGGAAGGGCTCAGATTGCCTGAAATGTGTTAGAACTAGCTGCATGCCTGGAACGGTATTAGGTTTTTTTGCTGATAACCAATACATACGGCCAGAGGAAAAATTCTCAAGGAAGGTGTCATAGAAGAATATGCATCAGTCAGAAAAAGGCAGAATTACAGTGAAAAAAAGAAACCCTTACAACAGATGAAGTACCTATCAAGTGACAACAGCAGTTTATTTTCTTTGAGCAAAAGTAATGGATATACTTAGACATAATCCTACCCTCAAGTGTTTTAATTCTGATGGAACTACTTATTAAGGAGAGACATCAAAATGGAAAAGTGCACCCTAATGGAAGCAATGTCATAAAGCTG
This sequence comes from Poecile atricapillus, assembly GCF_030490865.1. Classification (NCBI taxonomy): domain Eukaryota; kingdom Metazoa; phylum Chordata; class Aves; order Passeriformes; family Paridae; genus Poecile; species Poecile atricapillus. Next base: position 103,216,883 of record NC_081288.1, on the reverse strand, counting down.
ACAGCATTTCTACAAGGTAGGTTGACACCTAAATTAGCCAAGAAGGCTTGAAGCATGATGGGAAAAAAAAAAAATGGATAGGAAAGAAAAAGTTTTGGTATGAATCTGTATTTTTGTTATTTGTTGAGTGTTTTCAAGTCTGTGTTTTAACAGCGAATTAAAGCACAAAGGATAAGATAATTGTTTTGTTCTGTCTTCCCTGTCTGTTGACTGGCTAATCAAGAAATCTCCAGGCCTAGATGGAAGTTCATAATCATTTAGGATTTCTCTTTGCCCCCATGTTTTATTTGAAAATGCACTTTGTTAAACTTGCAATTCATCCTGTACCCTTGAAAACAAAAAGACAAATGAAGTGGGTTCAAACTTTCATGTCTCTTGACTTCTTGATGTTGTTATTGCAGATATTGCTTATCTGCACAGAATACACCGATACACTTATTCATTCCACACAACAACCAGTGTCACATTGTAGGCTGATCTATACACAATGCTGATATGACCAGACTTGCTTATATAACACCATGGTTTCATTTGTAAGGAGGCGATCTTTTTCCTCCTCAAATATTTGTGGGTTATTAAAATCACCCAGCAGGCTAATGAGCCCCACAGTGTGTGTCCATGTGATTCCCAGTAAATTTTCTCAACTTAAGCAAAGCCAAATTTGCGTAACTCCAGGAGCACCTGATGAAAAAAAAAAAAAAAAAAAGCATGAAAGCATGATTTAACAAGGCACAGTTCCTTTTTAGTTGCCTTCTTGCTCCTAAATGTAAGAAAGTCTTACATTTGTACTAACCTACAGAATACATAGAAAATATAGAATTTATGGAATATATTGAGTTGTAGTATCACAGAAGGACCCGAAAGATCATTTAGTTCCACCCCCCTGCCATGGACAGGGACACCTTCCACAAGACCAGGTTACTCCAAGCCCCTTCCATCCTGGCCTCGAACACTTCCAGGACTGTGACAAATAACTTTACAATACTGCATGCAGAATATGGCATGCTGGGAAGAAAGCTGCTTATGTGCAAACTGAATTTCTGGTTCATGATGAGTCAGGCTATGCTATATTTCAAGTCAATGGATTTAATAAAACAAGAGGCTTCAAGATGGGAGATGATTTTAGAGAACTCAGCTTAAGTTCCTGGAATGCAATTTTCCTTCTCCACTAATACAAGAGTTTCTTTGCCTGGTGCAGGGAGCATGATTTGATTCCCTATCTTCAAGGAAGGAGGAGGAATAAATATAAAAGAACTAGAGAACATTCATCTATAGACATACACACAAAAAAAACACCAAAAAAAGGCATAACTGTTAGCATGTGGGTTGGAAGGAAGTTCTTTCGGATGCTCTCAGGGCATTCAGACTTCCAGTCTCCTCCACTCAAAAACTCAGCTTGACAGGTAGACCAAGCTGGTATGGTTTTGGAATGATGAATCTATGATTGAAACCACCTCTCTAAGAAATAGTAGAAAACATCTCTGGTATCTCTGTCAGCATGTCTGATGTTTTGAGACAGTCCAGCAAACATTTCATAAAACAAGCTTCCATGGCTCATTGCTTTAGGTTGATTACTCATATTTTCCCTTTGTAATAATGTTTTCCTAAATGCATTTCATTCAACACAGTGTTTCTCTGGCAACAAATGGCAGCTCATTGTTGAATAGCAAGCATTGCTTTGATGATTTGAGTACTTCAGTGCCTGTTTGCATAGCAGAATCCTCTGCAGATCTAACATAGCCAATTCCTTGTGTCAAAATTTTCAGGAGGCTGAGCTTTAAAAGTGCACAACTTTCAACAGCAGAAAGATGAGTGCTTCATCCCAGAAGTATTTGACATTCAAGAAAGCTTCTTGTGTCATAATGAGGCCAATGAAAACTAAAAGGCCTTGTAAAATATCTTCACACACATGTGCAAAGGCACCTTGGGACAGATGAGAGCTGTCTGCTTAGGGCACTTGTGTGGCTTGGCAGAGAATGCCTTAGCAGAGGTTTAAATCCAGTTTTTATAACCCAGCTGACAGCCCCAATCAGAAGGCTATCATCCACCCTGAGGTTACTTGGTCAGCCTCTCCTGTCTCATATCATTGTGGCACATGGGTTTCTGCATTCCCAGGCAGTCTAATCTCTGATACATGCTAAGAGGATTTCCATGTTAATTATTTTTGCACACAGAAAAAAGTCATACCAAGATTTAAAATACAGTAATTTTAATCTGTTTCAGGGTGACTCCCAGATACTGAATATTCCTGCCTTTTTAAATATATGCATTTGGCTAGGCCTAACACTCCACTGGATTTCTTTGTCCTACTTTACTGAGTCTTACGTACAGTTTATTTTGATGAAGGCTAGCTGTGAGTCTATTGGCAGATCTGTAGCTTAGCCTTTTTCTCATTACAGAGCAGTCCTACTTATCTGAATAAATAAGTATTTTTTCAATGAAATGAGGGTTCCAGATGAGTGTCAAATCACCAAAACTAGACGTCACAGAAAAATTCCATTCAAAATTTAGAAGCAATTTTGAGAATCAAGGTTATGCTAAATTAAGATGTCCCTGTTAAGAAGTCTGGTTTTATGGAACTGGTAATTTTGATATTAAATATATTGTCAAAAGACAAATTATGGGTTTGTTTTTTTCTGCAGACACATGAACATCCCAACCTGAGCAAAGAAGGGTTATTGTTTTGCCTCTGAGAGAAAAATACATTGATAAGCCTAACTTGATTTTGATAGACAGAATAAACTTCAGGATTTCTGGTCTTAATTGAAATGAGGATTCTTCCAACACATCACTGCTCTTTCAGTAAACTATGTAATAAAATTTCTGTGGGATCAAAGACATGCCACTTCAGAAAAGCTGGCCACACATTCATTTCTTGTCATTTTTAACCTCCACCCAGGATGCTTGGAGCTCCAGCCCTTACCTCCTTAGTTTAGGAACATCCTTGTCATTAGGAACTCTTGGCTACCTGACCAGCTCTTATTCCACCAGGATGAGAGCTGACTGGGGAGTAATTAACTGGACACTTCCATTTATCTCTTCATGCTGGATCAACATGGTGAAATGAAGAATATGTACTTAAAGCACTTGAAAGGCAGAAAACCTTAAAGTGGCATCTAATCAACTTGTGGAATTTTTTGCTGTGGGACATGGAGACAAACATTTTCAGAGCCAGAGTGCGATTAAGCACTATAAGAATAATGAATAGGAATAATACCTGTAGTTTACTTGTGAGGTTAAAGTATTCTGAGATTTATCAGCTCTTTTGCTTCTGGGCATAAACTGCCATCTTAACTTGTGAAAGAACTCATCTCTGCTCCTGCCTGTTGCTCAGGGCCCTTTGTGGCATGCTTTCCCAGGGTGTGGGGCACCTGAGTAGGTTGGTGCCTGAGGGAAGGACAGCAAACCAGATGGTCAATAAAACCTGTAGTGGAGCACTGGATCTGATCCCCCTGCTTCTGAGGGATTCCACAGCCCATGTGGGAGGAAGGCAGCACAACCAGTGGGCTGCCTTATATTAAATCATGTTCTCAGAAAATCATCAAGGCTGGGAATGTGAATTATCATCCAGTTACTGCACAGCCGCTTTTCCATGCAAGATAGAAGCCCTCCATTATGTGTATGTGTCTTCTTAAAAGGAATTAAACTCTCTTGCCATTTGTTATGAGATCACACTTGTCTGCACATTCTCTCTCCGTCTTTTTGGTAAAAAGAAGCTAGAAGAAAATGGCTTGGACATTCCTGTCTTTTAGAAACTTTCTGTACTGTCTCTTCACAGACAGATTATACGTATGCATGTTATGGCTAGAAGTAAATGCACAGGCATTAACTAAACCAGCAGGTGTTTTGGGGATTTTTCAGCTCTTGAATTTTTGCACACCATTAAACAATTAGCTGTTTGCCCTCAAGGACTGGGGTTTATAAAATGGAACACTACAGCAAGGGACTCAAAATGGCACCACTTAGATGAGGGTTTTTGTTCTCAAACTTGTATATTAAGATTAAAACTTCAAGGTCCTGGTTGTATCAAAGTGAAACTTTGGATTTAGACTGCAAAACTCTGTTTAGGCTGCAGGAGAGCAGAGACAGTACTGTTGGTAAGGGTGTTACACTTGAAAACAGAGTAAAGGATGGCTCTTTTCAGGCAGACATACACTGGCTTCATATAGCCTTGCAGGAGCATCTGATGATCTTATCTCACAGAGATTAAAAAAGGGGAGAACATTCTGGCTGCCTTGAATGGTTAATGTAATCACACTGCTGCTGAGCAGCCTGGCTGAACCCAAACAAAAGACTGATGCTTTCCCTCCAGCTGGCTTCAAGGAGCTGGTCAACATGTTAGATACAGGGATAAAGGGATGAGGAACCCAATCTAAATTTTTTTTTATTCTTGTACTCCATTCACAGCTTTATTCCTAAAAAGGGTAAGGGTTTCCATCCATGGAGCCCCTGCCCATCAGTCTGTCCATGAGCTCCATTGAGCTCAGTCTTGAGCTTCCAGGGTGCCCGAGAGGTGTTGCTTGTCCCTTGCTGCCGTGAGTTGCTGACTACATTCCCAGCCTGTGTTCCAGCCCTGTTTGTGATCCTGCCTCTGGTCTGAGCTGCAATGTTGCTAGTCTTGTCTTTGATTCTCTCTCCCATCTTGACCAGCTGCCTTGAGTTCTTAGATGGACCCCAGGCAGTATGGGTAGCCTTGTCTCCAGCTGTCTCCAAGGGCTGCTGTGTTATGCAGTAAACATGTAATAATCCAAGGTGTGTTTGGCATTGTGCTGTAGCTCTGAGGATATTGCCTGGCAAAGCCAAAGGCAGAGAGGAAGGCAGAGAGAGCAGCAGCCAGGGTGATGTGCTGGTTAATGCTCTGAGGACTAATTTACTCCCTGTGAGCCACCCAATGGCATCCAATTGTGCCTGCTTGTCTAGTTCAGACATGTAACTGAACAATGTTCTGATTCTAGCTCTCTGCCAGAAGGGCAGCTTATAAACCCTTCTCAGACAATGTACAACCTCCTTCTTCCTTCCTGTGAAAGCTCCCGGGGCTTGACATGTGCGGGGGTGGAAAAATGGAGAGACAAGAGGAGGAAGGGTGAGACAAGCAAATATCCATCGCCAGCCATGCCCCATAGAGAAAAAGGTTGTGATAGTAAATGATGCATTTTATGGCAGAGAGGAAATGCCTTCATCTCATGAGCTGTGGCCATTTCCGAGTGCTCTGGCCTTGGGGCTCTGGCTACCTGAGGAGGAGGGGGTAGGTCCCTGGCTGTATTGGCCAGATGAGAAGCCGGCAAGTTGGGAGGTGTTGTCCCTGGTGGATATAAAACTCTTACAGGTGCTTCCTGGCACTGGCTCCAGCCCTGGCTCCATGCCAGGAGGCAGGAGGCTGTGAGCAGATGATGTAGTTGTGTCTGGAAGTTCTCAGGTGGCAATCACCTCTCAGAGACCACCACAGCAAGCATGGATCAACACAGTGGGATGGGTTCAGATCTGGGGAAGGTTGGGAACTGTAACAGGCTGTACTTTTCTGACCTGGAAAAAGGACACAGGCAAGGAATGGCTAGCAGTTTTAGTTTGTGGAATTTCTAGCCATAGTTGTTTCATTTTGTCTGAAATGCACTTTGACCCTTGCCTTGAAATGAACTTTATTGACACTCATCTACAGCACACCTAGGGGATGGCCAAAAAGTTCCACAGGAAAGGTCTAGGTCGTGATATCTCTTACAAAGTCCAAAGAAAAAGAGGCTTATACCAGGTCTGACAAAGCTTGTAAGCAGAGCTTTAACCCTTTCACCAAGAGGAGCCATTTCTCTCAGCCACTAGAGCATTTTTTCCCCTCTGTTTTCTTATTCATTCTATTATAGCCTGCTCTGGTTTAATTTTCCTTGGCCATCAGACAAGTGAGCAAGTATTTTCTCTGCTGATCTTACTACTGAGCTTGTTTATACATATACATGATCTCTAATTACAGAGCAGCGTGATTCCCCACAAAATATCCCCTGGCCCCCACTACACAAATTCATATAGGACTTCTTTTCTGCAAGGTGAAACACACTTTTAGAGTTTATAGACAAAGCTGTTTTGTGTATATGATTTTCTCTCCTGTCTCAACCCTTTCCTTGCAAAAAGACAAAGGAATGAAAAAAAAAAAAAAGAGGGCAGCTGGGAAATCTTAGACTAAAAAGCAGATTGCATTTCAAAACATTGTGATCTAAAAATAATAATTCTGTTTTCCCCTTTCCTCTCTTTCTTTCCTCCTCGCCCTTTTGTAAAATGTGATTCATTTTCTCTAAAGAAAAATTCCCATCCCAGGAATTTATGAACTATATAACACTTCAGTGAGACTGCTTTTACGTGCAAGACACAGTTCTGATTCTGCAAATTGGATCTGAGCTGAGAGCAAGCCTGAAACCACTATTGTGATTTGTGCAATGTTATGTAACACTGTCCGTGCACGCCCAAACATCCATGTGTGGTAACAGGAGAAATGAGGCCACAATTCATGGTCAGTTATGTTGGGAATCAGCTGCTTCCATGGATTTCACATTAATTAACAAATGTCTGGGCTTTGTGGACTTACTGCTACCGCTCAAAGGACCCTTCCTACTGAAGTTTGTGGGTCTACTCTTCTTATATGAAGATCAGAGGTTTTCAGTTGTGTGAGTTGAACGGGGGGTTGGGTTGTTGGTTTGTTTTTGGTGTGTGGGTTTGGTTTTGGTTTTTTTTTTTCACTTTCATTGGTGTTTTCAAAAGCAAAGAAGAATTTTGCACCTTTTCGATCGCCACTCCGCTACAGGTAAAGAATGTAACAGCTTGTGAGAGTGCAGCTAGAGCCAATAATAATTTGACTGACATGTCCTGGCCACTGAAATACCTATTAAACCTCACTCTGTCTTTTCAAGGTGGAGGTTTAAATGCTGGGCACTTGTTTGAGCTGAAAATTCCCTCTGTTTATAGACCCAAAGAGCCTACATCCATGAAAGATTCTCAGAAGGATCTAATATTTCTATGGATGATAGAATAAATCCTTCAGTGCTGCAAATTTTCCAAGCCATGGAAATTTCCAAGCCCAGTACATGTTTCCATATGTAACACACACTTTTCCACACAGGATCCCAAAGATTTCTTGGAAAACTGTGGAGGCTGGTTGACTATGATAACGTGGTAAAAGTTTTAGGAAAATATATATTTACTTTTAAGAATTTGTAGGGAAATACACCAATTTTCCCATTAGGGGTTAACTGTGGATTCTAAGAATTACAAAATTCATTACAGGAACAAATAAATTCAGATATTTGATGGAAATAATTTCAGTGATGAATGAGGCATCTCTATTTGGAAAAGTTTAACAAGATATATACTCTTGTTTTCTAGAAAGGCAGCTTTTTGATTTTATGTAAGATATGCACACTTTTAAAGCCAGCTCCAAAGTAAAATCACTGATATTCTTTCCATGGATTTGAGAGAGAGTTCCAGTAGGTGGGAGGTTAGCTCTTCTACCTACACTGCCAGTAACCAAAAGAGGCCTTTTAAAGAGCTGTTTATTACATGGTATGGTAGAACAAAATTTTTCAATACAACCCCCTGTCTCCTGCAGCTTGCAGTGCAAGAACAGGTTAGTGGTGCCTGCTGGAAGCTGCCTGGGTTCTTAAGGTAGGATTTTAAACAGAGCATCTGTTTGTTTCCTTCTTTACACACAATGCAATAAAAGCTTTCATTAGCATCTAGAATATCCCACAGGGTGAGAGACCATAACCTTGGTTTGACACAGATTCCTGTGTTGATTTCAGCAGGATTAAGGATGCCCTGTTACAGAAGACACTATACTTGTGTATGTGTGTAGGCACATAGATTATTGAGGTTGATAGCCCAAGTATGCCTTCTTCTTTCTTCCTGCTTTGTGGTTGGAGCTTTTTACCTCTAATTGAGTAACATCATCAATTTAGGGATGATTCATAAGGTTTCTACAAGTGCTTTCCAATCCAATATCAGCATGGATTAATACATAAATTAATCCTGGTATTTGCACCAATGATGTGGTTTTTGGTTGTTTTTTGTTGTTTCTTTTTCCCCCCAGAATCCAGAGATTTGGAAAACTTTGGAGTGAGATCTTGCATTCATGGATCATTCTCTGCCCCAACCCCCTGAAACGGGGATGAAACAGCACAGGGATGTAACAGCAAGGATCTGAACTGTCAAATCCTTGTAGAACAACAGAAAATTGGCACCTTGCAGCTGTGCAACAGCTTTTATTCCCCTCTTTGCTGAGAAGTCAAATGAAAATATTTAGGAGGGTCCAGCTGTAGGAACTGAGCCAAACTGGGCTGTGTCCCTGGATTCCTGTCATAGACAGGAGTGACAGGATTCTCCTGGGTCTGGCATAGGAGGCATAATTACACCAGTGGCACTTGCAGGAGGCTCTCAGAGGAGCTAGGTTCCTGGAACTGGGAAAGACAATGACTGTCACAGGCATCAAATATTTATTTATGTAATCCCTTCTTACTAATCCTCTGTGTTTGGACCCCACTGAGGACTTTGCATCTTACAACAGGAGGTGTCGCTGGGTGTCTGTGACTCTGAATTATAAATGGTCAGGCAGAAAGACAGCACAGACAAATCTCAGAGAACCTGGCTTTTCTACAGTCCCCAAGCTTGAAAAACCCCACATTTATGGAGCAGAGAGGAGCAATTGTTCTCCCATAGCAGCAGCAGCAGCAATTCCACACAAGCTACCTCACTGCTCTGCAATTTGCTGTGTTGTGGAATATCTGCAGGATGAACATTGAAATAATCTTTGTAATAGTCATGAATTTGATTAATCATTCACACAGTTGTAGTTCTAGTTGCATTTTGGCATTTCTATCTGTTTATGCCGAAAGCAAAATCATTCTTTCCTAAAGCAAAAATAACTTGAAATTCGCTAAACCTAAGCAAGCTTTTCTTGAGGAAAATATTATCTTACTTTTCCCTTCCAGTACACTGCTTAACAAATATTTACAAAATAGTATGTATACTGTAAACTGTAAAGATGTATTTAGATAGAAACCTTTCTTGTTTAGCTTGTAATTTTTAAAATCCTTCTTTTAATTAGAAAAAATGCATTTATATAAGAAAAGGAGGAAAATGTAATATAATGAAAACTAGGCTGTATTAGGAAAAAAGAAATTTTAGTATGTCACAGGTAATACAAAGCTTATGATTTCTTTGAAAGAAGTCAGGCCAGATTCCTCCTAAACCAACCTGAGGCTGTTTAGTCCTGATGGAGGTCTGGGTGGTCTCAGATGTCCCAGTCCAGTCACCCCTTTCTGTTTATGACTGCCCTCCTGATACCCCTTTGGCAGCTCCACAGGGCAGGTGAGAATATATCCTGATGGATTGTCATGGGGTGGCTTTATCTTTAAGATAGCTTTGGGAGCTAAAGAAGGTGAAGCTGCTGGTGGCTGATGGGAGTCTTTCCTCCTGACCAATTATCAGTCATTTCTAAGAATTGACAGCAGTTTTGACCATTAAAAAGTTAAGTCAACCTGTGAACACCTCCTTAAGATGTAAAGTCAGAGCACTTTTGTCCTCTTTGTTTCCTGGCTGTGAAAGGTAACACAGCTCCAGCTGGCCTCCAGTTCCCTGCCCAGGCCATGCGGCCGGGCGGGGGCTGGGCTGGGCCGGCCGCGGCTCCGGTCTGGGAGATGAGGCCTGCGGGGCTTGCCCCGGGCTCTGGCCAGGCCAGGCCGGTCCCTGGCTCGGCTGCAGTTTTTGCCATGACTGAATTCACCAGAGACTGCCGAGTAAAGAAAAGAAAAAAAGCTCTTGACCTGCAGCAGGCTGAGACAGTGACCACACTCTCCAGAGCAGCCATGAAGAATCTTCCATCGCAGACAACTCCAGCTGCTGCTCCAGCAGAGATCACAGAACCATCTACAAAGCCTGGGCAAGATTTTAACATTTTCATTACCCAGATGAGACTCGTAGATTAATCCTTTTATCCAGAGAGAGAAAAAGAGAGTGATCAACATGTAAAGAGACTTTATAAACTATCAGAGACAGTAAAGAATTAAGCTTCAGAAAAGGTAGAGAATAAGGAGATGCTTTATAAGCTGAAATATTTTTCTGTTAAAGCTATGGAGATGGACAACAGTGTGTCCTGAAAAAACTCCTTTAATTCATGGCAGAGTATATAGGGAGGAATGGAGTGTTCAAAGTTTGGATTTTGAGCAAAAAGTAGAGTAATTGTGATACAGTGAGGTGCTAGAACAGAATGAAGCGAAGATTTGAAGCCTTGAGGGCAAAGAGAAAACTGTTTTCTAGCAAAGCTCACAGAGACAGATGAAGAGAATTTTGCCTTTGAATAACTCATCCTTAAAAATGACATCCCTAGACTCATGGCCCATACACACCTCAGAGTGATGTGAAATGGGAGGAGTGAGCTCTGATGACAGGATTTCCGAGCAGCTGGCATCAGGGAAATAGAAAACTATAACAGAAATAGTTCTCTTGTGAGAAACTCCATAGATTAACAGAAGAAGACTTCTGTTTCTGTACAAAGACTGATGAAAAGACTGTAGCAGGAATTGGGACTGTTTTAACCACCAAAGTTCTAAAGTTTTTCTGTCTCTATATTGTCACGTGTACAAAGGAATGGTCAAGTAGTGGGGGATAAAAGAGTATTCTGGAAGTTTATTCTGGTGTTTTTTTTTATTCTTGTAGTTTTGTTAATAAACTTTCTTTATTTCCTTTTAAGTTTTAAGCCTGTTTTGCTCTTGTTCTAATCCATATCTCACAGCAAGAAATAAGTAATTTTTTTTAGTTACTGCTTTAAAACCACGACATGGATGTTTTCAGGAAAGGTTCTAGATAGCTGTTAATATAATGTTCTCCTACTGCATGACACCTTTTTTCCTTTGGTGGTTGATCCATGATTGTGTTGGGATCACAGCCAGTCTCTGAGGTGTGACTGGCAGGAATGGGGAGCAAAACTTGAGCTTCATCACACATGAAAACTGTTTATCAAGGAAGCCCAGAGTGGCTCATTCAGCTCTAGAATGAAATTTACTCTGTAAAGATTGAAAGTGAGGGGAGATGGACCCCACCTGAGCTCTGCTCCCACTGTGAACATGAATCACAAAATCCAGTGTCTACGTCTCTACCCAGTATAGAGCAGATGTGGGCAAAAATAGAGTTGATGGCATTTATTGTGACAGCTGATGCTGGTGATTTGACTTCTTCCATTAAATAGATGACTAATCTGCAATTTGTTTTTAGATTGTCTAGATTATTTGTACCAGAAGTCCTTTGGGGATTTTGATTCTGCATTTCATGCAGACAAGGAAAAGGGTGTGCACGTGGAAAATATGAATATAAGAATCTGCCGATTTCCCAGACTCTGTGAAACACAGAGTCAGATGTCCCAAGAAATCTGGTGATACAGAAACTCCTGTTTGGTTTCAGGGATATGCTTCCTCAAGCAGCAGTAGGAATATGCAGGTGTCCTATTTCTGTGCCAGGAAAAGCAGCTACACTCTGCCTTCCTGGGAAGAGAAAGATCAGGTATGCTTTCACATATGATTAGGTGATAGAGGAAGACTTCTTCAAGACATCCCAATTCCAGCGTCAGAAGTCTCTAGTGAAACTCCAGAAAATGACAGCCAGCATGCAAACCTGCATCTTTGTTCAAACACCTGTTGGTTATTGTCTTAGTTTAGGGCAAATTAGGGAGGAAAACTCGGGATGGGGATTTCCCCAGGGAAATGCCCCTCCCCACCAACCGGTCCGGGAAAGGGAAAAAATTTCTTTGGAGAGAAGTGGAAAAAGCTGTTTATTTAACAGAAAATTGAATAATATTAAATAATAAAACCTCTTGCTGTTCGATGGGATGGCAAATCTAGGAAGAAAAGTCCTTTTCATGTGGTGTGTAGCTCGGCTTGCTCAGTTTCTTATCAGCCCCTCCGGCGCTGGAAAGTGCCGAGGCCCAGGCCCTGGTGGGCCACAGGCGTGGGCTCCCGGGGTTTAGCTGGGTGTTCAGTCCAGAGCAGGCTTGCACAGATCCAAGAAAAAGGAAAAAAAAACCAAAGGTCCGGGGAATTCTTCTGCCTCAGCTAGCTAAAACTAACTAAAAGCCAGGGAGAAGCTCTGTCCCGCTGTCTGTCTGTGCTGCAGACAACACAGTCCAGGAGCGAGATGTGTGGGAGTTATATTTTCTTTAACACAAACGGCGGCTTCTTTTTCCCCCTCTTTTGCTCTCAGAGCCAGTCTTAAAGGTACAGAGCTTAATATATAACATAAACCAGACGATTGGGGATACCAGTATCATAAAGTCACCCCAGGACATTCCACCCCTTATCCCCATATCGTCAACTTATTATCAAAATTAATATATATATATATTTTAACTCTACAACACATACATTATACAGACAAGGGAATTAATTCACGATCTTCACCCAACCATCAGATCTCCCTGAGGTACACATTGTGTTGTTCCATCTTTCCGCATTATCCACCATGTGCAACCCGGTCCCTGAGCAAAAACAACCCCACGAATGGGTTTGTTTGCACTCGAAGTAGAATTGATCCAAACTGTCTTTCCTAACAAACCTCTGAGATGTACCGCTGGGACTTTGTCTCCGTCTACTATATACAGGGCCTCGGACTGGGCTGGGCCTGCTCGGTTGGTGGAACCTCGGGTATTAACTATCCAGGTGGCCTTTGCTAGATGCTGCTCCCAATTTTTGAAAGATCCCCCACCCAATGCTTTCAAGGTAGTCTTTAACAGTCCATTGTACCTCTCCACTTTCCCTGCAGCAGGTGCATGGTAGGGGATATGGTACACCCACTCAATGCCATGTTCCCTAGCCCAGCTGTTTATAAGGTTATTCTTGAAATGAGTCCCATTGTCTGACTCAATCCTCTCAGGGGTGCCGTGCCTCCAAAGGACCTGCTTCTCAAGTCCCAGGATGGTGTTCCGGGCTGTAGCATGAGGCACAGGGTAGGTTTCCAACCATCCAGTGGTGGCTTCTACCATCGTGAGCACGTAGCGCTTTCCTTGGCGGGTTTGGGGCAGTGTGATGTAGTCAATCTGCCAGGCCTCCCCATACTTGTATCTGGACCACCGCCCACCGTACCAGAGGGGCTTCAACCGCTTGGCCTGCTTGATCATGGCACACGTCTCACAGTCATGGATAACCTGGGAAATACTGTCCATGGTTAGATCCACCCCTCGGTCTCGTGCCCACTTATAGGTGGCATCTCTACCCTGATGGCCTGAGGCATCATGGGCCCATCGAGCTAGGAACAACTCTCCCTTGTGTTGCCAATCTAAGTCTATCTTTGACACCTCTATCTTTGCAGCCTGATCCACCTGCTCATTGTTTCGGTGCTCTTCATTAGCCCTACTCTTGGGGACATGGGCATCTACATGACGGACCCTCACAGACAGTTTCTCTACCCTGGTGGCGATGTCTTTCCACTCATCAGCAGCCCAGATTGGCTTTCCTCTGCGTTGCCAGTTGGCTCTTTTCCACCTTTCCAGCCATCCCCACAGAGCATTGGCTACCATCCATGAATCAGTGTAGAGATAGAGTTTTGGCCACTTCTCTCTTTCAGCAATGTCCAGGGCCAGTTGAACAGCTTTGAGTTCAGCAAGTTGGCTTGATCCACCTTCTCCTTCAGTGGCCTCTGCGACCTGTCGTGTGGGGCTCCATACGGCTGCTTTCCACTTCCGGTTCATCCCTACGATGCGACAGGAACCATCAGTGAACAGAGCGTAGCGTGTTTCTTCTGCTGGAAGTTGGTTATATGGTGGAGCTTCTTCAGCCCGTGTCACTTGTTCCTGCTCCTCTTCATCAGTGAGATCAAAGTTTTCACCTTCAGGCCAGTTTGTAATTATCTCCAAAATCCCAGGGCGATTTGGGTTTCCAATACGGGCGCGCTGCGTGATGAGGGCGATCCACTTGCTCCATGTAGCGTCGGTGGCGTGGTGGGTAGAGGGAACCTTTCCTTTAAACATCCACCCCAGCACTGGCAGTCGGGGTGCCAGGAGGAGTTGTGCTTCTGTGCCAATCACTTCTGAGGCAGCTTGAACTCCTTCATAGGCAGCTAAGATTTCCTTCTCTGTAGGAGTGTAGTTGGCTTCGGACCCTCTGTAGCTTCGGCTCCAGAATCCCAGTGGTCGGCCTCGAGTCTCCCCAGGCACTTTCTGCCAAAGGCTCCAGGACAGACCATGGCTCCCGGCTGCAGAGTAGAGCACGTTCTTCACATCTGGTCCTGTCCTGACTGGGCCAAGGGCTACTGCATGAGCGATCTCCTGCTTAATCTGAGCAAAGGCTTGTTGTTGTTCAGGGCCCCACTGGAAAGTGTTCTTTTTGCGGGTGACCAGGTAAAGAGGGCTCACAATCTGACTGTACTCAGGAATGTGCATCCTCCAAAAACCTATGGCACCTAGGAAAGCTTGTGTTTCCTTCTTGTTGGCTGGTGGAGACATTGCTGTGATCTTGTTGATGACATCAGTAGGGATCTGACGCCGTCCATCTTGCCACTTTACCCCCAGAAACTGAATCTCACGAGCTGGTCCCTTAACTTTGCTCTTCTTGATGGCAAAACCGGCTTTCAGGAGAACTTGGATGATTTTCTCTCCTTTCTTAAAGACCTCTTCAGCCGTCTTTCCCCAAACAATGATGTCATCAATGTACTGCAGATGTTCCGGAGCCTCACTCTTTTCCAGGGCAGCCTGGATCAGTCCATGGCAGATGGTGGGGCTGTGCTTCCACCCCTGGGGCAGTCGGTTCCAGGTGTACTGCACTCCCCTCCACGTGAAAGCAAACTGAGGCCTACATTCTGCTGCCAGGGGAATGGAGAAAAATGCATTGGCAATGTCAATAGTGGCATACCACTTTGCTGCTTTGGACTCCAGCTCGTACTGGAGCTCTAGCATGTCCGGCACGGCAGCGCTCAGCGGTGGAGTTACTTCATTCAATGCACGATAGTCCACAGTCAATCTCCATTCTCCTTCAGATTTACGCACAGGCCAGATGGGGCTGTTGAAGGGTGAGTGGGTTTTGCTGACCACCCCTTGGCTCTCCAGCTCTCGGATCATCTTGTGGATGGGGATCACAGCATCTCGAGTTGTTCTATACTGTCGGCGATGCACCGTCGAGGTGGCAATTGGTACTCGCTGTTCTTCCACTTTCAGGAGTCCTACTGCAGATGGGTTCTCTGACAGTCCAGGCAAGGTGTTCAGTTGCTGGACACCCTCTGTCTCTACAGCTGCTATCCCAAATGCCCACCTAAGCCCCTTTGGGTCCTTAAAATACCCACTTCGGAGGTAGTCTATGCCCAAAATGCACGGGGCCTCTGGGCCAGTCACAATGGGGTGTTTCTTCCACTCATTTCCAGTCAGGCTCACATCAGCTTCCACTAAAGTAAAGTCCTGTGATCCCCCTGTCACACCAGCAATAGAAACAGATTCTGCCCCTACATATTTTGATGGGATTAGGGTGCACTGGGCACCAGTGTCAACCAAGGCCTCATATTTTCGTGGTTCAGATGTGCCAGGCCAACGAATCCACACAGTCCAAAAGACACGGTTTTCCCTAGCCTCTACCTGGCTAGAGGCAGGGCCCCTCTAAGCCTGGTTATCCTTCTTTCCTTGGGTATATGTCTTGGAGGTTCCTTCAAGAGAATCAGACATGTCATCATCATACTTGTCAGTTTGACTACAGGCTACTGGAGCGGCTTTCTTTTTGGTGGAGTATCCCCCCTGAGTCTTGCTGTCTTCTAATTCACGCACTCGTTGTGCCAGAGCACCAGTAGATTTTCCATCCCATCTTTTCATGTTTTCTCCACAGTCACGTAGGAAAAACCACAGCTCAGCTCGTAGCTTTTTCTCTCTATCTGGGGAATTTCTGCGTTGGGTCCCGGGGCTCTTGGACTGTACTGCCGAGACTGGAAGAAGATCTTCCTTGAGTTTCTTGAAATTCTCTTCCATTTTGTCTTGGAGGTTTCGCATATCTGTTCTCACAGCTGCAATTGTTGCCTGCATGGGGCCATGCACGGTATCTGCATATGTTCGAAGTTTCTTCGCCATATCCAGCACAGTCTCCTCTCGGTCATCCCGCTTCATTGTTGCTAAAGCAGAAGCGTATTCTTGTGGCCCAAGTCGAACAAGTTTTCGCCACATCACAGATGTACATGGCACCAAATCTGGATTTCTAGTACCTAAGTCACCCACGAAGACAATCTCTACTATTGCCATTTCTCTCAAGCGCTGAATCCCTTGTTCTATGGTTTTCCAACGAGTTTGCTGTATATAGAGATCGTCTGCACACAGATATCTTTGTGCCACACTTCTTAGGACCCGTTCCCAGAGACTGTAAGGGTCAGCCCCCCTCATCACTTCTTGATCGATAACCGGATCATGTGACAGGGATCCCAGATGCCTCGCTTCAGTGCCATCCAGAACTGTAGCTTCACCTGCAGCATCCCACAGACGGACTAACCAACTAATTATAGATTCATCAGGTCGTCGAGTGTAATCTTTTCTCAGGCCACGAAGGTCCTTCAGGGAGAAAGGTTCACCAGCGCCTTCTGATTTCTGATCAGTTGCTGGTCTTGAGGGTCCTTCCCCCTCATCGCCATTATCATCATCTACTGGCCGATCGGTTTTGGTTTTGAATTTCATACCTCTCGTGGTAGGAGCAACAGACACTGGCTTAGGTTCACTGTCTGGTGTGGCCACTGGCTTAGGCTCACTGTCTGGTTTGGCTGCTGGCTTAGGCTCACTGTCTGGTTTGGCTGCTGGCTTAGGCTCACTGTCTGGTTTGGCTGCTGACTTGGCTGCAGCCTGAGTGACTGGGGTAGCTGCTGATTTATCTGCCTGCCCTACAGTATCTAGCAGCGTGCGATAAGCATACACTAGGGCCCAGCTTATTGCAATGAAATTTTTCTTCTTAGAATCATCACAGCAATTCTCTTCCAGATATTTCCCTACTTCATCTGGGTTCTGAATTTGTTCACGTGAAAATTCCCAGGCTGGGGAATCGGAAAATTCCTCCAGAGTTCGGCCAATTCTTTCCCATTCTCTACTCCACTCAGGATTTTTCACACCTGAGCCTACTTCTGGGACAGGGGTTTCATTGGCTCCTCTGGATATCTCAGCCCTCACTCTAGAGAAGTTACAGGCCGTATAGAGGAAGCTTAACAGCTGAACTACCAGGAAAGTAGTATCCTTAACACTCAGGGGAAACTGGATATTCTCAAAGAGGGACATAACAGATTCAAAGGAGAAAAAGGAAAGAAAAGGCTGAAAAGCCTCATCCCCTGCTCTTCCTCTAACAAACTGGGTACAATTACCAATAAACTCCCAAAATGTGCTACTGGGACTGGGAGGCAGGGTCGGGCGAAGAAACCATAAGCCAAACATACCTGACAGAAACTTCAGTAGTTCTATAAACTTCCTACAAATAATTATCACCAAGCCCAGCACAATAACCATTCTAATCCATGCCCCTCTATTGTGAAAGAGGGAAAAGACAAGTATTAAAACCTCAAAAAATTCTAGGGACCAGATCGACATGAAGGCTTCCACCCCGAGAGATATTATGTATCCAAACAACATGGCTACTGACTGCTTTATCTTAACACAGAATAAATACAACCAAAAATACAACCAACAATCAGTACAGGTTTTTCCACTTTCTCTCGCCCCACGTTGGGCGCCAAAAGCTGTATATGTCTTAGTTTAGGGCAAATTAGGGAGGAAAACTCGGGATGGGGATTTCCCCAGGGAAATGCCCCTCCCCACCAACCGGTCCGGGAAAGGGAAAAAATTTCTTTGGAGAGAAGTGGAAAAAGCTGTTTATTTAACAGAAAATTGAATAATATTAAATAATAAAACCTCTTGCTGTTCGATGGGATGGCAAATCTAGGAAGAAAAGTCCTTTTCATGTGGTGTGTAGCTCGGCTTGCTCAGTTTCTTATCAGCCCCTCCGGCGCTGGAAAGTGCCGAGGCCCAGGCCCTGGTGGGCCACAGGCGTGGGCTCCCGGGGTTTAGCTGGGTGTTCAGTCCAGAGCAGGCTTGCACAGATCCAAGAAAAAGGAAAAAAAAACCAAAGGTCCGGGGAATTCTTCTGCCTCAGCTAGCTAAAACTAACTAAAAGCCAGGGAGAAGCTCTGTCCCGCTGTCTGTCTGTGCTGCAGACAACACAGTCCAGGAGCGAGATGTGTGGGAGTTATATTTTCTTTAACACAAACGGCGGCTTCTTTTTCCCCCTCTTTTGCTCTCAGAGCCAGTCTTAAAGGTACAGAGCTTAATATATAACATAAACCAGACGATTGGGGATACCAGTATCATAAAGTCACCCCAGGACAGTTATTCACACAGAAACTATATCCTGGGTGCTGAGTTCTCCCCACAATTCTTTCTGTGGTTTCAAAAATTCTACCTTTCCTACAGCAGTGTGTGCTAGAGATTGGAGCACATCTCTCCACTGTCTCTCCAGAGACTTACCTCTCTTCAGGGAAAAAAAAAAGGAAGAAAAACACTGAACCTTCTTTCTTCCACACTAAAAGACCTTTGTCCCAAACCACACATGTAGATTTTAAACAGAAAATAATATGAAAGCACAGTGCTTCCTTTATAGCAGACCTTATGTGCCTTATGCAGCTTTCTGAGTTCCTGTGTCCATGGATTTATGATGTGCTCTACACTTTCCACATTCTCAGTGTTGATTTCCCACATTTGAAGGAGAAATGATCAAGAGATTTGTGCTGGAGTGAAATTTATTCTGTCTTAAGCTGTGTAGAGGTTCCAAATTCACCACAGCATGGAAAATAGAAATGCTGTAAGCATCTTGGGCCCTTCCCAGGCATGCAGACACCGTGCCTTCTGAAGCAATGAACATTACATTCTTGTAATTACTGCTCTTGTCAGAACTGCTTTTGCCTCTAATAGATCAGGTAAATATGAACCAGGAATATGCTATAATGCCCAAAGGATCATTTCTGCATGGGAAAATAGCCCCCCCAACCAAAGGAAAAGTTGCACAGCTCTGCACAGGATGAAGCTTGTGTGGCCTTTCTGGTTATTTAGAGTGAATTACAGAGGCAAACCTCCAAGGAGATCCTTTGTTTAGGGGTAGGAAGCTGTAATTTAATGTTTTAAAAAATGTCTTAAGCCCATTTCAGGGCTGTGGTAAACAGCATCACACTGTCCAGTTTCCTCTGTGTGTGCTGGAAACTGAGTGACCATCAAGGCTCAGGTGATGAAACCACTGTTCTGCTGTGAGGACAAGCTGTCAATGCCCCACTTCCACAGCATTTCCTGAAGGGAGCACTGCCAGACTGGCCTCCAGGCTGGCCTCCATGCTGCCCAGCAAGGGACCAGCTGGGTGACCTCGAGTATTCCTTGGAAACATTGGTCATTACAGCCATGGTGCAGTTCCCCATCGAGGAATACACTAATCCTGCTGTGATTCCTCAGTGGTTTTCCAGCTGCCCTTTCCATGGAACAAAAAAAAGATCAATCACCAAACCAAGTGAGAGTAATGACTGAATTTCTTCTTCCTCCAAGATTAACAAAACAGACACACCAAAATAAAATAAAACCACGCTTACAATTATTCTTTCCTTAGATCACCTATTAACCAGCTAACCAGCTCCCAAGACACTTACATAGCTGGGATCAGTCCTTACTCAGGATTCCTGGGCATTACTTACACAGAAAGGAATTGAGACTTGATGAGGAACTTCTCCCTATATATCTTTCTGGTCCTTGAGCAAGTAGTTCAAACTAGACAAGCCTTTTGCAATTCATAACTTGATTAGGATGCCAGTGTTATTAAAAAATTACTGACCTCCCCTGGCTAATTTTAGAAATATCGATGTCATTTTGGCATGGTAAGTAGAACTATTTTCTGATCAGAGAATGCACATAACTGCTTAATGACTATGCTAATGCTTAACAGGCTGCAGATCTATTTTTAATAATGAAGGAAATCTTCCTGCCTGGAATCATTGAACATGTCCCAATGTTCAAACATTTGTTTGACCAGTGTACAAAAATGCCTATGATTTAAAGAACCATATAGACAGATAGCCATACTTTATTCTCTTCTCTGTGTTTGCATATTATCCATAATTCATTATTAGCTCTCTAATCTGGTCAGAACACAACAGGAATCAATCAAATCTCAGGTGAGAACCAGTCTGGGGAATAAACATGCCTTAGTTTGTCTTGGAGGAGTATTGTGATTTGCAGCCTAATATTTTCCCCATTCCATTCCATTGCTTTTCCTTTTTGTTATTCTGTGGGGATTTGTAGACTCCAGTTGCTGGCAGCTGCAGTGAAAAGTGTTCATTTAATTCAGTTTAGTTGGATTCTAGGCAAACTCTAGGTTGTGCCTCTGTGGCTACACACTCCATGGCCAAAGATGAAGTTCCCTTCTGTTTACCCATCAGGAGCATGCAGGATAGAATAATTGCCTTACTGGAGTCTCATTATATCAAACATTCATTCTTTTAAAATTGTTTTAATTTTAGAAGATATTAAAGCTAATAATTTTTGAGACACTGAAGAAGCTTTTGTTCAAAACATTGGTTTATATTGTCAGATGGTGCAACTGATGAACATTTCTCACTGTGTCTCACTGTGCACTGGAGTGCACAAAAACAAAAAACAAAAAGCTGAAAACCGCAGTGTTAACCCAACAACTCCCTTATCTGTCACTCAAGCACTGGGCTTCCAAATTTTACCTTAATGGAACAACTCAGGGTGTCAAAGGCAAAAAAAACATCACTCCTGTGAACCTTTGCTACTTTGATCCTTGCTAAGCAATGAGCTGTGCTTAACTGGTGGTCTTGGTTTGGAAGACAGGTCTCCCGCTAGGGAGGGCAGGAGCCTCCCTTGGAATGAAAATGAAAATGTAAACCCCCTCCCTCCGAATTATTATAATTTTGAAATCAAGGGGCTCTCAGGCAGAGATCTGGGGATAGGAATAACAGTTCTTTACTAGTATGTATAACAAGGCACACAAACAACAACTACAGCGTTAGCAACAAAACAAAACCAGGGACTCCATGACAGCTTTCTCGGCTGAGATGGGAAAGGATGGAGGAGAGGATTTGCTTCACAAACCCCCTCGGGGAGTCAGTCCCGGTGCTCCTGCAAGGCTCTGAGGATCACCTAGTTGGAATGAGCTGAGATCCTGGGCTGGTGGCTGAGGTGTACCAGCAGCTCCGCGGCGGTGCCTGGCACTGCCACACGTGAAGGCAGGACAGGGAGTGCGAGGCCACCAACGAAGAGGGAAGAAGAAGCAGCAGCTCTGTCTGAGTGATGGCGAATTCCCTTCTCTCCACAGCAACAGCTCTCAGCAAAGTGTCCTTCTCTGAAGCTGAAGAAGCCCGAAAAACTGTCCCCACCCTCCCCTTTTCCTGCCCCCTTCCCCCCTGGGCCCGGCCGAATTCTTTGTGTTTTCTCAAGCACCCACCAAGTATCGGCAGTCGAGTTTTCCCTGCAACGAATGGGTAAAAATTCCACAGGTGAGCCAGAACTAAAATGACACCTAACCCCCAACACTGATCAGTCAACACAGGCACAGCTCTTTTGCTCTCGGACCGAGCAGTGGTGGATTCCTCTCCCCCCATCTCCTGCTTCCAAGGCCAGCAGAAGTTGCAGAGGCAGCACATTCAGCTCCCTCCAGAAGGATGTCAGTGCTTGAAAATCTCACCTCGCCCTGTGGCCATGTCTCAGCATGGGCAGGCTCCCAAAGGAGTTTTCTTGAGATCTTCTTGAGGGAAAGATGATGCCAGAGATCTGACAAGGAGAGACAGTCATACCTTGGAAACCAGCATGGCTTTACCACACCCACAAAAAAAAAATAGTAACATGGATGGTAAAATTAGGGTTGGAAATAAGGCGTGCAGTGCTGTTACCCCAGGCACAGCACAAAAGAGCCAGAGAAACTGGCATGGGAGCAAACTGTGCTGGGATTTGCGCAGAGA
Organism: Poecile atricapillus; assembly: GCF_030490865.1. Taxonomy (NCBI): domain Eukaryota; kingdom Metazoa; phylum Chordata; class Aves; order Passeriformes; family Paridae; genus Poecile; species Poecile atricapillus. Next base: position 103,194,905 of record NC_081288.1, on the reverse strand, counting down.
CAAAACAGGCCTTGGAACTAGTGAGGAAGGTGAGATGCAGTGGAAAAGCCCTGCTGCATTCTCAGTTGTTCTGATACCTCACAGTAGATGGCACTGCAGAATTCCCATGGACCACTGTATTCTTGGGCTGACTCAGGATTAATGGAAAACTCCTTTTCCTCTCCAAGGGATGTGATCGAGACTATTAGAACTAAAAATTAACATAAAAAGAATCGGTAGCAAATAAGATAGAAAATGGGAACTTCTAATAAAACTCCATACAACCCCAGAAAAAACTAAGGGAAAATAGCCTTTAAAGCAGAAAAATTTTGAGCAGGTTTTTAATTTATCACATCGGCACTAAAGATTCTATGTGAGTCTTAACTATTTGTATAGGGAACAGAAAACTAATGTTGATATCAAAAGATAAATAATATATTCAGGAGGCAGCATAAAAAAACCCATCCCAACCTTTCTTTGCATTGACTGATGATTTTTGACTGGCAGAGGCAGGCAAAGCTGGGAAATAAAACATTCCATGATGGGTTTCCAACTGGACCACTGGACCACTGCTGCAGCCTTGGGCTCATGGAGTTCTGGAGCCCAAGGAAACATCCTTTGCAAGGTACAAGGACTTCCCAAAGTATGAAAAGTGCAGTTTGGACAGGGAAGACGAAGCTGGCAGCATTACCTGTGGCTGTAAGGCCCCATCTGTAGAGGACTTTGAATATTGAATCAAATAGCCTAATTGACATCTTCCCTATGGTCTGGCTCAATGCACATAACTATTTCTGAGTTGTATTGTGTCCACAGTGCCTGTAGATAAATGGAATAAGGTGCTTGTGTTAGGTTGGCTTTTTCATGACACCTAATACTTTTACAGTGCCTTATACTACTGTCTTACTGTAATAATTCCCCTGACAAATATTCCTTTCTATGCATGAAGGCTATCTGTTACTATGCATGCAAATCAAGGACATGGAATTGCCCTGACATTTTCAAGAACTGGGTTACAATGCAGAATTTTAATTTGCTCAGTTTAACCAGTCTGGTTTAAAAGCTTATGCAAGAGATTTCCCTGCAATCTTGGTAAGAGTCTTTCCTGCAGTTTGTTGGTTTGGGTCTTTTTGATTGCCACTTCTTGTTACTTGTGTTTATGAAAAGAAGATGTCAGCTTGAAAGGAAAAATAAAAAGAGCAATTTTATTTTGTTTCTCACTGGTTTGATACTAGGACTGATCTGTTTGCTAGTGGAGAACATAATGCACGAGCCCAGGGTTACACTTCTGACAGAAATGGAGAGCTTGACAAGGAAGATACAAGGCCCCCTTAACCAGTCTGATGACAGAATAATGAGCTAATATTTTCAGAGTAGGAATTTTCAAAAGTCTCCAGCTTCTGATATTCTATTTAGAACACAGAAGGTAAAGCAGGAACAGGAAGACTTTTGTCTGGATTGATTTAGCCTTGGGTGCCCTGGCTGAAGAAAATTCAGTGGCCCTTTGCAAAACTTATCTTCTGTTTGAACAAGTGCACTTGGAAAAGGATGAATAGCCTGATCATTGCTTTTTCAGGAAACCATCATCTGTCTGTCTGAAATGCTTCTCCATGCTGTCATAGCTATTAACAGCCTTTCTTACTGTAAACACTATTTTCCTATCTCTATTTCTCATTCATATATTTTGTATATATAGAAGTTCTGGTGTACAATTAGCTCAAGTGTATCCTGAGACACTTGACCACTTTTTCATCCTGGTTATGTGACCAGGCAATTGATGGAGCAGTAGAAATATTTCTTTCTACCCATCTTTTTTTTTTTTTTTATTTAATAAGGAATGTTCACCACAGGACCAAAGGCAATTCCTTTGGCACATTTGCTTGTGCTTTCTGAATATTTATTTAGTATCATTGTTTAGTACTGAATTCTCTGATCAATCTTCAGTGACCGTAACTCCAAGAAAAAATTACACAGCTTCAGAAAGTGTGTTGGCAAATTCATGGCAGAGAAATCTACTAGGGCTATTAAATACAAAACCAGAAAGTCCTTAAACTGCAAATTGTTGGAAGTTGGAAGAGTGTTCCAAGGATGTATCCCTGTATCTTTTGCTTATAATTTTCCCTGGGCATCTGCTTTTGGCCAGATTTAGGGACAGGGTCCTGAGCCAGACAGATCTTTGGTCTGACTCACTGCTTTTAAAATTTTACAGAAGTGTCATGAGAGAGTTGTGACAGATGCAGGGACACAGGTGAAGAAGTGTTGTGGGGAGTTTTTTTGTTATAAATAACACTTTTTTCCCCCTTTTATTTCCTTCTTTCTTTTTCTTCCTGCCTCCTTCCCTCAAGTAATTAATTTGCTGTGTTTTGCTGTGGGAAGCCATTTAGCTTCAGTCATGGTTTTGCCAGAGCTGGCCTTTGCAAATCCAACCTAACAGCAAATGTTGTGGGGAAAGAGAAATCTCTCTATCCCTGGAGGAATTAAAGCTCTCAGTGAGAATTCACTGCTCTGATCCTTTGTGTAACCACAGTGTTGTTGCTGAGCTCCTGCTCTCTATTAGCCTCCCGTGCAGTCTAGGGTTTAACTTGGCAGAACTCAAGGTTTTCAGAGAAATTGGTTCAGCTCTTTAACCATCACGTTTACCAGCCCACATGCAAAATCCCTAAATATCAAAAGTCATGGATACTTTGAAAGCACATGAAAATCCATGACTCACATGACAGCTGTGACAAAAATGCAGTCCTTCTTATTGTGTTTTTGTTTATGGTCTTTCAGCCACCTTCACATCTAGAAGTTCAAGTCAATTTTCAAATAAATGAGTAAAGTTTAATAGCAATACCTTGAAATTTTTGGTAAAACACAGGTACAGTTTCATCTGTGTTCATCTATAGCTCTTTTGAAGTATGGGATAGTAATACTAAATATATATTGTTTGCTTCAAAAGTATTTTTTTATATTTACTCCGTTAACTTAGTTTTTAAGATTTCTTTTTATATGTCTGGTATGCAAGAATTTGAACTTATATATTTTGTCCCTCTTTCTTTTAAATAAACTCACATGATTATCAGCCACTGCTTAAAGTGTAGTCTTCAATCAGATGTGTGTCTTCAAGCATGTGTTATGGTGGATCAAAAGAAAATTGGGAGGACTGTCAACACAGATTATGTTAGTTCATGAACAAATTCAACCATCACAGGCTTTGAGACTTCACACAGGGATCACCTCACTCTGTACTAATGCCACCACTTAATGATGATATCAGCAGCCATTTAAATTCTTACGTTGCTGCCAGTAAGAATTATCTGGGCATGACAAGGCCCATTGCAGCTCTTATCTGGGAAGGGAGTGAGGGCATGGAGGGAAGGTCTCCCAGTGCATGTTGTTCTGGGAGGTGTGAGCTGTGGCCTTCCCTTCCCTTCCCTTCCCTTCCCTTCCCTTCCCTTCCCTTCCCTTCCCTTCCCTTCCCTTCCCTTCCCTTCCCTTCCCTTCCCTTCCCTTCCCTTCCCTTCCCTTCCCTTCCCTTCCCTTCCCTTCCCTTCCCTTCCCTTCCCTTCCCTTCCCTTCCCTTCCCTTCCCTTCCCTTCCCTTCCCTTCCCTTCCCTTCCCTTCCCTTCCCTTCCCTTCCCTTTTCCCATGGTTTTCAACTTTGCCATTTACTTGGCATATTCTTATTAAAGAGCTTGAAATGCCACTTTGGTTGCTTCACCTCCAATAGTAATGTTTCTTAACTTTTAAGAGTTTATTTACTTTTTTAGAAAATGGATGTAATTTTATTTCTTTTATTACTTCTTTTCCCCTCATTTTGTGTCTTGGTGAAATGTTCTTATCTGCAAGAAAAAGCATTTTTCTCTTTTTGCTACCATATATTTTAGAATCACATCTTTGAGAAATTCCTCCTGAAGACCTGTTGGTTGCTTTCTGGCTTTGACTTCTTTTGAAGAAATTGTAACCTGTTGGGCCCTAATTATAATGACTCCAAGATTCTCCAGCTGCCTTGGATTTTACTATTTCCTCTTGCTATATTTCTTCCACTAGTCCACCTCTTCTTTGTCTCCAACTCTTCTGCTCTTCTTCTGATGACCGGAATTAAAACTTTCACTAGCAGAAATTATGGCATGCAGCTGTGCACACCATTTGCTGATTCCAGATTCTTTCCCTCTGTTTATGCTTTCCACACAGATTGTTGCTGCCACTGGAAAAACAAATTAAATGAAACTGGCACCCAGCTCACTGGTGAGACTGGCCATAAACAAGCTGGGGAATGCTGGAGCGGGAAGATGGCCCTGAGAAACTGAAATCAAATAAAAAGCCCAGCTGCAAACAACCATTTAGAACAAATGCCTAGAAAGTATCCTGAAGGTGAGGTGTCCCAAAGGGGGATGACTGTGAGTTGGTTTTTATTTAATTTAATAAGCTTTGGTGCCTTTCCCCAGATTGGGGAGGTAGAAGGTTGACTTTGAGGCCTTGAGAAGGATTTCTAGTAAAGGACTGATTTCCATTCTCCTATTCTCTGCAAACTGTTTTGCTTGCTAATTAGTTAATGAGTATGTAGAATAAGGGGAAACATTCCCTGCTTTGCGTTAACATCCACATGTGGGTCTGCTGAGATATTTGAAGTCTGGAACCTGATTGGCAAAATGTTGGGTACCTTCCAAAGCATGTCGCCAGCTGCATGTGAATATGCATCCCTGAAATGCTAGCACTTGGCAGCCATCAGGATCTGCAAATATTAAAGTATTCATTCTTGGACCTACCTATATGTTTATAACTTGCTTTCCCGAACTCTGTGTGAGAGTCCAAAACCAAAGAAACCCCAAGTACCCTTTATGTACTCCCTGGCTCTCACTCCCATACACACTCGTACGTGCATGTATGCATAGTTATTAGTCAAAAATACATGCAGACAGACCCAAAAAACAAGGCAGAAAGGAAAGATGCCCTTGAAGGGACATCACTCACAAGATGCAGCATTTGCAGCTTAGTTTTTGTTCTTTTATTTGACAGGAGATATTTCACATTTTTTCTTCTTTTGTGAGGTGTTCTGAACTGTATAAGAAGTCACCAGAAACTTGTGGAGGGCAACAGGGTAGATTAAAAGCACATCAAAAACTGAGAGAGAATCTATGGGATGGGAAGGAAGTTGAAGGATAAAGAGCAGGGGGGTACTTCTAAAGGAAAGAAAAAAGCAAACTTTTATAGGTTTTTGGGCTCTTATTCCAAATGAACTTGCAAACCACTTGTCCTGTGGGTCCTGCCAAGTGATTTCAGCCATTTTAAGTGATGATTGCTGTGCATTCTTCTGTCGAAGAGGCAGCAGGCATGGCTGGAGGAACATGGGATTTAACAGCTGGCCAGGCGAAGGGTGGAAAAAGCAGAAAATGGCCCCCTACATTTGAAAGGTGTGATGTTTCTTGCTTGTCCCCCTTGCCCCCACAGCACTTCCTTTCTTCCCTCCTACACACACATTAATAAAGAGCGAGGATTTCAAGCTATGCAGTTCTTGGAAATAGGCTGGAGAGCTTACAGTGCTGTAACCAATGTGTGATTCTCCTTTTAGGAACGAGTCCCATGTGCTGTGTACAGTGCTGGGACCTCTCTGCCAGCTGGGGAAGAGGCAAAGTCTCAGCTGAAAGTTCCCTCAGTGCTGGGAAAAATAGTATTTTTGAAGGCAAATTGGTATTATATATGTAAGAGATAACATGACTTTGTCCTTTGCAAAAGTTCCTGTTCAGCAGGGCATGGAGCTAGGAGACCCTGAGCAGGGCAGGACACTTCACAGTCAGACTGAAGAGGGTAAACACTTACAGGAGATAAAAATTTGATGTTCTTTGGAGGGAAACCTGGTCAGAAGTCAAGCTTTTGATGTGGACACAAGCCTCCTCATCTTCTGCCTTGCTTCTGCAGCCAGTGGCTCCAAATTCCAGTAAAGTCAGACTGAAGATACAGTCTCTTCTCTCACCCTTTCAGCCCCACAGCCACTACCACCACCTCAAAGTGGCTGGCGCATTGGAGGTCCTGCTTTCATCTGACTCATTCTCCTTTTCTGTCACAGTGACCTCCAGTGGTTTTCTTAATTTATGTCCTTCATGCTGTGCCCCTCTAAAAAGCTGGACATTTTTTTCCATTTTTCTTTGCTTTTTTTTATTAAACATCCACAGAGCACAATGTGTTGAAGGGAAGAAATCAGAACCCGTTAAGTCTTTTAATCAGATTGTTATTGCTGTGTGTGTGGGTACTGGATTCCTCCCCACTGAACATGAAGGAAAGGCTTGCATCTGTGAGACTGGTGAAATAATTAACTGGTGAAACAGAACCATTATTTGTGACTATTAAATGAATTAGCAAAACTGTTCTCAGATCTGCCAAAATGTTCACATAGAAAAATCAGACTCCTTAAGGGGAGGGAAGGGATGAGAGGCTTGGAAAAACTGATTTGCTGAAGTTTGAAGCAGGTCAAGGAAGACGGGGGAGGGGAAGTGACTTAACTTCATCTCTGAGGTGGTCCCACTTTCAAGAAATTTGTGAGCCCTCTTTCTGGAAGTGATTCTCTTTATACATTCATACTTGGCTGGCAGCAGTCACCTTGCTTGGCCTTCCTTTATTTAAAGAAACAGATGCATATATCAATGTTTTTGTTGCTCTTTGTACCTTGTGCCAGAAGCTCTGAAGTTATAAGCCTGCTCACCTTATATATACAGCTTATAAATCTGTACTCTACAGGGCGCTGAAGGGACAGCCCTGGAGGATGGGGATGAAAGGGGAGGACATCAGAGGCTAAGACTGAGACACCTCTGTAGGCAAAGACAGATCACAGTAGACTGGAAGAGAAATTGTGTTGAAAGTTAGTCAAATGCTGTCAAACTCAGAGACAGGGACTCAGAGGAGTCTTGGAGGGATCCTTGTGGGTATTTTTTATGGAAGCAATACTACCAGTGAATCCAAGAGAATGTTTGCATGACTAAGGGCCCTTGAATATTGTCCTAGAGTCTCCCTTGCCCTGCCTGTCCATGCCCCACAAGAGTATCAAGAACCCAGAATTCTGTGGTTCTGTGACTCTGTGATTCTCTGATGATTTTGTAATTTTGGGATTCTGTGGTTCAGGGATTCTGTGATTCTATGAATCTGTGGTGTGTGAAGCTATGACTCTGTGGTCCTGTGACTCTTTCTGTGATTCTTTGGTTCTGTGGTTCTGTGATTCCATGAATCTGTGACTCTGTGGTTCTGTGAGTCCCCCTGCCTAGGAGGCAGCCCGGTGAGCACATCCAGCAGTGCCCAGGGCCATCTACTGGGCCCAGGGATAGCTCCTGCTAACATCAACAAAAGCTCTGCAGGGTGTTTATAGTGCACCCAGAGCTGCATTCCTCTCTCCGTACTTAAGTGACACTATGTTCCACTGCAGATTGCTCCATGTAATCCAACCTAGCCTCTGACAAATTAGACCACTGCTTTTTCAGACAACTTGCTATTGAGCACATTGAGAGCTACCCTTTCCTCTTCAATTGCTAAAATCACCTAGGATGAGCCAGGCATTCTCCTGAGTTCTCTTGTTCCCAGTATTTTCATGTTAGATCCTAGGGCATGGTTTTGATTATGCATGCATATGCTCTTACTACAATGCTGTTTAAATAATAACAAGCACAGCAAAATGTTCATGTGAGTGTATTCTAAATTAACTGGTGATTTTTGACCATAAGACTGCTACGGCTGTCTCTGTTGGTCGCTGGCTACTGACTTTTTTATAACTATTAATGGTCCCAGTGGGTTGATCTTTGTCTGATAAAAATGGATTAAATTGATTAAATCTTAAATGGATTAAATATAAATGAAGAATCAACTGTTGTTAGAGCTGCTTTTAACTCCAAGCATTTACCCCATGTCATCTTACCATTATCTGAACAACTCAAATGCAGTCATAGTGATTGTGATATATTTATTTAAAATTTTGATTCTTGTGCCAATAATGAGCCTGTAAAACTGAGAAAAACTAAAAGCTCTGGATCTGCTTAGCGTTATGAAGTCCTGATGTAAGAGTAAGTACAATACAAAAATAAAATTCAAAATCACTGGATGTCAGCTGCATTTCATTATTGTAGATATCATTTTCTGTATCTTATTTCATGATCTGATGTTTCAGATATAAACAAATATCTCTGTCCTGTAAGGAACTTCCTGTAGCCATTGCACAACATCCAGGCTGCTTGAGAAGAGGCCTTTTGAAGCTTCTCTATATCTTTCATATTCAAGAATCCCAAACTTTTGTCAAGTTTTTATACCAATGACAATTCCTCCCAGCAATCACTGGAACTGTGTATCCATCATGTGGCTGTCAGTAGCTCTGTCCTGGTTGTCCCAGGAGATGAGCCCACACATCCTCCAAGCCTCTGCCAGTGGCTCTGCCCCTGCTCTTGTCCTCTTCGTCTCCACCTCTCTGTAGAATCTGTGCATTGTCATGGTTTTGCTGGGAGTGACTGGCAGGTTCTGTATCCAGAGCCTCCCTGTGATCACGGCTTTCAAAACTGAGAATTTGTGTGTATGAGAAACCCTTCCATGGTCAGGAGATCCTGCGATCCTTGCTTATTTATGGGTAAGGAATGATGTGGGATTCTGTAGTCGTTTAGATTTGCTAAATTAGTTTTCCTGGCCAACGCACCAAATAAATGTTGTGGTTTTAAAGCAGTAACTAAAAAAATTACTAGAAAACTTACTTATTTCTTGCTGTGAGATATGGATTAGAACAAGAGCAAAACAGGCTTGAAACTTAAAAGGAATAAAGAAAGTTTATTAACAAAACTACAAGAATAAGAATAAACTTCCAGAAAACTCCTTTATCCCCCACTACCCAACCATTTCCTTGTTCACATGACAACATAGAGACAAAAAACTTTGGAACTTTGGTGTTTTAAACAGTCGCAATTCCTGCTAGAGTCTTTTCATCAGTCTTTGTAGAGAAACAGAAGTCTTCTTCTGTTAATCTATGGAGTTTCTCACAAGAAAGCTATTTCTGTTATAGCTTTCTATCTCTCTGATGCCAGCTGCCTAGAAATCCTGTCATCAGTTCACTCCTCCCATTTCACATCACTCTGAGGTGTGTATGGGTCAATGAGTCTAGGGATGTCATTTTTAAGGATGAGTTACTCAAAGGCAAAATTCTCTTTATCTGTCTCTGTGAGCCTCTCTGGAAACAGAAGTTTTCTCTTTACCTCTACAATGGCCCCAAATCTTCAACTATTACTTCTCCCCACTCTGTTCCAGCACCTCACTGTATCATAATTACTCCACCTTTTGCTCAAAATCCACACTTTGAACACTCCATTCCTCCCTATATACTCTGTCATGAATTAAAGGAGTTTTTCAGAACACTATTGTCCATCTCCATAGCTTTAACAGAAAAATATTTCAGCTTAATTAAAGCATCTCCTTATTCTCTACTTCTTCTGAAGCTTAATTATTTTCTTTACTGTCTCTAATAGTTTATAAAGTCTCTTTACATGATAATTACTCTCTTTTTCTTTCTCTGGAAAAAAGGATTAATCTGCAAGTCTCATCTAGGTAATGAAAAGGTTAAAATCTTGCCCAGGCTTTGTAGATGATTCTGTGATCTCTGCCGGAGCAGCAGCTGGAGTTGTCTGCGATGGAAGATTCTTCATGGCTGTTCTGGAGAGTGTGGTCACTGTCTCAGCCTGCTGCAGGTCAAGAGCTTTTTTTCTTTCCTTACTCGGCAGTCTCTGGTGAATTCAGTCACAGCAAAAACTGCAGCCGAGCCAGGGACCGGCCTGGCCTGGCCAGAGCCCGGGGCAAGCCCCGCAGGCCCCATCTCCCAGACCGGAGCCGCGGCAGGCTCAGCCCAGCCCCCGCCCGGGCCGCATGGGCTGGGCAGGGGACAGGAAGCCAGCTAAAGCTTAGTTACCTTTCACAGCCAGGAAACAAAGAGACAAAAATTCCCAGGCTTAGGTCTTAAGGAGGTGTTCACAGGTTGATCTCACTTTTCAGTGGTTAAAACTGCTGTCAATTCTTAGAAATGGCCAGTTGTTGGCTAGGAGAAAAATTCCCATCAGCCTCCAGCAGTTTTAACTTCCTTAGGTGTTTATCTTTGTTTTCTTAAATGCCAATCTATCACAGATTCATATTAGACTCAAACTGCTCAAGGATGGGCAGCAAGCCTGCCAACCCAAGGTGCATTTCTCCAGATATTTGGAGAGTTACAAGGAGGTTTGTCCATCTCTGCAGCATGTCGTTGCACAATAAAAAAAGTCATCATTATCCCCAAAGGCATGATAAACCCATTTTATCTTATGAAAAATGTATTAAGCCTGTGTGCTTTCCTGGTAAATCTCTCCTGGTTGTTATTGGAACAGGAACTGGAGCAATGCAAAAGGTAGAAAGGAAAATAATCTATTTACAGACACTTCTTGCCTGCTTGGAATTGGAAACTGTAGACATTTAAAAGTGGGTACAGAAAAGCCCTAAATCTTCCTGTTTTTTGCCTCAGAATTGCAAAAGGAGACTGGCCTAAAAGCTTGACTGAGGAATTGGCTACTAAAGCTCCAGTTCTCATATGTATGGGCCACCATACCCTATGTTCCTTGGCCTGAATGAGAGGAGCCATGGGGCAGTTCTCATTTCACACTGGGGTGGATCTGGTTGCTCACCTGAACCTCTGACAGAATGTTACACAGACACTTCTCACTGGGAAAATCTTGTTTGGATCATAGTTCAGCTGCACACAGCGCTTGTGTGTTGCCATGGCCTTTCAGCTAGTAAAGGGTGAAAGAAGGCAAGAACAAGTTTATGGAAACAGGTAAAGTGTCTAAAAGTGTGAAAACTTGAGCTGGATCAGAGTAGATCTTCACTCCTCCAGTGCAGTGAAAAAATGGGGAAAATGGATGCACAACAGAAAACTCAGGTGACAAGATGGGATTCTTTTGCCTTTTCTTGTGCCCTGGTTTTCTGCTTGATTGACCCAGATCTTGTAAAATGTGTTTCTAACAACAGTAATCCACACAAATCCCTCCTGCCTTTAGCACGCTTGTAAATGCATGGCCACAGCAGGAAAGGTAGTTCCAATACATAAGGAAGGATTTTTCTTAGTGAATGTGTAGAGATTTCCTGGAAGTTCCACTGGAGAAAAAAATAATCCCTTGTTGTGGTTTTAAACTAGTAACAAAAATTACTTATTTTCTGTTGTGAGATATGGATTAAAATAAGAGCAAAACAGGCTTAAAACTTAAAAGGAATAAAGACAGTTTATTAACAAACTATTAGAATAAGAATACCAAAATAAACTTTCAGAAAACTCTTTTTCTTTTCACTAATTGACTATTTCTTTGTACACATATCAACATAGAGACAAAAAAAAATAGTTTTACAATCTTGGTGGTCAAAAACAGTCTCAATTTCTAGAGTCTTCTCATCAGTCCCCGTAGAGAAACAGAAGTCTCTTTCTGCCAATCCATGGAGTTTCTAGAGTCCACTCCTCCCATCTCACACTATTCTGAGGTGTGCAATGGGTCAAATTGAATTTAGGGATGTTATTTTTAAGGATAAGTGATTCAAAGGTAGAAATCCCCTTCAGTTGTTTCTGTGAGCCCTCCTGGAAAAACAGCCATCTCTTTGGCTCCTTTAAGGCTTTAAAATCTTCACTTCACTCGCAAGTTCCAGCAACTCACAGTGTTACAACTATCTTCTTCTTTTTTTTAAAGTCCACACTTTGAATACTCTATTCCTCCCATACTCTAGCCATGAATTAAAGGAGTCTTTAAACTACTGTCCATCTCCATAGCTGTAACAGAAAGACTTTTCAGCAACAAGCATCTTCTTTTTTCTCTCTTTCTTATTTAAACTTAACTCTTTTCTTCACTGTTTTTGGTAGTTTTATGATGTCTTACATGTTAATTGTCTCTCTTTCTCTGTCTGTTCTAAGAAAAAGGAGTAATCTGTTGTTTATCTAGGTAGTAAAGGAATTAAAAGAAGAAAGCTACAAAAGTTCATAGTGTCAAGTTTCAGTCTAGCAGCAGACCTTGAAAACTAAACTAAACTGCTAAACTGCTTTTCTCTCCTTCCCCCCCCTCCCTGCGGCCTTGTCCCGGGCCTGGGAGGGGGGGGAAAGCCAAGACGGAGCTTGTTACCTTTCCAGAGCCAGAAACAAAAAAGAGAACAAGACAGCTCTGAGTGTACTTCTTAAGGGGGTGTTTACAAGTTGAATTCACTTTTTAATGGTCAGATCTGCTGTCAATTCTTGAAAATGACTGATAATTGGTCAGGAAGAAAAACTCCCATCAGTCACCAGTAGCTTCAACTTCCCCTTTTTTTACTCGGTCTTAAAGGTGAAGCTAACCCATGACATCCCTTCATATTTTCAGAAGTTTTTCTTAAGGGAACTTGATCCACAATATACAGAGTGGCCTCAAACATGCTCTCTGAAGTCCAAGCCTGTATTTTAGCACAGCAGTGAGCCCATGAATGTGCAGAGGATGCTCACCTGCCCTGTCAGAGAGCAGAATCCAGCTGTTGGAAAAGGATGGTCCATGGCATATGCATTGCAAGCCACTCTTTTGGATCACTCACATATCTGGAAAGAAAGGCATGGAGAAGGTTAGATCATAGACATTTTCCACAGCAAATTAGTTAACATTAACTGCAGGAAAAAATTATTTGTGAGGAGAACCATCCAGGAAACCAATTAAAAAAGTGGATTTGAGGGGGTATGTGTTCAGAGAACTGTGTGGGAAGCTGTGTGCATAGCTTCCACTGAAGTCAATGTCCAGAGGGGCATCCTGGGAGATCGATGGGCCGTGAGAAAATGTCTTTAATCATTGTCACCTTTATCTGGGTGAATATAAAACCTATCACTTATTACCTGGTGACCATGTTCATAGCCTGGTTAAAAAACTGGGATAAGCAACCACAGGAAAAAAGTCCAACAAAACAAGACAAAACCAAAACCAACCAAACCAAACCTGCCACCACCAAAATCAGCCAACCAACCAATCCAGTGAGGGGGAGGAAGGCAGGCTGCACGTCAGTGCTTTACATTTCTGCCCCAAACTTTCCACACAGCTCACAAATCTTCAGAAAAGTGGGCAAATCTGACTCCATTTTGAATAATAATCAGGATAAAACAATGAAATAACTTTGCTAAGGAGACTCGGTGCTCTCCTCATTAAAATTGGGGATGAATGCATGAGCCTCTTTCCCTGCTTTGTTCTTGAATCTGTTAGCAGAAACCAGAGGTGGTTTCAGTAGGGGACAAAATGTACTTTTTAATTACTTTATTGCTCATGTGACCCAATTCCTCATGCTGATGGTTCCTATTTTATTTTGGGAGGTTACATGCTGTGGTGCTTAAAAGGTAGCTTGTGCTTCCTCTAGTAGTATCTCTTTTGTAAATAAATAAAGCCCCTCAGAATCCACAGAAACTATCATAGCACTTTTTCTCTGCAGTAAATTATGACCAAATAACAAAATGTTTCAGGCTCAAAGGCTGTAACTAAATACAGACAACATTCCCCTACTTTCTGAATGCTGCGAGAAAGCCAAGTTCTCTCTGGTGGCTTAGCAGATCGAGGGTACTTACTCAGAAGTCAACACGCATGATCACTGCACTGTGGCTACATTGTGTTGGGATAGTGCTGTCCACAGGTTGGGGTTGGGAAATGCTTCAAACCAAGCCAAGCAGTTCCTGTGCCTGAAATGCCTTCCTTGAAAGGATAGAGCCGTTCCAGAGGACAGGCATAAATTGCACTAACTGGTTTTTGTGTGTCTTGAAGGACAGATAAGTGTCTGTATTTACAAAGGACCACAAAACAAACTCTGTGAGAGGAACTCTACTGTTGGATGAGCTCCCCGTTCCAAGTGTATGGAGCCTGGAAAGGTCTGTGATGGAGGTCCAGCACAGGGGAGCTGCTGGGAAGAGCTGTCATCATCTGTTGTCTCTTAACCAGTTTTAAGTTCTGTAGTAAACACAGTGACTGCTGTAAAATCAGAGCAGCAGTGGGGTGCCAAACCTGTGTTCCCCTTGGAGGTCTTGGGCAGGGACAAAGTTTCTGACTATACTGGTCAAATCTGGGAGGCAGGACTGCTGCTCAGGGCACTCCTGAGGGACACTCTGGTCCTGGTGTGACACTGGCCTCGTTTCTTTGTGAAATTCTGACTCATATTAGACCTCTCAAGCTGAAACCTTGTAAATTGTCTTTCAGAAGATTTCAGCCAAAGTAGTCATACCGTGTTTAAATGTAAACCAAGTAAAACCGATTGTATTGCCTGTAGTAAAAATCTTTTGGAATTTCTTCTGAGAAGTCCTATCACCTGCCTGGCTCCCAGAGGAAAAAATGAGAATTTGGAAGGCCATGATCTGCATTGTGAATGCTCTTTTATCACCTGAAGGAATATCTGGGCATGTCGTAACCCTCCAAAAAGTCACACTAATTTAATGGAATGTCCTTTATCAGCAAAAGCCTTCATAAAAGCTGAACCATAAGGTTCAGCTCCTGTGCATGAGTGGACCTTCTGTGCACATCCCACCACCCTCCAGGAGTGCAGACCCTGCCATCTGAGCAGGCTCATGCTCAGTGATGATGAAGGCAAAGGATGATTTCTCCCAGAGCTCCTTCCTAGCCAGCAGCTTGGGAAAAGGCACTAGGAGAGGGAGGTAAAGCAAAGTGAGGAGGAAGCTACCCCACTCTGTTCTGGCTGCTCTTCCTGCTGGGAGGTGGACAGAGAGCAGGAGGAAGCTGGTGGAAATGCCGAGGGGAGAGCACAACTCACCAGAGGAAAAGCTAGGGTGAAGGACACAAGATCAATGGCTGTGAGGCAGAATGTGGAGAACTTGCTGAGACAAGAGGCTGGTGAGGGAAGGACTTGTGGTGGGTGAGGTGAGGTCTGGGATTAGCTGGGAATAAGGAGAGCAAGAGAAACAGAGCTGAAAGGACATGAAAGCAAGAGCGCAGCCTTCTTAGAGGTCATACCGTAAAACATGAAATATTGAAGTTCGAGCATCATTTCTCCTCCAGCATTTGGTGTCATGGACATCAGAAAATACCAGGATAAGTCCTGATTCTTAAGTCCTGACCCCTGCAGGGGTCTTTGGGACTAGTTAAACCTTTAGGGTTGAACTGTCTGAGAAACCAAAATCTCTGGGAAATTTTACCCCCACCTCAAGAAATTCAAAGCTGCTCTAGTTCGTCTCAGAAATGGGGATCTTCAGGATTTATTTTCCTGCAAAGCTGAGAGCTCAAAAAAATCTTGCATTCAGCCTTGTGGAGTCTGCAGCACCAACTTTCAAAACAGAGTCTGTGAAGCACAGGATCCACAGACAGATTTGGTAAGGCCTGCACAGAGTTATTTCAGAAAAACGGGACTTTTGCTTAAACCCTCTACAATTGCAGATTTCACCTACAGGAAACTAGGAAAAAAATGACAAGTCCTTAATGGACAGTGGAAGGATACAGGGGAGACCAGAGACAAAATCAGTTTTCCTCTTATGAGGAGGCCAGTTCTGTGGAGCCAAGGTTAAGCACTTGGGTTTTTGGTTTGGTTTATGCTCTTTGGGCCCCTGTCCACAAAGATAAATGGAGATCTTTTCTGATGAAGATAAATTGCTTCTGCCCACCAGAGCTTTCAGTTTCAGTTCTAGCTGGGATATGCTGGTAATCCTGAGATAAAAATTGTCTTCTGAATATATTGCAGTTAACTTCAGTTGTATAAATCCAAGCATTAGCTGTATACTATAAATAGGCAGGATGTGCAAGGAGGCCAAATAGAAAATGTGCAGAAACTCCTTTTCCCCTTAGTGCTATGCTTCATCACGTATAATATTTTTCATCTGAAAAGGAAACATCATGCACGTGCTTTGTGGCTGCTGTAATTAGCTGGACATAATGAAGCATTGAATTTCACACTTCAGAGAAGCAGATTGGGAAGGATGAGTAATTTTTTTTCAAGTTTTCCTGCTTTTAGTATTTTCTTGGAGGTAGTTTTTTGCAAGATTGGGAAGGGAGCAGGAATACATCTGGTTTATATTACATGATGGCTGTACTTTGGCAATGGAAAAAGATGGCACTTGAAAAAATGAAAGAATCAAAAATAAAAGTTTGGCAACTACAGAACAGAGCAACAATTACAAGAACTGTCTTAAAATTCCCAGGATTTGTAGTTTATTTTTCCATGCTTGCATTTTTCTGATGTTGCTGGTGTTAAAGGAGTGGGACAGAGGAAATTCAGTTGGACTTGGCAAAGTTCAGATATCTCTGTGAAACAATCCCCTTTATTTAGGTTGCCCCCACAGCAGCTGCTGTGATTTTGCATGTGACAGGGATAAGAATCAAGAAAAAGTGATAGACTTTAATTTTTTTTTTCTCATTTATTCTTCAGTCAGTGAGCATGAAGTCTTGAAGGGGGTCTCTCTCTTAGCTGGTCTTATCTGTGGAGACGAGGCAGAAGCAGGATTAAGGCAGATGGTTTTGGAAACAGAGATGTGTGAGGCATCTTTGTGGTGGGAGAGGGCAGGAGACGGGAAAATTTATTCCAGCAATGCAAGAGCACCTCATAATGTGTCCCCCGGTGCAGTTTGAAGTTTTTCTTCCCTTTGTATATTCACCAGGAAACAGGTTTTTTCCCCCTCACAGAAAAGCATGAAGAACTGAGGCTCCACTCGTGTTGTGGCCATTTGGATCCTGGGGCAGAGGTGTTGGGAGCCCAGGACACTGCCCACCTGCCTGGGTTTGAGCTGTGGATGTGACCTGTGGGCACCTTCCAAGGGTGGAGGATGTGATGCCTCCCCTGGGGCTGCTGTTCACACCCTCCAGTTTGGAGAGTGCAGGGGTTCAGCCTCTGCAGGGCTGGAGCCTGGGAAGGTTGGGAATCTGCTTCCCCTGCAGTGGGGTCTGAGCTCTGGGACTTTTTTTATCCCCAGGCTGTACAGCAGCTGAGCTAACTTTAAATAGAACGCTGGAACAAAAATACATTCTAAATGATTTTTAAGTAAAAGCTAATGTAAAAATGCGGGAGTTTAGACCAATGTAAATGCATTACATTTAAAACAATTTTCAAATGTAGTAGATAAAAAAATATTCTTGCCCTTAAAATTCCTAAAGAACACATTTTTCCTTCTGAGTCCTGATTTAATTAGATTATATTTTTATTAGACATTCTTTACAAATTATAAAATACTGCTATTATACATGCGCAAAGGAAAATCAGTATGAACAATCATATGTAGGCATTCATTGAAATCAACCACAAAACAAACATTTTATGTCAGTTGACAATGTACTCAATATGTATATCTAAAGTGCATTATCTTACAAAAAATATAGGAAGTCAGCAGCACCAAGATACGTTCACAAAATAAATACACCAGTCAACAAAATAAATTATAGTAAATGTGACAATAATAATTGTCTCAGCCTTAGCAGAAAAAAAAAAAAGAAAAAAAAAAGGAAAAAAAAGGGAAAATTCACAATAACCAAATGTGCAGTTTCAGAGAGCAAAGAGGGGAAAAAGGTTTTATTCTGAGCATTTACAATATTTACAGGTAATAAATATTTTAATACTTCCCATATATTCGCTATTACAGAATACTGCAATATGTCTTCCAAATATCTCTTGCTGAAGATGTCAGCACCTCCTGCAAAGAAAAGAAAGGACAGGAAGAACAGAAACATTAATTAAATTTCACTTCAAATGTGTGGACATAGACTCAATAGCAAGAGTGCCACGGACTGCAACAGGTGTGCCTTGCTAGTAACCATTTGCAGTAACAGGGCCTGTTTCACCACGTCACAACTTCAGACATTTATTCAAGGTCTCAGTCATGTTTTTCTCAATGCAACCCCTCTAGAAGTATGATGACCTGCAATTTGTCACACACTGAGGCCATTGTACCCTCACAGGAATGGAAAGGGTTTTGTTTTATTTAGAGCCTTACGCAAGATTCCTGAGTGCTACAAGAAGAAGAATTGTATCACTTTATGATAAAAATGTGAAGTGCTGGAAAAGAAAAAAAAATACAGTTGGAGAAAGAGAAAATTGTTTTGAAGATATGGAAAAGGAAATCCTTGTTAACGCTGTGGCAATGCTGTGTTAACTGCTGGGGTATGATGCCATGTTCTGATTAAAACAGTACCATTGTGCTTATTTGATCTCTGTTTCCCACTGATGGACCACTCCTTGAGCAAGGGACTGTGGTGCATGTGACTAAAGGCTGCTCAGGGCTTGGAGTGAACAGACTCTTGACAGCATCTCTTGTGTACTTGACTGAGTGAAAAGGCTGTAATCGTGAAACTTTCCCTCTGGGAGCCAGAGAGTTTAATCCTGAAAGAAAGCAACCATCCCATCCTGTTATCCTCCAGCTCCAGCTGCATTCAGCCCAGCTGAAGCAATCAACTGCACCCAGTCTGAGTGTTTTCTAAGGGATAGTGCAGTCAGGTGTGAGTTCTCTCCCCATGAGAACTAAGCAGAGCCTGTTCCCACCCTCTCAGTGTATTACTTGCACTTCAACATGAAGTTGCTCAGAGGTGCTGCAGGAAATGCTGAAGGGTTGCAATTTTTTTCCCTTCTGTCCCTGTGAACAGCACACATTTTTTACTGGTTCCCTGAGAAACACCTGAGGGTGCAATGCAGAGATATAGGATGGAGTATAATGAAATTCTCTCTGCTGTAGGACTGATCAACAGAGCTGAGGGTAACAACCCATGTGGAAAAAGTGTGTGGGTATGAGGCACAACAAAACTTCCATCCTGAAGAGTTTAAAAGAGCTTTCTTAATATGCACATTGAAAGGGAGTCTACATCTATCATTTAGGAGTTTGCTCGTTCAAAAGGTTTTATAGGAAATTAAGTTAGAGCACCTTAATTGAATTGAAATGGGGATATAGTTGGAATGTCCATGAGAAATAACTTTTAAAGAGCCTGGAATGGAAGTGCTAGCATGAAGTTCCTTAATAATTAGTTAACAACAATATTAGGGTCCATTTCAGGATATATTCCAACAGGTATAATGATGGCACATGATTCATACAGCATGGCTGTGTATGTGTGCGTGTCTGCACTACTCAGGCCTACTTCTAAGAGGGTGACATTTTCAATTAAGCCTGGATTTTAGGTTTGGTTTTAAAGTTTAAGCGAAGCTACATCTTGACAGTGGGCTCTGTACTAATAATTTACAAGCTGCACTTTGTGATTTGGACCTAGATTTTGCAAGATTGGCTTCTTCCATGAGATTCTCTATGTAGTAAGTCAAAAGATCTAGAAATTATATTATTGTTGTCCATTTTTTTCTGATGTAAACCCAAAATTTTGTTTTCAAGACTGATCAGAGAGAATTGGCATGAAGATTTTAATCCAGGGTGTTCAGCAGAAAAGGAGCACAGAAATACAGTGAAAATCATGCTTAAAGTTTACATCTTTTGCCAGCCTACTGAGGTAACCAAAAACTCACGTACTAGAAGTTTGTTAGAGCTAAACCAACATGTTCCCTGTACTTGTGAAGGAGGAATTTCCTTTTCCTTTTTTAACAGATTCTCCTTGTTTAATGATCTCAAATTAATTAGCTAAAATATAGGTCCTTTTTAGGAATCTCTGAGAAGTGCTGTATTTGGATGTTGGACTCCACAGTAAAGCTGAGAGCCTTCAGCCATCCAGACACACTTCAGACAAAAAGGCTGAACTGGGAAAATCAACATGGTTGTACCTGTAGCTCTTTCATAAAGCCCATTAGGTGGCCACCAATGACAGCACAGCAAGAAAAAGAAGTAACTGTTAAAATTCCCTAAGATGTTTTTTCCATTCTAGATCTCTTTGTGCTCAAGGCAGGTGTTATTTTCTGGCCAAAACAGTCCCTTGACATCTGTTGAAGCCTCAGGCACCTCCTGAGCAGAATCCTGAAGTTTACATTTCCTAAGGTGCTGACAAACCATTCTCTTTAACTTCCCACCTACCCGCTACAGCCATGCCAACTGGTTTATGGTCTGGCATACCCTGGCCTATGGCCTGAGTGCCCAGGCCCAGGTTGGTACCTCCTGTAGATGCCAGCATGAGCTGAGGTGATGGAGCACATTGCAAACTGTAGCCTGTAAAGCTTAACCCCAGGCTGGAATTTAGTAAATCCCACAGCTGGTGTCTCTTTCCAAGAGATTTACTGCAAGCAAGTGGCACTTCTCTTATGTCTGTGTTCTGCCAAGGTGAAGGGGAGGAGGAGGAGAGAAAAGGGTAGGGTTTTGCTGGTGAAATGCAAACATTCAAGAGTTGAAGAGTGGGATCCTTGGCTTTGCCTGCAACTGTGCAGATTTCCACTCAAGCTGAGATGACTGCAAGGGTATGAGTCACTTGGGACACCTAGGCTGATGTCTCCAGGCCACTGCCCTAAAAACCCTTCACTGTCATGCATGATGGAAGCATACCCCTCTCCAAAAGCAATGCTAAACATTTTTAGGCAGCAACGTAATAGTTTCACAAGCTGACAGAAGGATGGAGCTGAATTAAAAAGTGCTAATGGCAGGGAGAATTTTATGGTGAAAGGCTGGTTTGAGTTGTTTGCAGATATTACTGAGAGTGAAGTTTTCCATGTTCTCCCCTAAGGTTAAACAGTAGAATGAAAAACTGTAAAGCAAGAGTAGGAAAGTTGCCAAAAAGGGGAGGTGTTGAGAGGAAGGAAAGAAAGCTTCACCATTTTATAGATGCAAAGCCTTAAATAAAAGTCAAAGCTTTCAATCTGCTGAGGCCCAAGTGTGGGACCAAGATAGTGAGATACACTAGGCTAAAGCAGGAAAGGAAATTTTAGTCGCTGTGATGTGCTTCCTTTTCACAGAAATACCTTCACTTACTACTCAGCTTCAGGAAGCAGATTTTGGCAAGAAGTTGTTTACGTGAATTTTGTCTCATAGGACAGAAATGGTCTGTCCTCAATGCAAAGTGGAATGGGCACTTACCTGCAGAGAGCACCTTGAGACTGTGCTTGAAAAACCACTGCCCAGACCTGCTTTTACTCCCAGTTTGAGTGAGGCCTTGGACTCTCACACCAAGGGATAACAATTCAGTAAATACATGGCACACTCCCCAAAAGGATATAGCAGAATTACCTTAAAGTGTGATTATGTGTAGCAACAGAGATGTCCAAAACTGGGCTCTCGGTCATGACGTCTCCATACATGCCAGAATTTAGCCAAGCTGAGCGGGTTCGCCTCTTTTTCTTCTCTTGTTCCTTACGTTTTCCAGGCTTTGCTTTCTTTTTCTTCCCTGACACCTTCAGGGGCTGCTCCTTGTAGGTCTGTGATTTGTTTGTCTCCTGAGTTAGGTATCTGCCCTCATCTTCACTGCCAAACCGGACAGGGTAGTTCTTCGTGTTGGTAGCAGGTTTAGGGTTAGGTGACACCTCCGATGTTGCACGGATCTCTGCAGTGTTGACACCTTCGATTAAATTTTGAAGGAATATTCTTCTTCGTAAGTCTTGGATTGACTTGCCCTTGTCATGCAGTAGCTGGTGCTCTGATACAGCTCTTTTGCTAAAGGAAGAGAAGAGAGGAGAGGGAAAAGTGTTTAGGATTTGGTTATTGCCCAGTGCTTGGCAGAGTTCCTCTCTTCTCTGGCTGTGGTGGCCACAGTGACCATGTCCCAGGCTTGGAGACATCCAGTGAAGTCAGACTGCTGGAGCAAGTCCTGCTTCTTCCACAGAGTAGCTGCTCTCAGCAGAGAAGGGCAAGTCCTAAGCAGGTAATAATTCTCAGCTGACTGATCACACACCACTGGACCTGGAGCTGGATTAGTCACTGCTCTGTTCTAGGAAAGCATCATGACTCTTAATATATCACACTTGAGGCAGTAAAAGTAGGAAGGCAGTTGTCAGGGATAGGAAAACGAAAGGGTCAGCTAATGCAGCAAGAGAGGAAAAACACAGCACTTGTACTGTAGCCAGAAGCAGGGTTTATGCAGCATCATTCTAGTGATTTTCTTCTGCTCAGTGGACTTCAAAAACATAAACAAGCATATAAAAGTGCACTTTACTCCTACATTTAAATAAGTGAAATTGCAGGAGCATAAGGAATATTGCAGGAGCAAAAAGGATATAAAATATTTTTATATTTGAACTTGGGTGCCTAAAATACAGGTACTTCAGTCCATAATGAGCTATCCAAGGAGGCAGCCTGAGCATCAGCAGAGACGAGCCTCAGCCACTCTTGTGGATTTACTGCTTGGTCACTTGTGTCTAATTATGGTTTTAGATGTCCTCCTAGTATTGCTTTAAGTGTGAACTTTTGAGGCCAAATTTCTTGTCTGCTATGCTGTCTGAATTTCATGCTAACCCTCTTCACTGGATCTTCTTTGAGAGCATCCTGGTTTTTTAGAGTGGTTTTTCCAGAGTTCATCCTGACCTTTTGGTACACTGAGCTCTGTCTTGTTTTCAAGGAACTGGGAGATGAGTAGCTATCTGTCTTTTAGGGATGTTTTTCTGACAAGGAATTAAACATCTCAGGAAAGAAGATACAAACAGTACCTGAATAATAAATAACCAGAGAAAATGTGGGAAAATACATGCCCTTTTCTTGAAGTGGAATAGATGCACAGCTGCACAGTGAACCACAGACAGAGCACAAGCTGGGATTTTAGCTACATTCCCGTGAATGCAGTAATACAGTTTATCCTTCCAATTGCTCTACTCCATCATGCAGAGTTTGGCTATGGAATATCTCCTCTTGCATGAGGGTATGGCATGTGACTGGATTCTCACTGGCCAAAGAAATTACATTCACTGCCTTGCCTGTCCTATAATCATTTTGGTCAATTAGCTGAGTAAGAAGTGGTTTCTGCATTTGGGTGAACAGGAAGAAGACACATCATTGCGAGTGAATATTCCTTCCTTCCATCCCTCTTTTTCCTGCTATGCTACCACATTTGAAAACGCAAAATATTTGGAAGCATTCTGCAGGTTCTCTTTCTTAGTCCCCTCAGCCAACTCTTTAGGTTTATGACTTGATCAATAGTAGAGCTACTGGAAGTTGGCAATTTCAAGTAGCTCTGGTTTAAGAGCATCCTCTTCAATTTCTGTATTTGCAGGGCTGCACTTTTTGAGTATTGGGTTCAAGTGATCGATTTAAGTGATGCTACATCTCTATTGCTCAGGGAAAAATTCAAACAGCAGCTTTCTCCCATTCCACAATGAGACTGGAAGATGACTGTCAAAATCTTGCTCAAAATCAGCTCTGCATATATTGAGGTTTGTGAATACACATGTAATCAAATATCTGTGATTTAAGTGTCCCCAAATCTGTTTTTTGAATGACTTCAGCCATTGGGGCAAATATTTTATGACCCTCTACTAAATGTCCCTGAGCAAAAATGCAATGTGATAATGCTAAGCTGCCATATCGTGTCTTTCTCTTCAGTGCAGCTGTGACCATTAATGCAAGCTCATGATCTCCCCCAGAAGAATTTTTTTGAACAAGAGCCATCTCCAACACCCTTCTCATTAGGGTCAGTCTGATTGGCAAATAGGCCAATAAAACCAGCACCCTGGGCTCCTCTGTGCAACTGCCTCTGTGCTGCCTGTCAGGCTGTCCAGTGTGACTCATGATACATTCTGAGCTTCAGTAGTCTATTTTCTCAAGAAATTTGCATGGGAAATGCAGTTCTGCTTTCACTCTTCTTGTTCATAGAAAGTGTATGAAATCTCCGTGCTTTAGGGAGTCTAAACCAGTGATGAGCAAAGCTTTCCTACTGCCTCTTGTGAACTATCAAGGATAATTCCTTCTATCACAGACAACCCAAAGCTGCCTTAATCCTCTAATGTGTATTTGGTCGAGTTCCCCACTGTGACAAAATCTTGACTCTCCAAAGCCTGTTATTAAAGTCCTCTTGATTGAAACCTATTCCATTTCACAGGACTGAAACCTAAACATTTGGTTCCAGTACACACAAGGCAGTCAGAGAGCATTACAAGATCTACATCTTGAGTGAGTATGCATTTCCAAAATAATGCAGGGATTGATGTGTGAGGGGTTGGTGTGCCAGAGGGTGGGTTTCTCTTTAAATGTCTGTATGATATTTAGCATCAAGTCTGGCCCCAAATAACATTCTTCTATTCCAGATGATTGTATAACATTATGTAGTGTTACATTTCACATGACTTTTATTACTCAGACAGACTTAAGGATTACATTTTGCCTACCAGCTTCCTTTGTATGCTCTAGATCAAAAAATCTCCTTGAAACAAAGATGTGCTAGATACTTATCTCTTTGACCTTCTGCCTCCTTCTGCTTCAGTTATTCAAACAACTACTATGTTTGTAAATCATGGAGAAAGGCTTGCCCAAGAAGACTGATGTAAGAAGTGCTTGATAATGGAGATATTAGCAATATCTCACCCACACACTCAGAGTAGGAAGGCAATGGAGACTGGAATGATTGCATTCACATATTGGCTATGATATGGGAAAAAATATTAGGCTGTTAGGGTTAAGACGACCCACTAGAGGTCCCTTCCATCCTTCTATAAAACACACCTCTCATCCAAGGAAAAGGATCTTGTACCAAAGCAAGAGCAGTAAATACTAAGCTTACATGTGGCAGGAGCTTTTGAGAGAGGGTTGTTAATGGTTTGTACTTGACCAGAGCATCCAAACCAATTACTGGATCAAAGTACACTGTGTACATATGAGACTGAGTGTCTCATCACAGGGAGAGCAGCAGAAATCCATGACTTGGTAATATCCTGACTTCATGTACTTGTAGATAAGAGCTTTCAGGCACATTCCTCTTTTTTTTTTTTTTTTTTTTCCCTAGTGATATCTAGCATTTCTAAAAGGCAACATTCTTCAGTCTATCTCAGATAGACTTTCCACTTTCTATCTCAGAGAGCTGCTCTTATTTAGCTGTTATTATCCTTGACTGTTCAAGTTGGGTTTGATCCCAAATTCAGCAAAATAACTGAGGAGGATTCAGTCAGCTCTCTCGATTTTGCAAGACTGAGTGCCCTTGCCACTGACTCCACATGGAGGGAAATCTGCTCAACCTGTCTCAGGCTTAGGAAAAATATTTTGAACAGATCTAGGGACATGATGCTGCAATGTCTGGACATGATGATAAAAATATATAATTTCATTTTGAGGCATTACTGGGTTTCTCAGAAGTTCTTTAGCAGCTAAAGCACTCCTATAACAAATAACATGTCTGGAAATCTTTTCTTGGGACAATTTGCTATTGTTTACCATGGTAGATTTGCTTCAGCAAAGTCTGTAGAACCAGGCCTATGTAATTTTGATTATTTTTGCATGTATATAATAATGTGCTTCAGTATTTTCATCCATTAATGGTCTAAGGTTTTGACTGAGAAAAAAAAAATCTCCAAGCCTAAGTGAGTTATTAACCATTAACTCTAGGAATGGTTTGTGGTAATATTAAAACAGAACACATGTTTGAGCGCGGTGTCTGTGTTTGTGCTGTGCCCACAAACAAAACTACATGAATACCACTGACAGCTGACTGATTTCTTGTGTGTGTGTGTTTTACATGCCAGAGCAAAGAGGGAGCTGAGAAATGCATTTTCACTGGTTTCCTTAGGACAGAATGGGGATGTTGGGAAGACCTCTAATCCTGACCTTTAAAAACAAGTGTCAGAACTACACTAATTTCAAAAAGAAGAAGAGTATTTCTCTGCAAATCTAATGTATTTTTTTGATAACCAAATTTGGCTTAGATGCAGTTCAGAGTTTCCTAGCCAAGAAAACAACAGCATTTAGCTGCACTTCAATAATTTTCTTTTTTCTTATTTATTTTTGAAACTGAAGTTCAATTCCTCTATATAATATGGTCCCAAAAGAAAGAAATAGCACAAGAACAGCTTTCAAGAGTACAAAAGAGTTAAACATTAATGGACTGAGAATAATACACTCTAACATTATCAGCAAAAACATGTTCTACACAATTTGCTGTAGGAGATTTGTAATAGCTCTCTGCCTGGTGCCAAGCTTTAGGTATGTCCTAAGTCACTTCACCCGGGGTATATTTTTTTCTTTTGAGTGTTTGGGATTATTATTATTATTATTATTGTTACTGTTATTGTTATTATTGTTATTATTGTTGTTATTATTATTATGTGTATTGCTTAAATGGCAGAGGAAGTGCTATTTGGATATCTTGTCCTTATGTAATAAAACATTTACAAGGAAACGCATCTGAAATTGTTTCATGTCATGTTTCCCTGTAAATTGTGGATTTTCCAGAACTCTTTCTCCAACTTGGCTTCCTTTGGAACTGAATAACAATACAGCCCTCCCCAGTATGACCGAGGTGTTTCCTCCTTAGAAAATCTGATGCAAGCCCAGAGAAAGCCAGCAAGTTAGATGTATGACATAGCTGCTCCTGCATCAGTGCAGAGGCTTCTCCTGAACTTTGTGTATGGGTATTAGTATAAACCAGGCTGACTGTTCTGGAAGAAGCAAAAAGGTCATTTTCTGAACAGACTGTCTTAAGTTACACTATCATTTATCAAAAAATATGCCTCTGCCCCTTAGTAAGATACTGGACTCTTTTAGGATTTTTTATCCCCTGAAGTGGCAGAAATCCAAAGAAATTGTTCAGTACTTCAGTGTCATGATGGCCCTCACTTCTGCGGGTTTCCCCTGCCCTTATCAATATTGGCTCCACGCCAGAGCCGAGTAAGTGCCTGTTAGTGTAACACCGCACTTGGATAAACCGGGATGCTCCCTGCGAGGGTCCTGGGCAACTGTGCGACAATCACCCCGCTTCGTCGGAAGAGAAGCCCCTCACCACAAAGCCTCCCCCAAATCTTTGTAAGGTCAGACAGCTGCAAAGCGCCATTTCCCTGCCCCAAATATCTCTTCCTGGCTCTCAGGCAGCGTCGGTGAGCACCTGGGGCAGGTAACCTGGAGCGGCCCTGTGCGGAGCCGGCAGCGCCGCGGAGCCTCCCGGGCTGCCAAACCTCCCCCCCCCCCCCCCCCCCCCCCCCGCACGGAGGGAGAATAAAGGGAAAGAAAAAAAAAGAAAAAGAGGAACTCACAGTCTGCGGCTGAACCCCTCTACTGATCTCCCGTAGGAGGGCACGGAATAACTCAGCAGAAACACTGCGAAACTCCACCGCTGGAAGAGTTTAGCGAACATTGTATCCTCCGGGACTTAAAACCTGAAAGGAAAGGGAGGTCAGTCCCGAGGGAGAGATGCGCCAGCGCCCTCCTCAAGGAGTCCCCGCTTCGGCTCTACCAGCTCCGAGGCTCTGAAGGAAAAACAAACTTTCTGAGTTCTCGGCTCACTCCTTCCAAACTTTGCTCTGTCTCCCTCCCTCCCTCTCTCCCTCCCTCCCTCCCTCCCTCCCTCCCTCCCTCCCTCCCTCCCTCGCTGCCCGCAGGCAAGATCTCTCGCGACATTAGTTCAAAAACCATCTAGCTCTCATTTGAACAGGGTGAGAGCGGGGTCCAGGGAGTTCCCCGAGCCCTGGTTAGTTCTAGTCCGCTACGCCACTCTCTCAGAGCTCTATGTTACAGCAGAAGCCCACTCTGATGAGGAAAGATTCCCAAAAGTCAGCTCAGCTGCTCACTTCTCTGTAAACACACGCGCGGACACAATAACACACACACAGGCTGAGGCGGAGGGGGAATGCATCTCCATCCACATCTGTCTTTCAGTATACCTCTGCAAAGAAAAAGGGTCGGGTTCACGTCTCCAGCTGCTGGAAAATTTTGGTCCTCAACAGTGATAAAGAGAGAGACAAGCGGTGACAAGGAAAGACAAGCAAAGGTCGCTGCCTATCTGGAGAGCCCGAGAGGTCTGGGAGGAGCGGTAGCCCCGGGAGGCTCAGGGGCTGGGAAGCATGCTTGGCTCGGCAGGTTGGACTGGGCTGCAGCCTGCGATGTTCACACGCTCCGGAGCAGCCTCTGGGAGACCTGCGGGAGGACGGACGGTTTTGCAAAGAGATGGCGCCCTAGGAACATGTGCGGAGAGAGCGAGAGCCCGGACGGGATACCCACAACCAAAAGGGAGACTGGGAATCAACGCTTCCCGGGCCCAAATCAAAAAGGAGGGAAGAAAAGGAAACACCCGGATGCACATGCACTCAGCGGACCTCAAGAACTTCGGCCAAGCTCTCCGCATCTTCTGCAGCCGCGCTTCTCTCTCGCTCACCTTTCAGCTCTCCCTTTTCGTGTTTATCCCCGGGTCATCGTCTCCCCTGCCGCGGGGATTCCTCCCATCGGCGGGAGCACTTTTTAACTCAAGCCCCAAAGCGCTGCCCGGGTCTGCTGCCGCCTTTCTTTGCACGAACCTACCGTTGTTGGTCGCCGTTCCCCTATTAGCCGGAGGGTCGGTTCCTAATGATGCTAATTGTACGCTAGTGAAGGGAGAGGGGGGAGCTAAGGGGGAGGGCTAGGGGAAGGACTCGCGGTCTATGAACACAGGCGCTCCTGGCCAAAAACATAAACTAGTGGAAAGTTTTCTCCTCCTCTCCCTTTTTCGCTTTCCACTTCGCTCTCCTTCAGCCTGGCCAGGGCGCTGCAAACCGCTGCGTCAGGTTGCGCTCCCGTGCGAGAGGGGCAGCGCCGCGGGGTTGCGGGGACAGCGGTGGCCGGAGCCGCGGGAGGCTGCTGGTCACCCCCGGTCACCCCCGAGCCCCGCCGGGAACCGCCGGCCGGCAGCCCCGCACCCCGCGATGGAGGCACCAAACTTTTCCATCCCGGGACAACATTTGCGTGAAACCCGAAGGTAACGCAGCCCGCCCGTCTCTCCAGCCTGTTCGCGCCCGGAGCTACCTCCGGCTGCTACAAGGGGACTCCGGGACAGAGCCGAGTGGGACAGTGCGCCCCTTGCCCCCACCGCCGATGCCTTTCCTGCAGGGAATGCCCTGCACGCCGATAGCCTCAAGTTCGACGGCGCGGGCCGGACCGCGGCATCGCACACCTGGGGGCCGTCTCGGTCCCGGCACCGTCCCGGGAGGCCTCGCCCCTCCGCGGAACTCCGCCGAGCCCCTCCCAGAGACCGCGGCGGGGGGACCGGGGTCGCTGGTTATGCCGCTGACAGCCTGATTTACAGGGAATGCTTTCCCAACACCCTCACAAGCCGCAACACAACACTGAGGCGTGCCGGCTGATGGCTCCTTCTCATCCTGACCTCGAATTAAAGCAGACTCTGTAGAAGTTTTAGGTGGAAAGCAAAGCGTTTGTCTACCTGCAGCTCATTTTAAGTTAAATGACGCTTGCTGCCACAATTAAAAAACCCATATTCCACACCACACAGGCAAATAAAACCTACAGCATAAGAGCTGAAACAGAAATCATCCTGAAAGCCTTAAATCGTTTATGCTGTAAATAAATTCCCTGAACAGCTAGTAGTCTATAAACTAAAATGTATAGCTAATAGCCGTCTTTGATTTACATGGCTCTTTCAACTAATTAAAAATAATTGTAAAATTAAATTTCAAAAAAATTGGAAAATATCCCTCCCACACTCATAGGTGCATTGCTCATGTTAAAAGTAAAACGTTCCTCAAATATTTATAGAATTTCCTCTCCCCCAGAAATTAAAAATTTTAAAAAATACACCAAAAATAAACACACACCATCCTTTACAAACTCAAGAAAAATAAATATCTTCTATAAACTCAGAGTCCTGAAGTTTCTTCACAATTTATCACTTCACCTTTTCTTTGAGTTACAGCTGACGGTGCCTCTCAGAGATCACCCTGGCAAACAGTGGTTGCTCTTCTCAGCAATCGCTTCCCAAACTATGTTCTATTCTTAAGAAGAAGAAAAAAAAAAAAAAGAAAAAAAGGAAGTTAATTAAAGAAAAAAGATAATACTTTTCAAAGATCCAGCCTACAGAGCTTTGATTCTGCCTGTAACAGATCAGGGTTAAATAAAGGGTGTTAAAAGCAGGTGCTTTTCTCCCTTGCTGCTCCTTTTATTATGAAGAACATAAGCGTCCCCTAATATATATAGTGAGGGAGACCCTTCTCCATTGCTTTTATTGAAAAGATCAAACTTGTGACATCACTAACCACCTTCCTATGGCTGAGTTTGCCTCTTCTCTGCCTCAGTGGGCTTGGGGAAATAAAAAAAAAAAAAAAAGGAGAGGGAAGAGAAAAAAGCCAGCACAACCCAACTATGTCTGTGCTAATACGGCAGGAACTGAGCAGTGCCAAAGGCTTTTAGGAGACTCATTATCACCCCATTGCCTCCCTGCCCTCCTCCCCCCCGAAAGCTGTCATCTGCAACCAGAGGTGCAGTGCTTTGTCACCTGCCATGTGCACGAATGAGAAAACTCACGTACCCTTGAGCAAACTCCTGGTCCCAAGCCTCACCGCAAGCCTGAGCCCTCCCCCCTGGCACGATGGGGAGAAAAGATCCCTCACTTGGGATTTAAACCTTCCCTTCCCCTCAGGATGCAACGGAAGATCCTCTGCCGGGAGGGACCCGCCACCACCTGCAGCATCGCCCCACTCCGGCCCGGCCATCTCCCGGTGTCCCCTAGCCTCAGAGGGGTGAGAAGGGATGAGGCTGGACTAGAGGATGGGCCGGTGGAGCTTTAGGTGCGATTCCAAGCCACACACCTGCGCCGAACATCACTCTGCTCACGGAGCGCCCACGGGAACGGCTGGCCCGGTGTCTGGGAGAGGGGAAAACTTCACACCTTTGTGGAGCTGTCACCTGCCGGGGCCTCGGTAGCGGCAGGGCTCCCAGCCAAGGCGAGCAGCTTGCGGCTGCCTGTTTCTCTAGCCGGGGTACTCAGAGGGAGTCGTTCGTTTTGTGTGACCTGGGAAAGGCTTCAGCTGCAGAGAGATGAGGCAAAACCCCGTGTTTGCCCTTCTGGCCAAGCCCTCTCTACCACGACAAGGCAAACTTTATCATTTTAGATTTTCTGACTCCATTTTCTCCCGTCTTCCCGCCTCAAAGACAATGAGATTTTGGAGGGATGCCGTGCTTGGCTTCTGCCTCCTTTTTCCATACGTATAAACAGGCATAAATCAGCTTTCCTACTAGGAAGTTGACCTGGGCGCTTGGCTAGGAAGAAAAATCCCTGTTCCAGGTTTGGCACGTAATTCCCGAGCGGAGGATAGGGCCAGGGGCTGCGGGCGGGTGTGTGACCGGGCTCCCCCCAGAAGCCGCTCAGGAGCTAAACAAAAGCCAGCAAGTGGGACGGGTTCACCTCTTTGGGGAGGAGGTGCCCTTGCAGCCTTGGGGAGGCGGAGGGAAATAATGACTAAACTGCCGCCCGGCGCTCGGAGAAAGGCTAAACCCACAGCTTCGCAAACTTCCCATCCTTCACCTCTGTAAAGTTCCGCCTCTCCCTCCTCCCTCTTGTTTTATTCACAATAAAGCATTTTCGTCATTTCCTCTCCCGGATTTCTATAACCTCAGTTGCACTCGTCCAGGGCTTCGGTTCAGACGGGGAGTTTAACCTCCCCAGTCTTCCCAGTGTGGAAAAAATAGTTCAACAAAATAGTTAAAAAAAACAAAAAAACCACAGGCGTGCTGACTGCTGGAGAGCCTGGCGGGGAAGGGAAGGGAGCGGCACCACAGTGATTGCTGGACTCGTCCTGCGAGAACCAGAAATCCCCTGACTTGCTCAGCCTCTCTGATCCAGCGAGGTTAAAAGCCGGCGAGCTCAGCTCTCTGCAGGTGAAGTGAGAAGCCCCAGAATATTTTTCCAAGGCTCCCAGGGTGGGCTTGAGGACAAGGCTGTGGTGCAATTGGTAGCAGACACGACCGCTCGCAGATTGAGGCAGACTTTCTAGCACACGCTCATTCTTGCCCACGACCTAGACCAGCTGTGCTCTGCTGTGCCCATTTCTCATGAAGGGTGCTTTCCTCTCCTCTGACTCCCCGGTGTCCGTCGGGGATGAAAAACTCCTTCTTCCACGTCTGACATGGTGTCATTTTCGTATTGAGCGAAAGGATTGCTCAGGGAGAAAAAGATACCCGCTTTTCCCCTCCCCATCAGCAAGCCCTAGACGTTCCGTGGAGCTCCATGAGAGCACAGTAATCTGCTTTATTAAACAGTGATAGAGTAGCAGAGCAGAGCCACCTCTCGCACTCGAGGGGCGGCCGGAGCTCCTCCAGCTCAGCCATTGACACAACGCGCCACTTATTTAGACAATATGCATTTAATTTAATGCACTCGAGATAGGGTGGGCGGGGCGGGGAGGGAGTGAAGCAAAAATACAAAAAGCTGCGTGGAACTGAGAAGAGCTTTGCCAAATCATCTGTCTGGTTCCTAGAATCCAGCAGACAGCGAAAGGAGCAATTTTCAGATTTGAGGGCGAGGAAGCAGTGATGAATCCCCGGTACTGCCGCTGCCCCGCAGCGCCCGGCGGCGCCGGTGCCGCGGCCGGCGGAGTGTGGCCGGGCTCCATCCGCAGGGCGCTGTCCATGGTGGTGCGGCCGTGGCCTTAAGCTCCTGCGTTGCCTCTTCGGCTAGGTCTGGTCTTTACTTCAGCTTGAAATATATTTAACATAGATTGAACTCTTTTTTTTTTTTTTTTTTTCCCCTTTTGCTGAATATCTATCAAATACAAACAGGAAAAAAAGTGTCTGGTCTGTTTAACTCACACAAAACTAATACCAAGCTGAGCTGGCTGGAGAACAAGAATTCAATTTAAAGAAGTGAGCGGGGGGGGGGAGGGGGGGTCGTGCGGAGGGATGATTTAAAATTTGTTTTTGTGCTATGTTAGAACAAAATCCATCCCTTTAGACACTTTTCTGAGACGAGACAGACTCAACTTCTGTCTTGGAATAGCTTAGTCGTTGATGTACTCATCCGGGATGTGGGACACCGGAGGTCAAGTCATTCCCTTCTCTTATTCAGAGTCCTAATCCCTGGACTCTCAGTTTCTCTCAGTTTCTCTCAGTTCCCTCTC
Organism: Poecile atricapillus; assembly: GCF_030490865.1. Classification (NCBI taxonomy): domain Eukaryota; kingdom Metazoa; phylum Chordata; class Aves; order Passeriformes; family Paridae; genus Poecile; species Poecile atricapillus. Next base: position 103,162,082 of record NC_081288.1, on the reverse strand, counting down.
ATCCCAGACCTAAAGCCCTTTCTGGTTACATTTGTGATGAATTGATATTTTCCAATGGGTGAAAACAGAATGTTTAGTAAAGGAAAAATTCCTATCTAACAGTTATTGTGAGTAGTTATTCTGGGATTTTTCAGTAAAACAAGAAGTCCAGCCAGCCATCCTACAACAATGGAAGGAATCAAAAGCTGAGAAAAGAAGGGGTGAGCTAGGAAAAAGGAATAAGTCTCCTTCTCTGGTGGTACACAAGGCTGGTGTGGTTAAGACATACTTTCTTTATCTTTATTTTTGCATATTATTTGGGAAAAAAAGGAGGACTCTCTCCTTCCCCATAGCCACACAAGGCTAGTATAGTTGGGGTGTGCTTACCTTGGATAAGGTTTTGCTCAATCATTTCTATTCCTTTAGCTTATGGGACACAAGAGAAAATTGTAGTTTGTATCATCCAGGCTCATTTGACTTCCCAGATAAGAAGGTAGGCTGCCTTTCTACACTGATAGAAATAACTGGTTTGTGTGAAGCTTGAAGTTATGTCTGTGATTCTGGGCAGCAATGTACTGTAACAAGCTCTGCCTTGAGCACAGCCTTTATTAGCTAACATTCCTGATGTACATATCTTTGTTTTATACATTTTGGTTTTGTTAATCTAATTATTTTTTTGTAATTTCCAGTCTGCCTTCCAGGAATTTTTCTGCTTCTTGCTGTTTGTTTTAAAAAGTACAGATGACCGCAACAGTTGCATGCATCCTCTGCTTTGACTCAGATGTGCTTTCTTCCTTCCTTTGCACCTATGCAAGTAAAATGATCCTGTATTCTCTTTTTCCACACCACATTAATTATCTGCTTTCATATCTCTAACTCTCACTGAACAAACTGCATCTTTAACCTCTTCCCATAAGTCATGGGATCTGGTCCAGTTCTCACTGAAGCCAGACTACTTTTCTTTGTTCACTTCATTTGGATGGTGGTCAGCATCTTATGTAGCCATCCCTTCTTTAAATATGGAATGTCCTTTAATCTCAGTGTGGTTTCTTTTCCAGACATGATGTCCCATAGGTTGTGAACCCTAGGCTGCAATAAGCAAAGTGGAATGATCACTTCACTTGCTTTAATCGGGCCTTGCATAGTGAAATGCAGCCTGGAGAGTTGCCCATGACACAGTGCATAATAAGCTTGGACAGCAGGAGATGTAAGCAAGCATATTTTTTAGGAGTTTCAATTACCCCTTGCCGGTTAGGGTTCTAAATTTACTAGATTATAAAATTTGAAATTCAATTAACCTGAAGAAATAAATAAGGATGAACTATAAAAGTTATTTGTTATTATTTGTTTATCCCAAGATAATGAAAATGCTTCTTTTAACAACTTGCCTTATACTGAGATTAAGTTAATTGCTCCTTCACCTCCAGAATTCATCTCTCTTAAAACCAGAAATATTACTCTGTGTGTTTGGTCTGACCTAGAAATGGTGCTCTCTAGAAGCTGTTTTTTGTTTGTTAGGAATTTATTTTTTTCAGATGCTTGAAGAAATTTCTTTGGCTGTTGGAGATGGAAGTGAAAATGTGCCCAAAAGAGTTCTGGCTCTGGGCAGGACTGGACATTTATAGGCAGACTTCCTGGGTTCTGCTGCTCTTATTGATTTTCCAAGCCCTTGAGACTGAGATCCAAGGTTGTAACACACACCTTGACATAAGCAGGCTGTAGTCATTGCTTCAACCTGCAGATCAGAATAAAAGCAGTGGCTTGGATTCTACTGTATTGGAAATACTTGGGTTTCTCAACTGCTTTGTAGTCTACCAGGTTAGAAACACCATCTTTAAGTGGTTTCCCATCTTTGTCCTGTGGAAGTGTTGCCTTTGCTGTCCGATTAACTCAAATTGCCCTCTTGAATAAGCCTTGCTTCTGCAGCAAGGCAGGTAGGCGTAAAGGATCCTGGTGTCTCTGCTTCACTTTGCTTTTGGCAAAGGGCTGTAGCTGGGCATGGAAATGTGGTATGTGGAGGGAGGCAAGTCCTCTGAAAGGCTTCCGCCTTGGAGATCTGTTCCATAGGATAAAACAAAACTACTTAGTCATGGTGACCAAGCTGTGGAGCCCTTCCTGCTTCAGGACCACGTTATCTCCTTGTAAACTATTGGTCATTTTACCTCAGTCTTTTACCTTGGTACTTTTCCCAATTCTTCCCTTCCCTATAAAACCCCAGCTTTTGCTCAGTTCAGGGGAAGACCGTCGCTGGCCCCCTTTGCTGAAGCCTGCCCAGAAAGGACTCTGTGGAATGCTACACTGCCTCCCATCTCTTGTCCGTGTGTCTGGTGGGATAACTCATGAGTTGAGCTGAGCTGAGCTAGTCACTACAGGAGTTGAAATCACATCTAAAAGATCTGATCACTTGAAACCTCAGGCTCATAGGGGTTACCCCAGCTGGAAACTGCCTGAGACCTCTGGATGGCTGTTCCTTCCAGGACCCCTATCCGGGAAGTCTGTGGCAGCCGGGGGTCAGACAGACCCCTGAATCAGCTGCAGGAGTGGTGAGCTCCTTGCTTCAGCTCTGAGTGATGTATCAGTTTTGAAATTATATGTACACATGGACAGAAAAGGCTTCTGGGCTTTCCACAAAGAGTTAATTGATTCAGGGTGTGTGGCTATTGCAGTCCTTTTCAGAGAATCTTTCAGACCCAAGGCACTGCACAAATTCCTCACGAGCTCAGGCCGAGCAGAACTCCCCCTCACTTTCTTGTGCTCCATCTTTGAAAGCACTGCACTGAAACTCCCAAAAGAACCTTGTGCCAAGACCAGCAGACCAGAAAAAAATGACATTAAAGTTGAGAGATCCCATTTTTATAAAGAGCTTGCAGGACTCAGCGAGTGGAATGTCAGATCTCATTACATCTGTATGTTTTTTCGTTAACCATCTACAGAGTCACAGGGATGAATAGGGGAAAATTGTGCAATAGGTGGTGAAGCTTCTCAAATGATTGCTTATCACTGATTATTCCTGGGATGCTTTTGTCCTGTTTTCACCAAATATCACTATTTCTGCAGTATCAGGCCAAAAGGTAATTGGTGATAAGAAAGGCCTGTCCTGTCACGAAGCCAGGCTTTGTCAGACTCATCACTTCTGTCATTGCAGTCAGGCTCTGTCAGGCTCTTTGTGGGCACACTCATAAACTCCTTTCATGAGGCCAACCAGCATAAAGGGCTGGGTATGTGTGTGGGAGGAAGGGAAGCAAACTTTATTTCAGTGACTCCAACTATCAGAAATATCAGCAAGCTCCACTGTGGAGGCCACCTGCACACTGTGCAATCTGTCTTCCCAAGAGCTTCAGAGCAGGTGGTTTTTAATCAAGGTCTCCAGGTGCTTGTTTGTGAAATACTTTGTTTTGAGGGACACATGCACAGTCTGAGGAGGAGGGGGATATCTGTGCAGACCTCTGGAATCCTGTACTCATTAGTAACTAGTGATGATGTGCTTGTCAACACCTACAGGAAAGCCAATTTGTACTAAATTGTTTAAACCTTACTCAAACAATGATGATCTTATTTGAGGTGCAGGTGCTCAGCTTCAGGTTCAGGCTTGTATAAGCTGTTTACTTGTTATTCCTCAAAATACATTTAACTGAAAAAAAAGAAAAAAAAGTGAGTGTAAGAATGCACAAAATAACACCTTTGTTAAACTTCAGTGCCTTTCGCTATAAACACACAAAAGCTGAACTAAGACAATCTTTTTAAGTTTTGCCAAGCCTCTGAGATCCCCTGTGTACTCTATAGAGTTTTGCACAATAGAAAACATCTCCAGGCTGCCTGTGAGCCAAAGGACTCTGCTGTACTTGGTGCTGTATGGAGTCCTGTGCCACAAAAATACCTTCTGCTCAACAACCCACTTTAAGAACAAGTTGCAATGGGGGAGCAAAACAAGCAAAAAAGGGACAACAGTAATCCCAAATCCATTTCAGTTAGCTTTGTATCAGCTCAGCCTGCTGCCTGTAAATCAAGGCAGGTAAAGTTTCATGCAAAGTTTAAAGGTGTGCACAGAAATGGTTTAATGGTATAAGGGATACCATTAAAAGGGATTGATGTGGATGACCAGACAGGGAAAGTGGGAAGTGCTATTAGTGTGAACACATGAATATAGAAAGAACTGAACAGCCAGGTAAGGCCAAGTTCAGTTGTGAAAGAACCTAAAAGGAGGGATAAAAGGTATTTTTTTTTTTTTTTTAATTTGGATTTGTTTGTTTGTTTACTGAGGGGTTATTTGTTTGTTTGCCATTTTCGAAAAGAAAGTGGAGAAAACCGAAGGCCGTGAGTTATATAAATTGCAGGACTGAAATAACTAGGAAAAATAATGATTTGGGCAATTCCTTTAACAGACCAGTTGGTAAATAATTTGCAGTGGCTGAGGGTTAAGATTCAGGGGTGAAGCACTCTGGTGAAACCTTTTGTATTCAAGATATCTTCTGAAGATGCTGAAAGAAGAAAATGTTGGAGTGTAGAACAAGTGTTGAACGAAAAAAAATGCCTCAAAATGCCCTTCCCCACCACCAAAATGAAAGTCCAGAACCATCACCCAAGAGATTGCATGTTTGTTAAGACTCTTATCAGCAGGGAGAAAGAATAAATAGTGTGTGGATTTGGAGCTCAGCTGAGAATTTAACCATGTTAAGCTCAAGTTCAAGACCATACAAGTGAGAGATGGAATGAAGGATGGAACTGTATGGAGGCAGTTTCATGTAGCATCATTCTAAAGGCAGTTTGAGAGTGAATAAAGGTCCTGTGCCTCGTACTGTGGGTCTCAGTCCATAGTGAAGTTTTATCTCTTATAGTAACACAAACACAACAATCACAAAGGAAGGGTTAATGACAGCACAGTGTAAAGAAAATCCCAAGGAAAGGAAAGTGGGAAAGAAGGAAAGATCATCTGGATATGGTTCTAAACGGAGAGGCATAAGAATGTAATAAAACTCAGTGCCCAGTGCAAAGTGAAATTTAAACAGGGTGTTGCTGAACAGAAGAAATGAGCCGTTTATGAGGATATGGATGGAGGAGGAGATTTGAGACTTAGCCAAGAGAAAGAGGTTGGAAACTTATCTGAGAGCTGCATTAGCCAAAAGAAGAGGCTAGAAGTCAAACTAGAGACAGCTGTGAATCATATTAGTGAGAAGAATTCTAGGACTTGTTCTTTTTTCCCTTTGGTGTTGCAAAAGTCACACAACCTCCTTTACAGGGGGAAAGAAATGGGAATGTTGGCAAGTATGGGTTACTTAAAGACAGGAATAACTACAGCATGTTTAAAACAATGTTGTGACTTTGCCTTATTTCATCCCATTGGTAAAGGACAAATATTTTGCCAATTGCAAAGTTCACAGGTAAGTCATTCTGCTGGAACTAAAACTCTTATATGAGCCTCAGTCAACTTCAGTTGGGTTACAACACAGCATATTTGAGTCTTCCTGTTCCTGAACTTTCACCTTAGTATGAAAAGTAGATATTTTCTCTGCTGGTTTTTTTTTTGTTTTTTTTAATCTCTCAAGTCTGTCATTGCCTTTTCTGGATGTCTCTCTTTTGTAATAAGTTTACCTCCTACAGTTGGTTTATACTCTGATTCCTAAATTTTTCCATGCTGGATTTTTTATTTTTGTATACAGTTCAATCACTACCCTCTGTTATCAGAGCTACTTTAAAACATCTCAAGTTTTACATTACCTGCTGAAGTAATTCACACAGAAGGTACCAAGTCTTTCAAGTTTCTCCAAAGAACTAAGCTACGTCAGCCAGTTCACTGACCTGAAACCATTCTCTCAAATCCCAGTTAAAGATGATTGCTTAATTCACCCTCAATACTGGAAGGTTCCCCAATAATACTGGTGTGGGGACATAGATGAAGTTTTTCTGAATTTCTCTCATTGTTTCCAGGGCCTTGCTGGATGCACATTATAAGTAATGTAATCACACCTTTAAGTCCCAAAATTTCCATATACAAAGTTCCATAAAATCACTGCTGTGTGAAGGAATACTAGGGCTTTTTTCCCCAGCCTCTTTCATAGAAGTTTCACTATAGGTTTCATGATATTCTGATGAGTCATGTGAATAAAGTGCTTGGTCATAATGTAAATTAGATGTATTTATATTATCTTGTTAATTTTGCTATCTTTTCCATGGTAATGTATTTTTTATTCTACTTATACCACCAGAGAATGGATAAGCTCCATCTTCAATGATGTGAGAAAGACAATGAATGACTGCTTACTGAAATGAGCAGGAACAGTGGAGCTGGCCTTATCAGAATAAAAAATGAAATTATGTATTTTATTGGAAGATTAACAAAACCAATCTGAATGTCAATCTTTGCTTTACTTCAAAAGCTCTCTGTCTCCCCAAGTGTACTACAGCACAGATAGCATTATCGTAGTGCTGTGATTGGAAAGAGTTTTCCCCAAGACACTTTTTCACTTTAGCAGTTGAAATCTGGTTTTATTTATCATCTATAATAGCTCATTTCTGTAATGGAAGCTCTTTTAAAGCATGAAGCTGTATCTATTTAAGTCCTGAAAGATAAATAATTTAATTATTATTTACAACATTGTCAACAAGTTGATTATTTAATCAAAACAGCTATTTAGTAATGATAGGAAATATAGCAAGGGTCACAGTAAGGTACAGCAAATTCTTAGTTATAAAAAGAAGTCTATTGAGATGGTTTCTTCACTAATCAGAAGCATGCCAAATTTTCAGGCTCAGGAAGTTCATTTAGTTGCAACAAGGCAACAGTATATGGATATATTGTTCAATTTCATTTTTTTTCCTCAAGCAATAACAGAATCCTCAGTCATGGTATGACAGAACAAGAGGGAGGATGAGAGAAAATGACTGCACAAATACCTGTAACCAGAAATCTAATTATTATTAGAATTTATGAATTTAGAAGTTAAGAACATTTTTCCCTAGGATTTCTATGTGACTACCCTTTTGCAAAGTAATGTAAAGTGTTTGGAGATGTATCGTTTGAGCTGCTGACATAAGACATGAATCATTCGAGCATGCTCACATTAAGAGCATGAAAGGAGGCTCTTGTATTTTCTGGCATTAGCAAGCCAAGTTCATGTCCGAACTCTAATAACCAAAGTTGCTTTTGCTGATTGAGACTGTTGATCCTCCTGATGCAAAATAAAAATTTGAAAGCCAAATATTATACTGGGCTGAGATGCTTCCTAACATGTCAAGAGTGTAACATGTTTTAAATGTTTTAAATATGAGAAGTTACTATGGAATACAGGCTGGCAGAAAACTTCCCAACATTTCAAATAACAATGCAAATGAGAAGATCATAAACAAGGTCCACTTCCAGAAATTCAAGGAAACTAATTTAAAAATTACCACTTATCACTCCCGGTTTTCATATAGAATCCTTGCTTAGGTAGTCTGCACTCCAGAAATAATGTTGGTCTTTGAAAATCTAGGGCAATCCTAAGAAAACTGCAGTAGGATTTGTTAGGAATGAACCATGAGTTTGGGACATTGGCATGTCCTTTCAGTTATGCCCTGACTGGCTTTTCATCTCATGAGAGTCGAGCTAATATCCCATGTAAGATTACAGGAATTTGGTTTCTTCACCTTGATACTTAATGAACAACAAAGATACAGGTGCTATAAAATCCATACTTTGAAAGAGAGGGGAAAAGAGGAACAAAAACTGTGCTGGAAGCTAGATTTGTGCATGGGACCCACCAGAAGGCAAAAGCACATTAAGACTACAAACATCCCAGGAGAGGGAGACCCACATGCTCAAGGTAAGAGCAGGTTGCTGAGTTGTTATGTTTCAGAACCAAGCACAGCAGAAGCTAAAATATGAAAAGGGCTGGAACCTGCCTAAGGATTGAAAGGCATTGCAGGACTACATGGAAAACATCTGATGCTCTCCTGGCCTCAGACAGTGTTAGCTTCTTTAATGAACATTGAAATCACACATCCCTGCATCAGACTTCACCATATATTCCTTAATTTTATAAAAAATCCAACTCTTTGATTATGTTATGGTTATGAAATCAATACTAGAAACCACACTGAGCATATGCCTGCAAGAACTCTTTTAAAATCAGCATTCACACTCTAAAACAGGAGCACAGACCAAAAGCAAGCCAAATGTGAGACTGGGTAGAGATTAAGGGGAAAACTGACTCTGTCTCATATGTATTTTTCTGTTTTCACGTTAACATGTGTGTTCCCTTCATGTCTGCACCAATTTGTGGGAATTACATTTCCATGAAAATAAAAGGCAAATGTGTATAGTAGTTCTCTGTGTATGTGCATTATGTCATAGGACCTACACCTACACCAACCTTGACATTTAATGTCTTCAGAGAGCCTGAAAGTCACCCTATTAAATCAGAACCAAGGTGCAGCACCAAGGTGCAGCTAATCCTTTGGATTTCCTGTTGAGCAGACACAGACATTAATATAAAGTGAGTCATCTCCCAGTTAAATTCTCCTGTCTCTCAATAATTGCTGATTTAGAGACAGACTGGTAAATGCATTGCACCACCAATATAACTTATTCCTCCTGACTTTTACTCAAACCTTTTCTGGACTTGGTTAAAATGCTGGCCTCCACAACATCCTGTGGTTGACTTCCACAGTTTAATTATTATGTGGTGCGAAAAAGTACTTCCTTTTGTTTGTTTTTCATATAGTGGGAACTGAATTCTCCCTCCTTTTTATGTCATGAGAAAAAGGCAACAGTAATTTTCTGCTCATCTTCTCTTTGCCATTCAGAATTTTGTAGATGCTATTATATTTCTCTTCTGTCATCTCTTTTTCCAGCAGGGAAGTTGTAGTCCCTTTCCTTTCTCTTCCTGTGGAAGCCTTTCTTTAATTTGTTTTTCTCAGGAGAGTTATGCCCACTTCTATTGTGTCATAATTAACAAAGGACTAATAATCAGAAAACTATTCAGTAGTGTGCAAATACATCTTGAAAGAATATGCAGAACTCAGCTTGCTTTTCCTCACACTTTTATAGGATTTCACTTCTGTGGCAATGTACAGCTACTCACTGCTGTTTTGCAAGCTTTGTGTGCAGATTTAGTGCTTCTGGTCTGTCGTGGTTTTGAACCAGTAATTAACAAAAAGGGGGAAAAAAGAATTATTTATTTCTTGCTGTGACATATGGATTAAAATAAGAGCAAACCAGGCATAAAACTTAAAAGGAATAAAGAAGAGTTTATTGACAAACTACAAGAATAAGAACACCAGAATAAACTTTTAGAAAAACCTTTTCATTTCTCACTGCTCACTATTCTCTTGTTCACATGACAACAGAGACAAAAACTGTATAATTTTGATGGTTTAAACAGTTCTAATTCTTTCTATAGTCTTTTCCTCAGTTTCTGTAGAGAAACAGAAGTTCCTTTCTGTTAATTTATGGAGTTTCTCACAAGAAAGCTATTTTGTTATAGTTTTCTGTCTCCTTGATATCAGCTGCTCAGAGCTGCTGCTATCAAAGCTCACTCCTCTCATTCCACATCACTCTGAAATGTGTTATGGGTCATAAGTTTGGGGATAGCATTTTTAAGGATAAGTTAGTCAAAGGCAAAAAAGTATTTTTTATCTGTTTCTATGCGCTTCACTAGAAAACAGTTTTCTCATTGCCTCTCAAGGCTCCAAATCTCTCAGCACTTCACTATACCACAATTACTCTGCTTTTTACTCAAATTCACACTTTGAACACTCTATTCCTCCCCATACTCTATTATGAATTAAAGGAGTTCCTTTCAGGACTTCATTGTCCATCTCCATAGTTTTAACAGAAAGATATTTCAGCTTAATTAAAGCATCTTTTTAATTCTCTACCTTTCTTGAAGTCTCTTTTCTTTCTTGCCACTAGTAGTTTATAAAGTCTCTTTTCATGTTGATCACTCTCCTTTTCTCTCTCTGGATGAAAAGATTAATCCGCAAGTCTCATCTGGATAAGAAAGAGTTAAAATCTTGCCCAAGCTTTTGTAGATGGTTCGGTGATCTCTGATGAACAGGAGCTGGAGCCGTCTGTGATGGAAAGTTCCTCATAGCTGCTTTTAGAGAGCGTGGTCTCCGTCTCTGCTTGCTGCAGGCTCAGAGCTCCTCTCCTTCTTCACTCGGCAGTTTTCTAGTGAATGTAGTTACAGCAAACCCTCTAGCTGAACCAGAGATCGGGCCGAGCCTGGCCCAGCCCGACCTGGCCCAGGGCAAGCCTCATCTCCCGGCCGGGAGACGAGAGACGCGGCGGGCCCGGCCCGGCCCCCGCCCGGCCGCATGGCCTGGGCAGGGAACCGGAGGCCAGCCGGAGCTCCGCCACCCTTCACAGTCAGGAAACAAAGAACCCCACAGACTTCTGGTTGTACACTTTAAAGTGGGGTTCACAAGTTGATTTTACTTTTCAATGGCTAAAACTGCTGTCAATTCTCAGCAATGACCGATAATTGGTCAGGAGAAAAGACTCCCAGGAGTCCCCAGCAACTTTAACTTCCTTAAAGGTAAACTAACCCCATGACATGGTCCCACAGGGTTTCTGCTTATTCTATCCTATGGGAGTACTTTAAAGAAAATCTCAAATTGCTTTTCCTCTCTAAGCAATCCAAAGAGAAGACAAATATGGATTTTTTACTTATTTGCCTGTTAGATGCAAAGAAGAGAAGGCAAAGAAAATAGAAAAGTAAAAATATGTCTGAAAATTCCTCATGTAATTTTCAAAGCTCTAGAAGGACCATGGTCAGCCATTACCTTTATAAGGAATGTAGGTTCCAGAATTTGTATTTACTAACTTTTCTGTGGCAGTCTTGTTTTTAGAAGTCTGTCTTTCAGTTTTCTCTTGGGTGTGTAGTTGCATGTATATGTGCACGTGCACATATGTGTGTGTGTGTGTGTGTGTGTGAGCTCATTCACTTTGTGATGGGGTTAATAAAATATGAGGTAATTCTTCCTTGAGAAAGGGTTTTGTGGTCTGGCTAGAGGAGAAAAAAAAATCATGTTCAGCATTTTAATCTGTCTCTTTCTGCGGGAAAGCTCCACTTTCTTGAGAAGCCCATTTACCTCAGGGAAATCTGGGCATGGAATGGAATTCTCTGCTAAAGGGTGCTCAGTCCTAATCCTCTGCATTTATGAAATGGTTACATAGGAAAAGAAAATGTGATTTGTCATATATACGTGGGTCTAGATGGGCTGTGCTTTAAATGTAATAGAAAAAATATGTTTATTATGTATCTTGCATGTGTATAGTATATATGGAGATATGTGTACATATGCTTATACTTGTTACATACTTTATATACATATTTATATATAGATCTATCTATTTGCAAACAATAATAAGTCTGGGATGTAACAGGAAACTCTTCTGTCTAGGAAGGCCCTCTTGGAGGTAAATAATCAAGGTATGGTGTTTATGGTCATGCCATTTTCGTGAATCTGAAAGAATATTGCTCAATTCATGTTATGTTTTTATTCCCAGCTTCTGTCTCCTGGAGGTGAATATCAGGTACACCACCTCCATGAGATCACCTCCTTTTGAAACCTGTAGCTACAACTGCAGCTATAATGCTATTATTTGATGCCATTATTAACATCAGCAGGAGAGTCAGGAACCTTTCCATGTGTCCATGTGCAAAAGGTACAGCTTGGGATGTGGGTTTTAGCTGTATGAGTGCAAGACCTTCCTTGGAATGGATGGGAGGTGTATGAGTTCAGAGTGCAGATACACATAAATGAGATTTGCTCAGACTGAAACCCAGCTAGGGAGGAAATTCTCTAGTAGTAAAAAGTGGGCACAGGGTGTTTCTTCCTGAAGGGCAATGGTTTGTGAGAGTTTTAAGCAACTGAAGATCGAAGATTAAAAATACATAGAGAAGGAGAGGGCCCAGGACTGATCTGGTTAGTGAGAAAGGGTTGGCAAAGGGTTGTGAAACCTCATGTCTGGGACTGCATCTTGTGGTAAGGAAACATTTACCACAGCAACCAATGTGTACTGGAGGGAGCTGAACGTCCTTTCTCTCAGTCAAATCCACTTGGAATGAACTTTTACGATCCAAAATTCTAAACTGTACTTGTGTAAACTGCCCGTCTGCACCTAGAAAGCATCCATTGTGAGCTTTTCCTAGTTTCTCTCAGAGTACCACACACCTAGCAGTGCATAGCACTGGTAAGTGAGAAGACTAACAGGTGTGACTGTAATGCAGGATTAAATAATAAAACCTTAAAACCAAACTGGTATTTAATGGTGAAGCAGACTGACAGAAAAATAAATCTATTTTTACCGTGTTTTTCTCAGCACCATCAGGCCCTGACTACGTGCCTCTTTCCATTTGCTCTGACTTCAGAGCTGGGCTGCAGTTGCAGCAAGCTCCTTTTCAGTTGACACATCCAATAAGAAACACCTCATGCAACCACACGCTGAGTCAGTGCTAGTTTTAATGGGAAAATTGCAGTTGATGCCCTTTAGGTATTCAAACAATAGCTGAAGTATTAATCATTCTCCTTTTAAGCAGAGAAGAACAAGCCCTTTCCTTAAATATATTTATTTGAACATTATTTCCATGTCATTACTGATTCAGTTCTCCCACTATGCTCTGACTGCTAAAAGGAAAGCAGGAAACTATTAATTAAAAATCATAAAAATTACTGTCTTTTTAGGATGTGAAACTGTGATGAATGGGTGTTTTAACAAAGTGTGTGCAGGTTTTTAAAAATTTGTTGTACACAATTTTACATTATAAATTCTATTCTTGAAGAATCCTGTAGGAGCACCTACAACTTACTATGGTTTTTCTTTATTATGGGCATCTTTCTTCTAAGGCCTTCCCAAATACCATATACAGACTTTAAATATAACTTGGAGATCTTAACATGAGTTTGCTCTAAAGCCTAAAGAATTACTTCCATTAGCTTTGGTGGCTCTACATACCCCCCAGATACTATAACTTTATTCATTGTTAAAATGGAATGGTATCAAAAGGCATTTCAACAGTGCATGTCAGTACTCAATAATATTTCATGAAAATGCACACAGGAAGAGAACACAACACTCTTCAGAAGCTGCAGTAAAATTAAATGCAGTACCTTGAGAGAAGATTGAGTGGGACATGAACATTATTTTTGCCCAGTCTACTTACAGGAACTGTGGAATTTTAGGTATCAAAAGAGCTTTCCTCTACCTCCTCAAATATTTACATAGGTTTTTTTTGGCATATACTGACCAAAAGAGTAGTTAAGGAAGCTTACATTAACAGGGCTTCTTGGGAAAAGGTTTGGAACATTGTCTTGAAATAATTGATCCATAGGCATTGCTGGAAAGTCAGTAAACAGTAATCTCAGAGGTAATCCTAATAGTCTCAGCCAGAATGGGAATTGTTAATTTCCAGACCCTTCTTTGCAGAATTCTTCCCTTTTGTCAGATGGATCATGGAAGTTCAGAAATCCCCACAAGATGGCCTTTGAATATCTGCTTCTCCAACATGCTGAGTTTGAGATTTTTACACAAATGGTTCTTGAGATGAGACAGAAACCATGGGAATTGTCTTTTCCTTTCCCCTGCCAAAGCAGTCTGCTGTTAATCCTGCCTTGTTGGAGTGTTTTGAGCTCAGCTTCTGCTGAACAACTGCAAAACCTTTCTCTAACTACACCTAAGTGGCCTCAGCCTGGCTTGATGTAGCAGGCAATTACTGTTATATCAGCTCTGCCGGCACAAACACAGCTCAGGCCTGCAACTCCTGAGGTTTGAAGACAAGCACTGTGTGCCATAGTGCTGGGAGCACTCCTAGCACAACTGCAGCACTTCTTGGAATGCTGGGAAGACAGAGGATGCAGAAATGCTCTTGAGCAGGAGGTGGGTGTCTGTTCCCAGGGCTGTGCTGTGATGCAGTTCTGCCTAATCCAGAGCAGACCAGATTGCAACTCTGCTTCCCATTTCCTTAAGCACAGGCTTTTCTTCATGATGTCTTGTGGGTTTTCTGTCGCTTCCACCTTCCAGCAGCAACAAGACCTCAGTTCACTGATGTCTCAGAATCTCAGTTCTCTGCTTTCTGGTAACCTTGCATGGCTCACTTGCTTCCCATTGCTCTCTGTTGCTGCTCTGAGGGTCTACTTCAAGCACAAAAATAAAGGAAGGGACTTATGACCATGTGCCTGACCTTAGGTGGTGTGCTGGTTTTCCCTTCTTCCTCCCCCCCTCCCCCCCCGCTTTTTTTCTCTGACATTTGGTGTATTAGGTCCAGATTAATTTGGTGTATTTAGTTCAAGTTGTCACATCTTCAGGAGGATCAGGAACTGCCTCATTTTTCAGATAGACACAGGGTTCCTGTGCAAAAAATAGTGTTTTGCCACCATTGAGGTCTATAATACATCGACTTACAGTAGGCAATAGTGAATTTGTAGGTTATCCACCTTTGGAAGCCTTACAATGGAAACTAAAACATCAGCCTTCTCTCATTAGCTATATGCATGCAATTTCACATTAGTTACAGGCATTTCATTAATAGATGCTACAAAAAAAAGCTCTGCTGTAAACAGTCATTAATCATTCCCCATTGATAACAATTGACCTCCAGGCCTAACAATGCAAGCAATTTTCAACTGTCATGAGACAGAAAGAGGTTATTCAGTTCAGTACAAAGCATCATTCCCCATGTGAACTGGACATTAGAGGGAGATGTACAGTGAGTTCTAGTTCTTAATTGTACTTTTAAGTGATGTCTTTATTACACATTTGCTTGTAACTCTCCTTCTTCCTTTCATTCAATTCTCCTTTCTTTGTTAACAGCTCCCCCACTCCAGATACCTCATTCCAATGACTTGTTCTTCCTTCCTTGTTTCCTGCCACCATTCCATGACCCCACACTGGCTGTTGTAATCTGTGCATATTACACTAAGTCCTCTTGGTGGACTGGCAGAGGGGTTTTGCCTTTACCAGCCCAAGGCATTACCATTCAGGGAGATATTCAGGGTGCAGTATGAAGGCAGACACATCAGATCTCTGGGGGTGTTCACCACTTGCCAAAATAACTCTGGGTTCTGGAAAATACAGAGAAAAAATCATGATTTTCAACACCTCTGTTACTTGTCCAAATTTGAGTTTATTAACAGCATCAGTGAAAGGCATGACACTGGCCCTCAGGCAATCCCCACTTCTGCCAGATTTCAAAGACAAACAATGGAGGTGTTAACATTATTCAAAAATTGATTGAAAGAATCTTAGGATGGAAAGCATTAGGCAATTTCCATACAGGGGCTGGTGCCAGCTCCCACTACAATAACAGTCTCATCTGTCTCACCATGCCCAGGCACTACAGGATCAAATTTGGTGCAAAGTGTCAACTACAGCCTGATTTTGATTCCTCTTTCAGCTTTTCTCACTCTCTTTGCTTAACCAAGTGGTTCTAATCTCACAGAGGGTAGTGGGGAGCTGGGTCTGGGGTACAGCTTCAGGTCAGCACCTCAGAGGGATGGGCATTAGTGGGGCATGGGGAATAGGATCCCCTCACAGAGAAAACAGCCTCAAAGGCTGTTTGGGCTGCCTGGGGCTTCTCTTTGTGGATGTTTTCTCCTCTATGGTGCATTCAGGTCTCATTGAAGTGTCATTAATTAGTCTCACTTTTGCTTCAAAGGGGCTGGATTCCCTTCCAATTTATTTCAAAACCTGTCTGGTGTCTAGCAGTACTTTCTGTCAGGCTGGGATGCCTACCTGGGACAAATGGGATTAAGAGAAGATATTAAAAAAAGCAATCCCACTCTGCTTGAGCATCTCTAAAAGGTGCAAGAAACGCCCCACAGCACATACAATGAATGACTGGGCTCCCTTCACAGCTTTGTCTGGGGATAAGTTTCACCGGAGGGCTGAATTTGGCCAACTGTCTTTCAGTTTCTATTTATTAATCTCATCTAATTTAATGACAGGAAATGACTAATGAAATTTAGCAGTGACAGGCTGCTTATTTAGGCAAAGTGATTCGCATCTGAATTGAAAGAGACCCAAACCATTACTTTACCATGAGATTTGCTCTGCTGATGGCTAATTCAAGCAGAAAAAAATTGTAAAAACCCTAACTTTAATGACAAATCTAAATCATTTCTAGACTATGTTCTGGCAATGGTCCTTCTAGATGAATTGCTGTCCCCTTCAAGGCTTTACTTTTAACTTCAGCAAGCTGCTTGTAAGTTCTCAGAAGGCTCCCCTTCAACCCAGCCCTGATCCTTAGCATCACTGCTCCTCTGTGGCCTCAAGGTCCTTCGAACACCCCACCCCTCCAGCACTAACTCAGTGCTCAGCAGGAGCAGAGAGCACAGTCCTGCAGCATGGGGACCATGTTGAATATGGCACAGCAAGCCCTTCTGATCTCACCAGGACTTTCTTAACAAGGAGCCCTTCACTACTCAAAAAAAAAAAAAAAAGAGTCCAAACATTAAAAGCAAACAAACAACTTCCTTGAAATTTTAATAACTCACTTAGTAGTAGTGACAGATGTCAAATTGACAGTGCTGGAGAAGACAGCTTTCAGTGGGAGGCAATACTACAAGTGTTGGCTCTTTAGAGTCTCCCACAGTGGGTTCTGATGGCCATGTCCACTGCCACCAGTGGAAATGGGATGGTGTTTATAAGGTGGCCACAGTTTGCAGCAAGATGGGCAGAGGTGAGTTAGCAATATTTACTACTTCTCATAAATTCCAAGAAAAACATGCACACCTGATGGGATGGTGTCTAAAATGGTGATTTTCAGTTTGTTTCCATACTTCTTCATCTGTTGTATGTCATTTCTGAGCTCTAGTGAAGGGGAAGGAGGAACAGAAGAAGCCAGATGAAGTGAGAAATTTTTTAAATTTAAATGTGAAGGTATTGCCTGGAGGTATTTTCAGCTACAATCTGAGGTTTTGGAATAAAAGTTTAATTGATGTGATGTCATAAAATAAATAGAATAAATTTATGAATTGATGGTCTCTCAGTCTGGCTCTCAGTGGGTGGCAGGTATCTACATTAAAAAGACCATCAGGACTGGTACCTCTCTTGGCAGTGTCAGCCAATAACCTAAGCATTAATTTGGCATGGGGATTACACTGTCCTTCCAGGTGGTCTCTCCAGGTGATGGCTTCAGCACCACATTGCATTCATGAGGGGAGGTCTGGGGGTGGTACAGGAGGCAGAAAGGACTATGTGCCCAGTGCCCCAGCAGGAACTGTGCATGCATCGCTGAAAGCTGTCTTCTCCAGCACTGTCAATCTGACATCTGTCACCACTACTAACTGAGTTATTAAAATTTCAAGGAAGTTGTTTGTTTGCTTTTAATGTTTGGACTCTTTTTTTTTTTTTTTT
Organism: Poecile atricapillus; assembly: GCF_030490865.1. Taxonomy (NCBI): domain Eukaryota; kingdom Metazoa; phylum Chordata; class Aves; order Passeriformes; family Paridae; genus Poecile; species Poecile atricapillus. The sequence goes on along the minus strand of NC_081288.1, from coordinate 103,144,768 downwards.
GAGTGGTGAAGGGCTCCTTGTTAAGAAAGTCCTGGTGAGATCAGAAGGGCTTGCTGTGCCATATTCAACATGGTCCCCATGCTGCAGGACTGTGCTCTCTGCTCCTGCTGAGCACTGAGTTAGTGCTGGAGGGGTGAGGTGTTCGAAGGACCTTGAGGCCACAGAGGAGCAGTGATGCTAAGGATCAGGGCTGGGTTGAAGGGGAGCCTTCTGAGAACTTACAAGCAGCTTGCTGAAGTTAAAAATAAAGTCTTGAAGGGGACAGCAATTCATCTAGAAGGACCATTGCCAGAACATAGTATAGAAATGTAGGTCCTCCAAAATGTCTTCTGACACAAGGATACAGGTAACAGGGCTTATCCCTACTTTTGTAAGATGAAACTGGCCCTGTGTGGGTGGGGGCAGATATTGTGAAAGCTGAAGGGCTGTAACCAAACCCAAATAACCATTTGCCTTTATGGTATTACATTATAACTCCAAATTAGGGTCTGCAATTCCAGCTGCTGTGAATGTAATAGCAGGCTACTGGAACGCTGTGTCCTGATGGAGTTTCTGTCAAGATCTTCAAGCCAGATGTACAGGGTGAAGCTGATTTTTAAAAAAATCATTATTATTTTTTAAATTTTATTTGGCAGAGGGTGAAATCTACACCTTCAAGCAGAGGGAAATTCTCCAGCACTACGCCTCAGTCTCCTGGAGTTTAGGTGAAATACTTAGATAGCAGATGGTGAGGAAGGGGAGGGAAACAATTTCCAAATAACTCGTGGTGTCTTAATGAGGATATATTTGAAAAATAACTATCTACACATGCCATCTTTCCTATGCTGAAAGAAAAAAAAGGCTTTCAAGCAACACATAGCACAAGAATTTCACGTAGCTCTATTGCATTAAGGTACTTTGCCCAGGCAAGCATGATTGTAGGGAAAACTCTGTCTGCCCATGTTCATTCATGGATTCCTGTGACTATATACATTATTATTGCTAAATATAAACTGTGTCCTTACAGCAGTTTTGATTTAAAGAGGTGATGGAGACAGAGGAGTTGTATGGTCTGGGGCATTACTCACTGTTTAAAAAAAAAAGCTTCATAAGAAGCCTCAGAATTAATACTTGACTGAAGTAGCAATTGTCATAATTATGCCAGGTCTGCACTATTATTTTACACCTCCTCAATACAATGTGGAATTATAGGATTCCAGTGAATGCTGCCATGACCATTTCATCACACAAGTATATTCCAGTTGCTGTTTTCCTTATTTTTTGTGTGATCATTGCTCCCCACAGTTTGAAAAAAAGAAAATGAGTAGGAGTTGGAGAAAGTAAACCCTGGATTCAGTTACAGTTCTCACTTCCCTGCATCCTTCCCCCAGTCTCATGTCTTTATATGGTTAATTTTTGAAGAATCCTCTTGAAATGCCAATTATAGTAGCTTTTAACATTTACACAATTTAAATAAAATCTATCAAACTTTATTAACAGGAAAAGAAAAGCAGCATGTGATAGTCTTGTCAAACCATGCTAATGAATACGTGCTTAATCTTGGTTTCTGTTAAGGTATTTTTTTATTTCAGAAGAGGTTTTTTGGTTTTGGGATTTTTGAGGAGGAAGAAGTAGAAATGGGGAGCCTCTGGCCATGGTCCACCTACATGAAAGTCTGGGACAATTGTTTTATTAATTCCTTTTTGCCACACCTCGTCTGAATTATATTTTTTCTTCCCAAGTCTTAATCTTTGCATCAACCAATTGCTCTTGAAACTCTGCTTTGTGGCCACACTTAAGAATTAATCAATGAGTATTTTCTTTAATGCTTGGTATTTGCTAAAGCTATAAATGTATGTGTATTTGCTTATATGAATATATGAAGGAAAACAATTTATAAACAATATATTTAAATAGCAGTGAATGGAGTGAATTTCAGTGAATTGCCAGCACTGAGAAAGGAATTTGTATTTGTGCTGGAAGTTAGAATGGGGCTCATGCAACAATCCAAGGCTCAAAGAAATAATCTTAAGGTAGAATTCCTGAGATTTAGCAGTATAAATATGCAATAAAAATCCAGACAGATTTCCTCCCTTGCAGTAAGTTGCACTGGGCTAATCAGAAAGATTCTAAATTCTCTTGAAGGTTATACAGCAGAAGCTCTTCTATCAAAATGATATCTTGTATTTGCAGCAGGAAGAAACCTTTGGTGACTGATAAGGACTTTATGTTCCCAGGCAGTGCAGTGCCTTAGTATGTTTACTCATTTTGAAAGGATAAGAGTGGTACACTATACAAAAGAGCAGTCAGGATCTCCAAATAGATAAATATAAATATTAAAATAAGTGAGACCTAAAACTTTACAGATCTACATTGTCTTGACTGGAATTCTGATTGCATATTCACTTCCCCAGCCTTTCTATCTCCCCCCTCTTTCCTCCTCTTCCTTTCTGTTCCACTTCAAATTTTCTTCCTTTTCTCTTTCTTGCTACCCCCCCATTTTCTCTTCCTCTTCTCCATTTCTGCCCTTTTCCTTTTTCTCACCCTTCGTCCCTTTCCTTGCTATTCGCCTTTCCCCTTATTATTTTCCTTTTATTTAAAACTTATTAATGTCCCTTTTCACATATTTTTTGAAGTTGACCATGACTTCAAAGTAGTTCAGGTCTCTCAAGTCTTCAGGAAACTGTGCCGTCTCTGCTTCCACTAATAATACTCTACTGCATTTACTGCAGAGCATGGAATGTCAGAATTTAAAGGACAAGGACAGTGAACACATTCTTAAGGTGATGGAACCCACTCTGATTTATACGGCAAACTTGGCAAAAGGAAGTATTCAACTCCCTGCCCCTGGGGAAGGGTGGAGCGGTTGTGTTACATTTAGTTCAAAGCATGTCCAAATACAAAACTAAGCATGTTGGAAAAGGGACACTTCTCAGTTTTCATTGTTGTTGTGCTGAAAAAGTGCCTGGGTACGTGTGACCAATTCATGAGAGAGTCCAAAACACCACATTATGGAGCAGATCCTCCTGAGTGCCACCACACAAAACACACAGGACAACCAGGGGACAACCCAGCCAGCCCAGAGCTATAAAAGACTGGTCTCATCCCATTCTATGACAAAATGCCCCACTGAGTGGGTGAGGGAAACGCTGTAGATGTTGCTTACCTGAACTTTTGTAAAGCCTTTGACGTTCACAAAACTCCCACACTCACTCAGCTCCCACAAAATTCTCCTGGCTGCTCATGGCTGGGATGGCTGGACAGATAACTGGCAAAAAAGTGGCTGGATGGTCAGACACAGAGGGTAGGAAATGGGGTTGGATCCAGTTGGTGCCCAGTCACCATTGGTGTTCCCCAGGACCCATTCTGTTTAACATCTATTTTCATGATCTGGATCCTGGTTGGACTCTGATGATCTTAAGGGTCTTTTCCAACCCAAATGATTCTATTTCATAAGAAAGAAAAGGCCTTGGAAATGAAGAGCATTTGTATATTATAGCCCCAGGACCTGTTGGATAGACAGAAGCAGAGTTGCTGGGGGTGAGAATCCTTTAATGTCCTTATGCACAACATGCCCATTGTAGGTGATACAGTACAGAAATTAAGAATGACACTGAGCTGTCCTCCAGATAAGGTTTGCATTCATTTTGAAAGAAGCTTACTTTTAATGGCAATTAAGAGACATTAGAGAAATACATGTGTGGGAAAGTGCTGGAGGTTACCTACAACTGTCTTTCATTGTTTGCACTTCAAAAGGCCCTAGAAATTTCAATATGGTGGTGACTGGTAACTGTAGTGAACTCTTTATGGATATTTTTCCATTCTTGATGAACTTTATTAGTTGTTACTGAAACAGTTTTGTTATTTTAATTTTCAAACATTTCAAAGTAATGTTTTTTTTCCTTCACCTCCCATGTTTTTATTCTTAAGATTCCACAGACACATTTGACTTCACTGATTTAACTTAAAAACATGACAGGAAAATAACCCTTTTTCTTATATCCTGCTATGACAGTGGGAACAAAGATAATTATTCATTCCCTCATGTGTGTATAGGATCTGTGTGTAGGCAAGTCCACGTGCACTTTCTCTCTCCTCTATTAAATCTTTTCTGGAAGGGTGTAAGCAGTCATGGTTCCCTTTGTGACCCTACAGTGGTACAGAGAACCTGGTGAGATATTTATTTTCTGCAGCTGAAAGAACCAATAGTATCAACCAAATTAGAGACGGCAGTAATAAAAATAATGAAATCTGGTCCTTGCTGATCACAGTAGAAATGTTTTGGAGAAAGAAGGGAAGGGCAACAGCTGAGCAAAAACTAAATCTGCTTGTCACAGTCATGTTTATGTGTCCTCTGGTGGTCTGTTCTTGTAATCACTGTTTCAGCCCTTATATAGAGGGCTCATGAAGTAATGGTATCATTTCTGTTCATACTGAATTTGAATATTTAATGGAGCTTAGATGCACTGTGTTGGTGCATTGCATAGGCACACATTTCACCTAAGCATTGTTGGATCATTTTTGCTAAACTGGAGTATAACTTGAAGGACATATAGTAGATTTCTAGAGCCAGTGGGTATTAGTTTGGCTCTGTGACACAAAAAGCATCATTGCTGTGTTACAGATGTATGTAACATAGACATGTAAGGGCCAATAACATCCAAAGCATCAGTTCTGCTTTACGTGACTGAGAAGAGATCTGCTCTTATCAAGCATTCCAACAGCAGTGAGCTGTGGTCATGACAGTGACATGAGCAGGGGCCTTTCGAACTCCAGAAGTCAGTGTCAAAACAAGTGTTACCTTGCAAAGACAGATTTGGGTCAGTGCTGCTTCCATGTGAAGGCTCCAGTCACACTTCCACTGCAGTTTCACTGTCTGAGCTGCACCATCTACTACAATAGACACTTTCCCAGGGATTAAATGTGTTTACATTTATGGTTGCTTTGAAAGCACTCTGAAGCCTTTTTATTTAATTAAATTAGCATCTATTTTCTTTAGTGAAACATAATGTGCATTCTCCCTTTATATTCATTCTTCACCTTAGGCAATTTGGATAACATTATTGGGTTGTTAGTGGAGATTAGCTTCACATAAGATTGTGCTGGCTTTGCGAAACATATTCTTTCAGATCTTTTCAACTGTTGAGGTTGTTTAGTAGTAAATGAATAAAATGTACCATCCTGTAGGCTAGAATTCACCTAATTGCCATCTATCATATTTCAAGGGAGCTTAACCAAAGAAGTTATTTCCTTACACATTAAATACATTCCTTCATCTTTTAATTCCTTAAAACAAAATAAGTATCCTGACTGTTCTGTGTGGTACAAAGTAGAAAATTTATTTTTCTTTCATGGCCCCTGTATTTTCTATTTTCCCTCTTTTTTAAAGTAATAAGTGTTCAGACTTCATCAAGCTGATACATGGTAAGTTCAAAAGACTGAAAGGAATTTTAAAAAAAGGCTTAATGGATACTTATAATAGGCAGAGTTCATAACTGTCCTGGTTTATTTCAGGTTTGTTATCCTTTTGGTATTTTATGTGGTCCATTTCCCTCCATATAATATATAGACTTGCAATATGGGTTTGCTCTCACAGCTCCACTTCATCTCAGTCAGAGCAGATGGAGATGCCATTTCCCTGAATGAATAGAAGGATATTAATCTATGCTTCGCACAATGTTTCTTTAAGAACACCTCTGCACAGTACCAGGGGAGAAACCAGTTGTAGGAACCAAAAAACTTAGAGCACCTCTTTTTTTTTTTTTTTTTCTCCTACTGAAGTACAGGAATTAGCAAGAAAAAGGACTGAGAAACCAGTGTATGGGCATTTCCTAGGGACTGATAACTAGAAAAACACCACTAAAACTGTGGCCAAACCTGAGGGACTTTATTTGAAAAATGAAGGTTTAAAAACCACTTCTATTTTCCAGTTCGTCCAGTGCTCCAGTGGCTGCCATACAGATTGAAGGGGTGGCGTTTTTTAAAGTATTCCAGTTTCCCTTTAAATTTGCCACAGTGAAAGTAGTTTTCATGAATCTTTTGCCAATTTTTAAAACATCATGATGGCTATTTCTCAAGAAATGGCTGAAGTAATTGCTATTCTGAGTGATTACAGGACAGTGGTATGGGAAATCTCATAACTGGCTCAACATCAGTTTGGATACGTGTAAGAAATGGGATTTCTAGGTAATACATTTCTGGTACTATTAGGTAAATCCTGCTCGGAACTGGATGAATATAATCCCAAGGATTTGGTGTCCTTCCCAGATTTCCTTCTATTCTTCCTCCTCTGATGCTGTCACTGCCTCTTTCCAGCCTCTCCATCAAAGAACCCAAACAAACCAACTTTTCTTCACCTGTATGTTCACCATTTGTTGCTACTTCCCCTTTCTGCATGGCACTTTCAGGAAGAAAAAAAGAAGGGATATTTCCTTGTGTCATTGTTTAAAGTTGAGGAGAAGAAACAAGTGTCACCTGTTGGTAAATGGAGACAATGTTTATTCTAAGCTGTTGTTCATATTATTCAAGAGAAGCAAGTACTTTGCTGCAGACTTCCTTTCTGCTCAATTGCTTGGGCCAAATTCTGCTTCCATGCTCCAGCTAATCGTATGAACTAAATGCAGAGCTTTTCTCCCTGGAGTCACAGGGATAGGATCTTTTATCCAAAAAGAGGTATCAGGAGAAACACTTACAGAGCTAATGGAGAATTATCTGCCACTAGTTATTTTATTGTACATGGAAGTTACTGACCTGCTGAAGTGACTCTGCAGAACTACATTTGTTGTGAGGAAATAAGAGTCAGGAATAAATTCTCAGAAACTAAAAGAAGAATAGAAAAAGGGCTTGAAAGAATGAGATGCCTTGGCCCACATGGCTCCTGCCAGACACAGATGATGCAGGCTCAAGGAATTGATCTGAAGGAGGCAAAGCAGGGATCTGCTCAGGGATCTTGCAGTCTTTGTGTGAAAGTTACAGTTGCTGAGCAAAACAGTTTTTCAAATACATTGCAGCAGTTCCTAGTTCTGTCCTACTGAAACCTGGAAGAACAAATGAAGCAAAGAAGAGAGGAAGAGCAAGAAGAAAAATTGGTTGATTTTCAGGACATATTAGATGTTTCCTATGCTACTTGTTTTCTATGAAAGTATCTCTCAGTAAGGGTTCAAACTTGAAGTCATAACGTATGTGACAGGTCTGTGTGCAAGTAAAGTTAATTAATTGCCAGTTCTCTCGCCTTCCAAATCATCTTCTTATGTCAGATCTCTTCTCTGGGAATAAATGAAGGAAAACCGCAAACACAGTATGCGCCAGGATCGACAGAAGTAAGGTAGCACATTTCTTTCCATCTGAGAGGTTTCTGGAGATACCTTTGAGCAACTCTTGGCTACATTTGATCTACTGCAATGAATTCTTTCTTTTACTGACCCTAAATGTCCTTTATACAAAGGACAAAAAAGAAAGAGCAAACAGTTATGGAACTTTTTTTGTAGTACTGTGTCAAAACATTGTTGAAGACAGAAGAGCTGGTTTGCATCTCTGGTATTCATCAAAGTTCAGACAAATTAACCTCACAGTTGTTTGTGTTTTTCTATTTTCACCTTTCTCTGAAAGTAATCTCAAAAGAAAAGAACTAAACTAAGAGTTTTTCTAATCTTTGGAAAAGTGTATTGAACAGAAATTAACTTCAGTGCTGCTGCTCAGAGAAATAACTTAGAGAAGTTACTACACGGATACTTTGATTTAGTCTGTGCTTCCAAAAGCTGGATGTGCACTGTTCTAAACAAAACTTTTGCTGTTTAAAGAGATTTTTAGTATAATTTAAAAGAGCTTTTTAGTATATTTTAATATCTCAGACTAACTCAATGGATCTGTACAAACTGCTAATGTTACCTTGGGAGGAAAGGGAGGTGGAAAGTGAAGACCTAAAATGTCACAGAGGTAAAGATCAGATCAGTATGAAGCTGGAATATTTCTTTGTAATTTGTTAATGGCTTTTGTACCCATATGAATAAGTAGTGCTCATGAAGAAGTGACCCAGACCACACTAAAAGCAGTTGTGAAGATGGCATATCCCAAAAATGGGAAATACTTGATACTTAGTCTGGCATGAGTCAGGTTAAAAAGCTGATACATTTAGTTGTAGGGCTTCAGGAAGAATCAGTCCACAAAGAAGTGTTATTTGAGCTTGCACATGTTCAAAATTATTTGATTATATTTTCAAAATACTCAAAATTTCATGTTAAACAATTCAGGAATTTTCACCCATAGCACATCAATTACCTGTGCATCAATTGATGCAATTGATTGAAGATTTAATTTTTGCTTATATGTGGTGATCAATTACATGGGTAAATCTAAGTTTGGATCAAGGAGAATAAGAAATAGGAAATGCAGAGATAAACTCAGCTGAGTAATTTTTAAAAATTGCAAATATGTGAACAAATTACAATAATTAATTTTAAGAAAGCTTTGAAGTATATTTTTTTCCTTCTGTTTTGAGCATATAATATCCTATCTCTTGTAAATACATGTGAAACTCGAGAGCAGAATAAAATAACACAGATCTTCCAGGCTAGGCTATTTTGTGCTATTTTTTAGCAGAATTTTACTTACACTGGTATTCATGTTCAATTAGTTTTATTTTAGGCTCTGACATAGCTAGAAGCAACAGTTGTGTGTTTCACCAGGATGCTGGGAAATTCTCTCTTCCAAAAGATATAAAGATAAAGTTCACTTATCTAACCCTGGAGGGCTTCAATTTATCCAACTTTAAGATAATTACCTGTTTATATATATATTTGTACATGTAGGTACAAAAGCTGTGGCCTATAACAGAACCCTGCCCAAACTGAGCCTCCTGCAAGAATATCAGATTTTTTTATGGTTTCCATCTCCTATATTAAAGAAGATGGATTTGTGTGTTAGTAGCAAATTATGTGGCTGGAATTTAATTAGTGTAGATACTAATTGCAACCCCTTCCAAAAGAAAGGAGAAAATTATCAGAATGTCTTATGAAGAATGATATAAAGTTGGCATTTGAAAGGATCACTGAGGCACTATAGATAATAGGTTACAAACTGGAAATAAGTCAATAATAATTCAATTTCAAAAAGATCAAAATTCCTACTAGGCTGTGGGAACCATTTCCAACTCTGACTTTTCACAGGCTGAAAAAGACAGCAGGACAGCAGCAAAAATGATTGGAAGCTTAGGAAAAAGATAATGTAGAGAAAAATTTAATGAACTATGGATGAATAATCTACAGAAAAAATGAGTCAGCTCATCTTGATATATACGAAAGTTGCTATAAAGACAAAGGGAATAAGTTATTATGTCTTTACTGGATAGGAGTAAAATAAATAGTGCAAACAGGATGGGGGAGTGTTTAATCTGGTTACCAGGAAAAATCTTCCTAATGTTAGGAAGAGCTGTTTCTGGAGTTTACTGACTGTGAGAAGAGACTGGAGATGCCTCAGCTGAGCCCAAGTTGCCTGGTCCTGTCTCGGCCAGTAGGATATACTCCATAACCCACCCAGGCCTCTTCCAGGACTATTTTGTATTACTTTACTGACATTTTGACATGGAATCCACTGACATTTTTTTCATAAAGTGTTTTACAGTGATTTGGCCCCAGGTAGTGAGGTTATACAGAATCACTCTTTTATGACCCATTTTTAATATTCCAGATATATGCAAATTTCTACTCACAGACCTGTTGCATTTTCTTCACAGAAGGTTCTGTGTCATGGAGACAATATAGAGTGGGTTTAATATCTGTGCTTATGCAGAGCACAAAACCAGGAGGGGAAGTTGGTTGAGATGCTGTCTTAATAATAAAACCTTGGCTGAAATGTAGTCAGGAAGTTTATAGCTGTGACACAGTGTTCCAGTTCATCTAACCATATGTAAGTGCTTTCACTGGCTTCACTGATGTTCCCTAAGCTTAAGGTGAGTTAAGCTTTGTAATTTGACTGTCTATAAATGCATCTCCATGCGTGCATGGTTTTGTTATCTCTCAGGAATTTGATAGGAACATGCTGGTTTTTTCTTGCCTGTGGAACATGAATATTGTCCCTACAGTTCAAGTCATTATCACACCTGTTTCTCAGCCCCAGTGAGACTCATGATTATGAGCTCTCCTGACCTGGAATGACATAAAAACATAAATGAAAAATATTACCTTTTCATTTTATTTAATGGAAAACATCCAGAAGTTTCCTTTCTCTCCTCTGGGAGAAAGCACTGAAATGGCTAATTTTACCTAGTAAATTTCTAGGACTGAAAAACATGTGTGTATGGCTTCAACTCTTGTAACTTTGGGAGGAGGAGAGATGCTAAAACCTCCTTCTTTCCTTATTTTTTAGCACAAGAAAGTCTTTCTGGTGTCATGTCTTAACAGAGTCCCACATTATTTTCAGTTATGAGCATAGATAGGCTGCATAACTGAGATGCAGACAGGAAAAACAGTTACTGATTCACTGAGAGTGCTCAGGGCTGCATGCTGGAGTGTTTTAAATGCAATCGACAACAGGAAATATGACTGCTGGAGCAGATTGAGTGATTTGGTGTGCATCACACCTGCTAAATGCTTTTGGAGACCCAGGTGGCATGTGAAGACCTTGTTCTTCTGTCCCTGAACACACACATTTCTTGGCTCCTTTGAAAGCTACTCTGGGTTTATTTATGCAGTATTTTTCAAGCTGACGAAAGTCTGCTTGGGCCACTGAATGAGCCACCATGGAGCTTCCATGAGCTCAGCTGAGAGAGAAGTGTTATCTTTGGCACAGCAACCTGAGCTGTGCTTAGCACTGACCACACTCTGGTCACTGTCTGCCTCTGCTCTGGGCAGCTGGGAGAGCCAGCAGGCTGGGCTGGCAGCTGCTCAAGGCACATGTAATCCTGGCTCTGGCCTGCAGACCAGATGCCATGTCGGCATTCCCACCATGTTAGGTTAGGTCACTGGGAAAAGCAAAAAAGAAAGGGTTGCTCAAGCGTTTTAGTGTATCTGACATTGCTGTGAAAAAGGCACAGGAGGTGAATGCACAGTTTCACAGGCTGAGTAATGGTTTACTGAGGTGTACGTGAAAGACAGGGTGGATATGTGTAAGTACAAGCTTACCTTTCAGATCTTGTCCTCCCTCCTTCACTTGAGAAGATTTCCTCAGCTCAGTACAAAAGCAATTGTTCATTGTGTGGTTTCTGTATTGTCTATTGGCATGGAGCAGAGCCAAGCTTCCTCAGATTTGCTGGGCAACCAACCATGATTCTATTGTTCTTTCACCAATCAAGGGAGATTTTCATAACCCTTAGTGTGCTAGATATCTATGTTTGAAATCTGATTTTAATCTGTCTCTATAAACACACCAACATATCTCTCACTAGCCCTTGGGGCATCAAATGCCTGAGGTAGCGTCTGGATTCGGTGCTCCTCCCCTCCATTTCTCCCTGCTTCCTCTTTCACACAAAAGCTTCTTGGCTCAGAGGGTTTAGTCCCTTATCCTCACCAGATTTTATAGGGAATTTCTCTTTGCTCAAATGTGGTGAACACCACCGATGCACCTGCAGAAGAAGCAGATGGGAATTTTTTTTTGCCCTTGTGGCCCCATGTCAGCGCCTCTCACAGAGAAGAAAGAGCCTTTAGGGTCCTTGGCAAGATTGCAGCGTGCTAAGTGCCAGTGCTCTGCCTAGACTGCCTGGTCACCAAACTGGTTTGAAATCAGTCATGAAAGAGTTGGTCACCCTCCTGAAAATGGTACCAATGTGCTGATTCGCATTCAGGAGTCAGAAGATTGGGAAAGTTAATCGCAGTGTAAAAAAAAACGAGCTTTACCACCTTAGATCTTTAACCGAAAATTTTACCATCATAAAACCTAAAACTTTACCTGATACTACAAACCCTCTTTCAAATCCAATGAAGAGTAAGAAACAACAAAGTTGCCGTGCTTGCCAACACATCTTATTTCAGCTGGAATATATTCCAGTTCATTTTTTGTCTCTTGTTGAAAACAAAGAGCACAGAGAAAGATTAGCTCCACTTCCAGATGATAAAACAAAATGGATCTCTACTTTTGGTAGCTTTATGTTACAAATTTCCTTTTTTGACCAAAGGCAGGTTGTAAGCCTCTGTTACACTAACCATCTTGCAAGCCTGGATCTTTAATTGATGCTGTACCTGCACAAACATCAGGGTCTGTAAATCTACAAGGTGGTGACTGAAACTTGGGCTCATCATGTTAATTAAGAACTCACTCTTCTGGTAGGAAGAGGCTAGATTGTTTCCAATGAACCTAGTTAGTCTTTCTGTCGTAACAAGTAGTGCCCAGTCTTGCACATGTGTGCTGTAACACCTTATCATCACCTTCTCATTAATGCAGGGAAAGCATAAAATGCAGAAAGGTTTATCAGGCACCTGTTGTGTAACTCAGTGCTGACTTACATCCCATCATCATTCCTTGGGGTGGGCAGCAGAAAGGAGCTGCTGTTGAGATACTTGAATTAGAGCCTTCTCTCCAGAAATAAAGTCCCCTCTGTTTCACATCAGGTAGAGTATGAAAGTTTGGTTCTTTCAGTGAATAACTCAGTGTTAGAGAAGAAATCAGAAAAGGGCAGCACTTAAGAACCAGGAGTTAGGGAAACTAACCCACAATAAAGGACTTCAAAACTGCATTTTGAGTCATGGAAGGGTTCAAATTTGCTTCAGGAGTAAAAATACAGTGAAGATAATTAACTAGGCATCCTCTAAGTCCTCTGAGGAAGTGTTTCCTGCATGGCTAAGGTTAATAAAGCTCCAAGTTTGCAGACATGTACAACTGAAAGGGATGGTTTTTGAGGAGTTACCCTACACAAAGAAGCTTTTGCTGCTGATGAAGGTTCTAACCTCTTTCTCATTGAACTTTCCAGATTTCCCCATTGATTTGAGTGGCAGCAAAATTTATCTCTAGCTACTAAAGCAAGGCAGACATTTAAGAACCACAATGTCATTTGTAAGCTACACTTTATTATAATAATTATTGTGTTGCTAAATGGCAAATGAATAGTATAGATTCTTACAAAATGTGGTTTTCTTTGGAAATGTTTCTATTGTCATCCAGAAAGGGGGTTGCAAGAAAGATCTGCCCTACAACTTTTGGGGTTTCTTAGGACTTAACAGGACTGTAGTGTCCAAGACTGAGCACGTTTGTATACATTATAAGGCAATATACACAAAATTCATTGTACAATGGGAAAAGACATTTAATGTCTTTTTTCATCATACTTTGTTTCAAATAAATTTTAAGGAATGGTAACACATGTTGACCTAACCACACAATCAAAAATACATCAAAAATATTAATATATATCACTTTGCTTTCAAATAAGAAACAAAGTTAATTAATATGAAAATTATATATGACTGAGAACAGGATGAGAGCATCCTCCAGAATTATTTTGTTACCTGGCAGATACATAAGATTCTATCTATCTTGTGGAATGTTAAACATGGAGCAGACCATGTCCTTTCCTCCCCCTATCTATAGTTATGGCTACCAGGAAGGCATGTCTGAAAGAATTACACTGGTGGGGTAGGAAGGAATTACACTGATGGGATAGCCAAATCTTTTGGGTGTTAATGTGACACGTGTTGTCAAGCACATTCTCTAAGCTGGAGATGGCAGTGAGAAGCATAACCTTTTTCATCAGTTTAATTCAAGTATTAAGAGTCTAGGAGGAGACAAACATTTTTAAACCACGAGTAATTTTGATGGAGGAAGCATGGAACTCTGGCATGAGCAGGGCAAGTGATCTGCTTCCCAACATTGTGGAAAGGAAGGATTGAGTTTGGAGAAGCTTAGGAAAATTTGCAGGAGGACAGGAGAAGGCAAAAAAGAACACTGGAGGTGAGGCAGAACCAAGTCACAGGGCCATGACATCAAGGTGAAGTCAATCCCACCAGACAGAGGATTTGCTGCAAAACCTTGCCTTGAGCACAGCCTCTAGCAGAAGAGACCAGACAGAGCCACTACATCTGGGCCAAGAAATAAAAATGTTATGTTGACAAATTGGGTGTTTCACAGAGGAGACAGGAGAATAATAAATGGTAAATAGAAAGGATTTCCTGCTGCTCAGTTTAACAAAAAGAATGACATGGAAGGACTTGTTAGTAGATTATATGCACCCAATTGGAAAGGAGAAATATGCTAATAGAGAGAACATGCTCCTCAAGACAAGATCTTAATGTGATGAAGCTGAATGTGAATGAATGAATTCTGAAAATGGAGTGTGAATTTTGGAAACAGTGTATTAAAGATTCCCATGGATGGAGTTGTATAAATCATCAGATAATAATCAAAAATCCTTACAAAGACAGACAGAGAGGTGTAGATTGCTGTTTCATTCCTCATTTCACATGGCTATTTTAAACACCAATATTTCAGCATTTCTGTTTTGTCAGCATGTGAAGATTGATGCAAAGTAGAAAATGCTTGCTAAACTTGTCTAAAAATTTACGTTCCACAGAGGCAGTGCCACTAACAGGAAGAGAATGCCTTTTCCAGATATGTGTCCTTCAGCACACCCTGTGTAGGAAATGCAGGTCTCTACTCCAGAAAAATGGATAATTTATAGAAGAGGCTGATTGCTTTACAGTATGAAACTGAAATCTACATTTCATTAAAATACGTTGGCTGTTCTGGGAGTGGGATTGCTACAATGATAAATCCTAAAGAGCTATAATAACATGGGTCTGCTCTAACAGCTGTTAGGTTTTACAGTGTTTGCAGGTAGCTCTGGCCAGTGACTAAAACAAAGTCCTTTATGCTGCCAGCATTTTCACTGATCTGGTTGTTAACTCAAAATTTTTTATTTGTCAGAGCTATTTCAGAATATTTCTTTCCTTCACTGAAAAGCAGTGAGGGAATATGGCCCTAAACAAGGCATGAAAGGCTTTTCCAACAGAGTTACATTTATTAATCTTAAGAATGGTCCAAGTAGAATCAAGATATATTCTTTTGTTCTATATCAGTGAGAGCTGAAACACATAGAAAAATCATCTTGCTTCTGAGAAGAAGATATGATCACAGACTTGTACTCTAACATTTTTTTTTTCTTTGTCTAGAGAGCCTTGTTACCTTGAATGGCAAAGCCACTTATTTTTTTTCCCCATGGGTGCATTCTAGGAGCACTTGACCACCTGCAGAGATCTGATTGCAGAGCAGGGTTCTTGGTTCAGCTACTAGTGTTTACATTTTTTATCAAAATGAAGGCTCATTATTTCGCATTCCAGAGGTTTAAAGTATACAACCAGTTACTAAGGATATCACTCTGTAATCACACAGGACCATTCACAAGACTCCTCCAGTTAAAGAAAAAAAACCTTTTATTTTTTTTCTTTTGGCAGGGAGGAAAGAAATATTTTTCTATAAAGCTTCTGAGGACTTATCATCTGGGACATAATCACAAACATATATTACTTTTCCCCTTGATAATCTAAATTTGTTATGCTGACACATGAAATTGAAATTGAGATTGAGAGTGTTACTGTTTGTGTTGTTCTATATGGAGAGGATTATATATTATGTATTGCACATTGCATAGGATTCTATTATGTATTTTTTTTTTGTCCCATATGTCCTTAAAGCAGCCTCTTCAGGTAGGTAACCTGTTGGTCTTTAAATCTATATATTTCTTGTTCATCAGAAATATGCACAATTACTGGGCCAAGTTGTGGCTGATACAGATGGCAATCATTACACACCCAGTTTAATAGAAAGTAAAAAACCTGTACAGATTGAAAGGAATGCCATAGCAATTAAATCTAAGAAATACACAAATAAATACTGCACAATCTTTTCCCTTTGTCCCATTATCGATTCAGATTACCTCCCTATGCAAGACTGCATTTGTCCCAAATAAACAAAGCCCATGCCATATGCAATAAATGTGCTGAAGAAAACCTACCTTGACAGGAGGAAACTGAGAGTATGATATTCCACTAAATAAACAAAGTCTCAATTAAGGCCATTAGCTTCAAAGGAGAAAGCCATTTCTAGGCAATTTAAAACAATCATAACAGCTTCCCTTGCATTGGTTTGGAAGGAAAGCAAGGAAAGCAAGGAAAGCAAGCAGCACCTTCGCAAAAGAGGTTTAATGTACACTTAGAGACAAAGTAATAATTTAAAGTAGCTTTTAGTTTTTTTTGTAATGACAGTTTATTATGTATCAGAAAAAAATTGTGATGCATCTGGGTCTATTTCTATCCTTTTGCAAGTAGAAATCAAGCACAGTGTTTCTTCATCCATTGTGGGTCACAGCAAGAATGACAAGACCTTTATAGGTATAGATACATCCCCTGAAGACCAGTTATTTCATCATGTGATGTCACTAATGCTATACAAGAATATTTCAGCATCTAAGTTCTTTACAAAATACAGGAGTGAATTTCTGAAACACAGGTTTAGCTCCCTCTCTATTCTGTTCATCTTCACACTACTTGCCTATCTCACTGTCTTCTCTTTATTTTTCATTTTACCTCTGAGCTGTCCTCAAGATTCACTGAAATTTAATAGGGGGGAGAAAAATGGTTCCCCTTCACAACAGCTCAGTGCATTCAAGCAGACTGAGTGAGCCTTCCTTACCCCAAAGATATGGAACAAAGGGATTGAAAATTGCAGTGTGGTCAGGATTGCTAGCCAGGAGCTTTTGAAATGCTAGGCAAACAAATGTAATATCTAATGTCAGAGCTGAAGTTGCATCACAAGTCATTGGGAAGACATTTAGTGCTCTTTTCCCCACTGTGTTTGTTGTTAGAAGAGTGGCATTTACTGTTGCACCTTCATGCCTGCAAGCACACATAAACTCATTCCTTTCTTGTTATCCTAATTTTTCTATCACTCACTGTATGATTGAAAATTTCCTGGAAGGATAAACCCCAACTTAGGGAGGTGCCTTTTGTGGGTTCCAAAAATGTCAGTTTACATTTGGTTGATTCATAATTGTGGAACAGGCATTTCCCAGCCCACAATTTGAATAATATAGGAGATTTAGGTTGTTTTTTTTTAAGGGGAGGCAATGGAAACAGGTCAAAACCCTACATTCAGTAGCACAAAGCATTGTGGTGTTTCATATCCACGACTTAGCAGAGTCCAGACTCTGTGGCTGTGAAAAACAGCCCCTCCATTTCCCTCTGTGTGTGTGTGTGTGTGTGTGCTGTGGAGTGCTGACAAGGATCACACTCAAATCCCATCTTGGTGTGTGAGGGGAGGAGTGAAGAGAGATGTGGGCTCTGCTGGCACTTGGGCTCAGGAACCACTGCAGAGGTTCATGGTGCCACCTGCCTGGCCCACCTCAGCGAGCTGAGAGGCAAGAATCCCAACTTTACAGATGGATCTTCTGAGAAAGAACCCACCTTTTTGCCGTGGGCTGCCCAGAGAGAGGAGAACAGCTGTTGGAAAGTGCAGAGAAGTATGGAATGGTAGAAATAGTCCCAGAAGAGGGAGGTGAGTTAGGCAAAGGCCAGATGAAGTTTTTAGAAACACATAATAAATTGTGATGCCTTATTATAAATATTATGTATGGTTCTTCACTTTATCTTGGTGGGAGGATAACAGCACACATACATTTACGCATATGCTGTATGTAATATTTACAAAGACACATAAAACATTTCTATAACTAGGACCCTATTTATAGATTCATGTCCTGCTGAGTTTTGAAGTACTACTGGCTTTTTCTTTTTTTTTTATTAATTTGGTATTATATTTATTAGTATAAAGATAATAGTGGAATGAATAAATGTTCCTCAGCACTGGAAATAGCTTCATCCTTGGCTGTTTACAACTTTTGCACACTTGTATAAACCAACTGGCATCATGTTCAAAAGGAATCATATCAGTGACTGAGAAAAATCAAAACAGATGCACATTACATTTGTCTAAGATAAAATTAACTGAACCTGTCATATTTCACGGGCAATCCTTCTAACATCTGCAGAACAAAGCAAATACACTTAATTCACTGCAGCCTTTAGTTTATAGGTCAGATATGGCCTCTCAGGGCTACTGTGTTTGTGTTTAAAAAGCTTAGAGCTAAGTTTGAAAACAATAAAGCTGGAAATGTTTGTTTTTGTGGCCTGAGATTATCATCCTCCCTGAGTTTCAGTTATCTAATTCAAGGTTTACTCTGGGATGGAATAACCAGACTCAGCCCAAACAATTCATATGGGGAAAAGGAACATGTGAAGGGTATTAATGAATTTAACTGTTACCTCCTGATACTGAAAAGGAACCTCTATCTTAAATAGGTCTGTTCCAGAAAAAAAGACATGCCCATGAGTCTCCAGAAAAGGCATTTCTCTTTGTTGCTGTACAGTTTGACTTGATTGGAGAAATTGCTCTTTCTGCCTTGAAAGATAAAGGTGTGCTGACAGGTGTGTAAGAGCAGTTTTAGTTCTTCATGCCTCTAATTTTCCAAGCAGTAGAACAACCCAAATGTTTATCTCTTATCACATATCTCACCATTGCCTGACACCCCCATACTAAATTTGGAGTGGTACCACTGTAGCTGAAGTCCTTGAGATGATGAAGGCCAAACACATCCAGTGATGTATGAGCAAGAGTGCTGCCAGTGGGTGATTCCTCCCTTCTGCCCAGCCAGTGTGAGATGGCATCTGCACTACTGGGTCCAGTTTTGGGCTTGCCATGCAAGAAAAATGTTGCATGGCATATTGCAGTTAGTCCATGGAGCACATGACGTATGAAATGGGGTGTAAGAGCTGGATTTGTTCTCCTTGGAGAAGAAAAGGCTGATTTGAGGATGGGAGAGCTTTTCCTTTTTGTCTTCAATTACCTAGAGAAGGATTATAGAGAACACAGAACTATTCTCAAACTTGTGCAGTGAAATGCAACAGATTTCAGGAGGTTCTGCTTAGACATAAGAAAAATGTATTCACTTGAGAGAGGCACAACATTGAGAAAAATACCTACAGAAACTGTTGAATTTCCTTAAATCTTTAAACTCAGTCAGACAAGTCCATGAGCAACTGAATCTATCTACAAAACAGATAGGAGGAGGCTAGCCTAGAGACTTCCAGAGGCCGCTTCCAACCTCAGCTGTCCTGTGACTTTATGGAAGTGTCCCTGGGTTACTGCTATACAGTTCTTTGGGAATTTCCCATCTTCCTTTTCTTTATTTTCATTTCATCCAAATTTGGATGAAATTGGAATATTCCTCTCTCCAATGAAAGCAACCTCACATTCAGAGAGCTCAAGTACCAGTCAAGAAATTAGAAACTGGGTATTTCATGCACCATTCAGATGATAGAAAGAGCAGCTATATCTTTGACCTTGTTCACAAATTTCTGACTATTCATAGACTGTTACTACATAATTTTTTTACCCAGTTCTACATTCTATATAGTTTTTTAACAGTTAAAAAAAAATCTTGCAAGACTTTTTTTTTAATCTTTCAAAAATGCAGCAGATTGTGCTTCATTGTTTTGAGCAATGGAAGAAGGTGGCTGTAAATGATATACTCAGTGCAAGACTGATTTGTAAGGGCTTCATATCCTTGGGGAAAAGCCACAGAGGGTCAGAAGAGAGGTGGTTCTGACCTTTAAGTACTTGTATTTTGAAAGAAATATCAGGGATTTTTAAAAATAAATTATTCTGCATGATCTGTATTCTTAATATGAAATCATTTTTTAAGTACAATCTGTGCAAGGTATGGGATATTGTGCCATTTTTATGGCACTGAGTTTTAAAGCAGAATGGTTGGGGTTTACTAGACACATAGGCCTTCAGGGCTCTTTTCTGGTAATTAGACACATAAATTAAAAAGAAAGAAAGTGTTTTCTTGGAACCACTGTGTCTAAAAGAGTGACATAATTTACTTTCGTGCTTGGCATTGTCATGAATAAAATCTCTCAAGAAATCCACCCCGGTTAAAATACCGTAAGTGTTTGGTTGTATACAGTTAATGTTCTTGTCCCATTTTTAAACCGTGTTTGTGGTACCCCTTGTTTATCCCGATAGTTGTTAGTAATGTTAATTAGTTTCCGGTTGTCAAAGTGTTTTAAGAGTTCTCTTATAAGATGTACCTCAATCCCCTTTCCCTTACTTACCTGTTACTACGTAACAACCCTGCTCCCTACACTCCTACCTCCTTTCCCCCATCAGGAATCACTGCTGCTGCTCCCAGGGAGCTGTGTGCCCCAAGTGATATGCAAACTAAGGCACGACAGACACTAAAACAACGAGCTAACAAAGGAATAAAAGGTCAAAGACACACATCCTAGCAAGCTACAAAGGAAGATAGACTTCCTGCATCACCTGAGCCTGCTTAAAAGGTGTCGCCATGGCCTAAGAGGACTGGAAAGGAGTGACCCCTCCCTGGAAAACGAGACAGAACACCTAGACCTCTTAGCTACTCTCATGAGGACAGAAGACCCAGCTCTGCAGTGTGTGCTGCAAAGCTGAATTGTGCCTCCTCCTTGGAATTGCCTATGTGGGAGTAGGGGCGGTGCAAGCGACCTCTCAGGCCCCCACCCCAAGGCTGAGTCCTAATAAAGGCATAAAACAGGAGTGTGTCTCCTGACCAATTTATTTCAGCATGAGTCCTTGAAGCAATCTATACTATTTTATTTCAGGATGTGTAAACTACACATTAATGTCAACAGTAGAAATAATTATAACTAGACTTGCTTATTCATGCTAATTCATAATATCATTATAGAATGATTTGAGGTTTAAGCTGAAAACACCAAAAAGGTGTTTTTTATTTTTATACAAAAATCCATAAAAAAATACTTTGACAAAAATCTTTGCAGAAAACCAGTAGGAAGGTTTAACAGGAAGAGCAAAATTTCTGAGTGCAGTCAGAAATAAGAGGTTTGCTTGATACTTTGATTTGAGAGGGGATGGAAGAATACGAGTTAGTTAGAAGAGAGAAAAGGACACCTGTTTACAAAGCTGTAGTTAGTCCTACCAGTCAAAATTTTCCCCACAGCCTCTAGAGATATACCTCAGCCCTGTTGGGATGAACATTAGCAATGATTTTTCAAGAATGAGTGTGCCTCTTTTCCCTGTTAGGCCACGTGACTATGAGATTCCATTTCAAAACAAAGCAAGGAAAGATGCTGCCCTTTAGAACCAGCATCTTTATAAATTCTGAAG
Organism: Poecile atricapillus; assembly: GCF_030490865.1. Lineage (NCBI taxonomy): Eukaryota > Metazoa > Chordata > Aves > Passeriformes > Paridae > Poecile > Poecile atricapillus. Next base: position 103,123,645 of record NC_081288.1, on the reverse strand, counting down.
TGTTCCTTGTAAACAGCAACACTCATGTTCATGCCATATCCATGTGCAGACATCTTGACTTCTAATCAGCTGCAAATCACTTAAAGAAGTGCTTGCCCATTACTTACTTACTGTAAAAGACTCAACTTTTCTTTCTTAGGACATGTAAACAGAGACAGGCACCAGATTCAAATCCATTTTCTAGAAGCTCATAAAACCATTGCAAAGATGCTGAGTGTTGTACTCTTAAACAAGATAGGTGAAGCATTTCAGATTCATATCATCCAACTAAAATGTCAATCCAATTTAATAACCAGCAGTGGGATCACAAATTCAAGGAGGAAACGTGTCTAAAACAGCATTTTAGATTTTCCATATTAGAAAATGATTGAATATCATGTCTATCAAAACACCAGAGTGCTTTCAGGTCTATTTTGATACTTCTTTTCTCATAACAAGCACTTCCCAACTGTTTGGAAGCCTGTGAGAATTTATTCAAGTTGTAGTAGAAGTCTGTCTGTCCCATTAATAAAATGACCCATGCTGAAATGGGCTAGTTTTTCCTCAGGCAGCTTCAGAGAAAGCAATGATTTAATGATGATTTCATGAACGAGGGAATAAATTACCCTTTTTACTCTTTGGATAAGGTTTGTCAGGGCAAATTTCAGCTGCACTGTCAAAATAAAGTTGAGGAAGTGTATGTTTCTGCTCCCTGTGTCACACAGCTCCAGGTTCACTCTTGGGGCTTGAAGATTGTCTTCTTTCACTGGGAATCAGATTAATTTTTCTCTAGTAAAACCCACAGGAATATCAGTGCTCAAATTGCCAATCTCTGTTCCCTAAATTGAATAGTAGTGCTGAAAGATTCTCCCTAAGGCAATCTGAATCCCACTGTTTTCCCACTCAGGGCATATCTGTTAGTCAATAAAAATAGAGCTTGAGCCTGCTGACACTGCTGTGCCAGGGTGCTTTAATGAAAAGTCTTCAACATCTGCAAATAGAGTGTTCTTCCAAGGCAGCTGGCAAACATCAAAAACCTGATCTGAAATATTGAAGCACAGGCATGAAAGGGTCACCTGAAATGAAAAGAGCAGAAATTAGTCATAAAAGGAAGAAGAATCTTTTAATTCACAATATCTAGGGTCAGAGTCAAGAACAGAAATAAAAAGAATCATGGTATCGTAGAATCATAGAATTGTTTAGGTTGGAAAAAACCTCTAAGTCCAACTATTAATGTCACACTGCCAAGTCAACCACTAAACCATGTTCCCAAGTGCCACATCTACACAACTTTTGAATCCCTTCAGGGTTAGTAACCCAACTGGGAAGCCTGTTCCAAAGCTTGTCATCTTTTTCTGTGAAGAAATTTTTCCTGATATCCAATCTAAACCTTTCTTGGTGTAAATTTAGGCTATTTCCTCTTGTCATGTCACTTGTCACTTGGGAACAGAGATTGACACCCACTTTGTTACATCCTCATGTCAGGGAACTGTAGAGAGCAATAAGGCCACTCCTGAGCCTCCTTTTCTCCAGTCTGAGCCCCCACAGCTCCCTCAGCCACTCCTCAAAGGACTTGTGTTCTAGACCTTTAACCAGGTCCATTGCTCTTCTTTGGAAGTGGAACAAATGAAGCAGGAATAAAAAAGCACCTGAGTCTGGTGTCAAAAGCCAAAGTCTGAAAGCACAGGAGGAGCCAAACGCTAAGGGTGAGGGCTTGAAGCACCAGCTAGCTGGGGAACAATGTGGTCTGCTTCAAAGTTTACCTGCGGTTAGGTTGTGGTTCCCAAAACTCAGGCTGAAAAGAGCAGTTCTTTGATCCTTGTTAATGAACCCCAGGTAGTGGGAAGTGAGGCCAAACTCACTACCTCAAAGCAAGCCACAGCAGAACAAGCTCTTGGTTTGTTTAACGGCATGTCTGAATGCAGTAGCTGAGGTGAACTGTGGGCTTTGGGAGGCTGTCAGTGCCCCACTTGCACTGTGCTTGGTGCAGTATTTTGTTCAAGTATTTTGCTAATTATCTGTTTCTCCAGTAAAAAACAGATATTGGAGAGAATGTAAATATGGGTGCAGTACTCCCCATCCAGCAAGTCATGGCAAGGATTTTGTTTCTTTCCATGTAGTTTGGATCAAGCTCACGAGGTCTTTAGGAGCTCATTCAGTGTGATTGTGAATAATTTTCTTTCTTCTCCTACAGGTACTCTGCTCTGGCAGACTGACTGCTGCTTCTTTTTCAAAGACCTTAAGAAACAGAATGACAGGAAGTATTAGGGTAATTTTCCTGTGATTAATTAGGGCAGGGCATTCATTTGTTCCTTTGACAAATCTTTGATCTGGTTTACATCTTCGCTGTCCTTGATGGGAAACAAGCTGAGGCTATGCCAGGTAGTCATGAGTGGCATGATGCCCATGCCTTAAGTTCTTACCTCTTCCCAGAAGGCTTAGTGATTATTGGGTTTCCTCAGACTCCTGACAACTCCAATAACAAGCTATAAGAGGGGGAAAGCAAGGGGAAAAGGTCAGCATTTTAGGCCATGTTATAAACTGTGTGGTAATTTGGACTGCTGTATTTACAGCTAAGTTCTACCAGATGACACATAGAGAATGAATCATAACATGCCTGAATCTGCACACCCTTCTCACTGCAGCAAGCTCAAGGCAAGAAGGGACAAAGGGATTAACTACTCTGTTGTCTCACTCCCCAGGATGCCAAACCAAAGACCTGCCTCCTTTTTGGATCTGCTTTTTGCATTGCCACAGCTCACTCCAATTCAGAAGCCCAGTATCAATAATTTTATGTATATTTACTAATACATTACATATATTTATACACACATATTGAGTCCAACAATATATACATGCTTATTTCCATGGTTTCAACATGATTTAATTATGTCAGATGTGTGACTAGTGTTAGAAGTATCATCAGCCATATGAGGAGAGAGCTGCAATTGCTACAAGCAAGTGAAGGCTGCTTATTTGCCTCCCAAAAGCTTAAGGCCCAAAATGATGGAGAGAAAGACAAAGTGCAGGAGACTTTTCCATAGATTTTTCTGAAATGACACTGTTGTCCTTTCTCTGACTTCTGCTGTTCTTGAGGAACTGCCAGCGCTTATTAGGAAATAGGACATGCATGTTGCACCCAAAAGTCTCTCATAGTCACCTGTCTGTCATGGCTCCTTGGGAGGAAAATGTACTTTTGCCATTGCTCCTGGCACCTTGGAACAACAGCACACACTGCTTGGATCTCTGACCTTACCAGCTGGGTCTGTCTGCATGTAGAGTGCAGTGAAAACAGAACATGGGTCAGTCTTGAACATCTTCCATCAGATCTTTTTTCTCTCTTTATGAAATGTTACTCACAAAGGTCTTCCATGAGTAAATGCTTCCAGCATTCCTATGGTTTCATTCAACTTTTTTCTGTAGGTCTTGTTGAGACAGGAGGGTGAAAATAAACATACCTCTCCTGGATGAATGGGTGGCTTGGAAATACGTAGTAGGCTGTAAGAAATTTCCTTTTTCTTTTTCCTTGTTTTTAGTCCTGGCTAGACTTCTGCTGCATTTGTTGCAATTGCCTTCTGCATAAAGAGATGACATCAGCATTCAGGAGTGATTTTTTCTTTCACCGCCTACAGAACACAGTTCAAATATTATTTTGAAAACAAAACCTTTGTCTTTGAATTACACCAAACCTAAGAGAGAGCCTGGGAACAATGAGTTTTGTTCTCTTCAGCTGAAACAAAGTTCATTGCAATGAAAAGCTGGAGTCTTGGTTTTGGCAAAAGTACCCAATGGACGGGTAGGAGCTCCTTCCCCATCCTTCCCCATCTTGCTCTTCCCACTGTTCCCACCAGCTTCCCTCAGATGGTGACTGTAATGGGTGATTTCTCTCATGAAGAAGGAAAGGGTAGTTGAGGGAATTCAAAGTTTATACCCTCATATACTCCCAGTATACAGTAAAGCCTGCCTGAGGCCATTTTAAAAGGACTTAATCTAGCCCTGTGACAGCTGTTTCTTTCATCATGTGTTTTTTGGGGTTTTTTTTTGTTACATTTCTATTTAACATTGCTCTCTGCTAGGTCTAATCACTCTTCTTTTGAGGGACAGCTTTCTGAAAGGGCTAAAGAATATATTTTTTAAAAAATGCTGCATTGAAAAAGACCTAGAGAGAAGTATATTATCCTGAGAGAAAAGTTTTGGTTTGGCTTTAGTGCCTGGAAATGCGTTAGCAGAAGTGGAGGTAAACACCTTATTGGAATCAGTCATTTACAAGTTCTCTACTTCCCCTCTTACAAGAAGACAGGGAGCTCGGGACAAGTCCCTGGCAGCAGTTGCAAAGCTGGTTGGGGATTCCCTTCCACAACAGAAAGAGTGATTATTCTCTATCACTGCTTGATCCTTTTTAGCTGTCCTTGGACATCTATTTTACAACTCATTCTCTCTCCAATGTCATGAAATAGTCCTGCTGCTCTTTCCCTCTTGTCCATTCCTCTGAAAGCCACCTAGTCCCACATGCAGAGGATCATCACCTAATAAGGATGAAACAATTCTAAAATAATAATAATAAAAACTAATTTGTACTAAATTCAAAGATAAAGACTTGATGTTGAGATTTCAAGCCAGTACTTTAGCAGACTAGGTTCACAGATGAGACTTTCCAGCCATTCAACACTATTTAATCCTGCACCAACAGAGATGATACTCGATTTTTGTACTGAGTAAAAACCAGGGAGTTTGAGAAAAATAAGAGGCTAGAAAATCTTCTGAGTAGAGAATTTAGCAGGAGTGGAGGTAGTTAAGAAGAAGATAAGAATCCAGGGCAAGGTTTTGCTAAGGTTTGATATATTGGTTTTATTTGTAAAGGCAGGCTAATTTTGTGTCAGAATGACCCAGAATTAAAGAAACTTTTCCATCTGTGTACTAAGGGGCCATATTTCATGCAACTTTTATGTATTAGAATACTCGTATCTCATTTTATTACCTCCTTCTGCATAAAATAAACTTAATGCAAATAAGTGGCTGAGATTTCTGTATTGCTCTGTGTTTTCACAGGTCTGGCAGTGCCCTAATCTTTAAAAGAAGGTGATGATGTTTCACCACAGTTTTTTGAACCATTATTCAGAAAGAATCCCAGCAAACTTCATAGATCTGAACTAATTAAAGCCAGCAACAAACACTCCTCTTCAGTTTTGATTCAAAAACCAAATCGGATTCTGATTTCCAGATATAAACAAGAGGCTGATTCCATAACTGTGCAGCATAAATATGGCAGGCTCCAGCCACCACACGTTTTAAACTTCTATTAGGGCAAGCTAATAAATCAGGCTCTGACCTCAGAGCATAACTGGATCAAATGAAAGGCAGTTGTAAGGGTATTGTGGAGAATGTGAAGAACTGGATAGGTAAATGTAAATACTTTAGAAGTATCAGTATAAAATATTGCTGTGAACTGATGAAAGGTTTTCAGCTCCAGGGTGTTTTATTCCAAGACTTCTCCAGACTTCTTTTTGCTTTACAGCAAAGCAGCTGTGCTTATGCAATCTAGCATTGTGTCAGGAAATGAACTGAAGCTGTTTGCAGGGTACCAGCTGTGGGAGTGTTCTTAAACCAGCTCACAAAGGTCTGGGATCTCAACACTCCTGATTGTGCCAGTCCTGAGTGGTCCAAACTGGAACCATAAGCCTGTACCAACAGTGTCAATATAAGGATTGCAGGGTGGTCCTTCATGGTCCTTCATGGATGGCATCTTCTGTGATCTCTACACACCTTACATCAGAAACAGATTTTTAATCCATTATTTAGGAATTAATTTCCGATCTTAGCTCAGGCAAGCAGAGTACCTTCAGCTCAAATTCCCTTATGGTCATTCTTGTATCTCAGGCATAGAATTCACCCTTGTTTTCCCTTGTTCACTGACAATGCAAAAAGCCCTGCTCTCTAACTTACTTCATTTTTCCTTTACAGTTCTCCAAAGGGAAGGAGTTTCTTGCCAAACACTACTGTCAGTCTGACATAACTGTGGGCTTGATCACATGAAAATTGAAAGTGTTTCTCTTTTCAATTGATTAAATGATTGAGTACAGACTTCTTTAATAGAGGAGTCAGCATAACTCATCCATAAACTCAGCATGGAGCCCTGCGTTCACCATGTTCTAAATTGCTGACAAACAGTTTATGGTTTGTCACATTTGGCAATCTCTGTACAGGAAAAGGGCTAGTCTTCAGCTGAAATAAAAATAGGTGCTTTGACCAGAACATGGAAACAAGTAGTAGGAAGAGAGGTTGTGCAAATATATATATAAATGTTCAGCTTTTTGTTTCTCACTTAACCAGCTTCAGCTTTATACATCATCATAACTGTCCTTTTCAGTCACCTTCCCATCTATAAATAATGCAATGTAAACAACAGTAAAATTTCTTAATTTGCAATTTGATATGATTTCTAACATACTCAGTAAATTCTGGGTGTTAGTGAAATAGAATGACAGCTAAAGGAGCAAGGAAGGTGAACTTGAAACACATCGTGACTCTATTATTTTACTCTCATAAATCTTGTACCAGGTGACACAGACCTTAAGAGGTTTGGGGTGCTTTTCCCTGCTCTCTTCCTTTTGGCAATGTTTTGAAAGTTAAAAATTGTTTTTCAGTACTTTTTAAAGTGTTTTGTTTGGACTTTCTACAAACATCTAGTATTAGGAAAAAAAAGTCATGCCCGATAATTTTAACAGATTTTCGGAGAGGTAAATGGTTCAATTTCTGTAACACTACAACCCTGTCACAGCAGGGCACATGGAACCATCGACTCAAAGCAGTTCATGGAACCATAATCCAAACAGCACCAAGCAGCAAAAACAAAGTGCTGACAAATCTAGTAGCAATATGGGTCAGATAGATATATTTTGGTATAAACTGCATTGCTTTCTAATGTAAGAAATGTAAGAGACATCTGAGAATCCACAGGTGGTATCGGCCTCTTCAATGGTAGCTGATTTATTTGCTGGTTAAAATTACGATGCTTTAGCAAAGTCATATTGGGATTAAAGATTAGAATAGCAGAAGTGTCACAGATCAGAATTCAGCAGCTTCTTTATATACTTGACATACCTTAAAAAGCCTAGATGTTCTTGACCTAATTTCATCTATCTCTAAATGTACTCAAAGTCTTCATGGCCTGCAACTGCCCCAAGAATAATGTTCCTGCAAAGACTTGCCTCCACTTAAGTAGAATATAAATTCAGTGCAGGATTGCTGATTTTATTTATCTCCATTTATTTAAAGCTATCACAGTAGAGGTTATTATAAACACTGACATTCAGTTTCTGTGGCCAGAGGAGCGGGATGAAGAAAAGTTATCTCCCTAGAACATGGCTGGCACTGCATGTGTGGAGCCATCAGGTGACACAAGGAGCTCACAGGCTGGATGAAGTACTTCACCCACGTGTTTACAGCTGGCTCAAGATTAAATATGACAAGGACGACAGATGAGGAAGTCAGGAGCCAAGACAGGACAAGGAAAGATCTTCATAAATTTCTGCTCTCTTCTTTTCTGCCTTTAAATCTGAAGAATCTCTTTTGCAGGCACAACTGCCCTCTTGGCATTTAGATCATACCAGAAAGCTATGGATTTACAATGATAAGGGGTCTAAAACAATTAATCCTTTTCTGCCTTCTGTTTTACATTTTATGTAGCAGTAGCTATAGAATAGAAAGTTTTCTGTTTTGGGAATATACAACTGAACATGTAGAAAGCTGCAATATTTCAAGAAGCTTAATGGTATAGGAATATCTGCAAAATGCTTAGTCTTTCAGAAGATCCTATGATCCTGAAATGTGCCATAATTCCAAGTCAAAAGTGGTAATTAACCAAATTTTGCTACTTTTTTGGTAGTGAACCAGACTTTATTTATACCATTTAGTGCAACTTAGTTCACCCAGTCACAAAGAAACCACTTTCTGTACCTTAATCCCTTATTTGAGAACAACTCCTTTGCTTTTTAAAACCTTTGTTCCATCTTCCCATCATATATTCTAATAAAACACTTCCCAACACAGAAATACATTCTTTGCTTCTGACACAAAGTACAAAAAGGAAAAACGCCATAACTAACAATTTTCCTTACATCATTTATTTTTAAAGCATTTTATAGATGCTAATAAAGTGTTATGGGTGTCATCCAAATTTCAGTGACCTAAGTGAAAAAACTCCCACCACTTCAATGACTTCAGTGAGCTCTGGATGTTACATGAGTAACATTCATTGCAAAAATCTGGACAGAAATTCAAGACAGGATTCTTGGATTTCAAATTTTACTTTTTTCTGATAATCGTTTTTGCAGTTTGTTTCCATTTCATCTAGAATTTTGACATTTAGTTTCTGGTCCAAATCAGAATGAAGTCAAAAAGCCTTGATAATTTTATGATACTGGTAATTTTGTCAGTCTGATGTAAAGAACTATCACACATCACGAAACCAAGGTCATCCAAAATACAGACAGTGGAGAAATTGAAATTATGACTCATTAAATACATTACTACATGAAAATGTAGAAAATACAAACACATCAACACTTGACCTATTAATTTAAATTTGTTTATTTTCTTAATCCCTTATTGAAGAGTTAATAGAGATTCAAAAAAGATGAAACCAACAAATGATGAAGACTCTAGACTAATTTTGAAGTTAACAGTTTTATTTAAATTGAATATCTGCTTGCTAAATAGTTTTCAAATTGTTTTCATGGTAAAAGGTATTCTAACAAATATTGCACCTCATTTGCAGATTATTCTCATTTATTAAACATTCCTAGGTGTACTCCTGAATAACAGAGAGTGACAAGAAAAAGTATTTGGTTTAGAACATGCTTGTGTCAGGCCAGCCTCTGGATAGTGAACTTAAAGATTTCAGAAAGTGTTTGAGGAGAGCCTTCTATGAATAAAGAACCACAGACATATTCTGTTAAATCAGTTTTTTAGTCATAAATCTTTGGGCAGTCTAAAGAAGTTAGTAGATAATATCACCCCTGAGAAATAGGAATGATTTTTGTAAATGGAGATATGAATTAATTTAATTCTCTAAATTTATGATTCAGCATTCTCTAGTCACTATCTAGAATATCTACAGAAATCTTACAGAAGCAAATTACTTAAAAAAGCATTGTCATACAATTGTGAATAATTGCAAGTAGAAATAAAAATACTTTTTTAATATCCTTTCATGGAAGTTGATGGAGATGTGGGGATTTTTAGTGACATGGCAACCACTTCATAATCAGTCAATCTGATAAAAATACAGACTTCAAGATAGTCCAGCTGAAAGACGCTTAACGTGGTTGTAGGCACATCATACTGTTAATTGAAATATTGAAGGAATCATGAATCACAATCATACAAGGGTATGTAGGAAAGATGGGAATGGTTGGGAATGGATGGGAATGAATGGGAATTAACAGCTGTTAAAGGCTGACACCAAAATTTACGTCTAAATGCCTTCAGTGTATTGGACCTCCAACAACACCTTCAGTGCCATGGATATATCTAGCATCCAGAGGGTCTGAAAGGAACAAATTGCATTATTCCTGTGGGTACTTTCTTAGCAGTACAAATGCATTGGAAAGACTGATCATAGAAAGGCTTCAGCATTGACAGCTGAAGTAGAGTTGAAGGATCCCATTTAATTCCATATACTGGATTTCATATACACTTTCCTTTTTTATTTTTAAATATAATCCTGAGCCAAAACTCTCTCCAAATTTGGCATTGCTGCTTCCATGTGTGATGCACGTAGATGGAAGAACAGCATATGATGGTGAAGAGCATTTCTACATCTTCACTTGCTTTGCAAGTGAGCATTCCCAAGTAGTGAGCACTTAGCTCTTGGCAGGTGATTGTTTAGTTGTGCCTCACTGGGAAAAAAGGCTTTCCTTTTCATCCAACAACTGAAGCACAAAGACACAAATCACAAGGGGGGAGTTTTATTCAGACTTTGTCATTTTTCTGCTTTATGTGTTACTTTTGATAGTGTTCCTAGTCAAAATCTTTACAAGTTTTTACATATTGAGCTCTTTGTTCTCAGTTACCTACTGTTTTGTAGGTACTATATCATGAGGTACCTCTCACTCACTCCCTACCCGTCCCCAAGGTGAAAAGCTTATGGGTAGAGGTAAATACAGAGAGGACTTCCTAATTACTTACAATAGGCAAAACTGACTACACAGAGAAAATTAATTTATTGCAGGAAACAGACAAAAAATGAAACACCATCACCCCCCCCCCTTTTATCTCCCTTCAATCACAACTTCTGTCCTTCAGTCCCAGTTTCTCTATATCATTCCCCTTACCCCATGGGGTGGTGAAAGGGATCATTGCATCCCCCATGAGCTGCAGCATGGAAATCTGCTCCAACACGGTCCTTTCCATCAGCTGCACCACTGTGGTCTCTCTCACAGTCTTCAGAAGAATCTCTTGTCTGCTACCTAAAGCACCTCCTCTTTCTTCTCCTCCTCTTCCTCTTCCTCCTTCTTCAACTCCAGCATTGATTCATCATTAATATATAGGAAAGTGAGAAAATCCATTTGAAAATCCCATAAAAATCAAAAATTCTGATGAGAGGAACAGCATGAATTCACTTTCTTCTCACCTGACTTTACTAATATATCTCCAAAGAAAAATCAGTGTCAAATGTGACCATGTTGGATGTTTCTGACTCTCTTCAAGCAGAAACACACAGAACTGCTTTCTAGAGAGACTGACCTTAATCTTCTGTAGCCATTTAAAGCACCCAGGTAAGAACAGCTACTACCATCTTGCTTTCCTGAGTTAAAGCCAGTGTGCAACAGCCATGACAAGATGTTGTGCATCCTCTTACCGGATTCCAGGCATTTCTTCTCCCCTTTCTCACTTCCTCCTGCTTCATCTCTTCTCAGCTCTGGCTTCTCCAGGAGGCTTTCCTCATCTCTTCACTTTACTGCCTGGTCTAGCTATTTCCTTGCGTTGATCTTGTGTGTGCTAGCTCCTTCACAGGCATTACTCTTCTCTTGCTCCTATTTGACTGTTTTCTGAAAAGTCTCTTGTCTTTTCTAGCTCTTATTACTGTGTCTTCCAGTCTCCACTACCTGCTGGACTTGGCAGAGGCAGTGGCAGCAGCCTGAGATGAAAAACAGGCATCAGACATGTTTACCCCTATATGGCATCCCTGGTGTGATGGCCAGTATGTTTATCCCACCCTTACTGTGGATTGGTCAGCATATATGTTTACCCTGGCCACTTGGTCTTAGAAATACACCAAAAACAAACCCCAGGAAGTGTAAATTAGATTAATACAATAATAGGAGTGTTTCTGACCTTGTTTATGTCAGTTGACCTTGTTTATGTCAGTTGATATAAGCGTGGTCCCTCCTGGTTTACCTGGTTGTTTGTGCAATTTGAGAAAATTGCAGTCAAAATGAACTGTCATGGAAGAATAAGGTGAATTTTGGCTTAACTGCCAGCTCCAGTGTTACACCAGTATAATGACTCTGAATTCAGTGGCATTGCTCTAACATAAAACTGCAATAAACTGCAGGGAATTAAATCCTATTTTCTTGCCTCTGAGAATTTTAGGAGGCTGCCTGATATGGCATGAGTAAAAAATATTTTGTTATTCGCTGCTTTTTCTAATTATCAGATTTGTCTCCAGTCCATTTTGTGGTCTTGGCCAGGCACTCAATCTAAGTCAAATTTTCCATACAATCCACACTGCTTTATGTTTCAGTGGTTTGTTTCTTTTTCTTTTGCCCTAAAACCAGGACAGAAGAGCTGGCTAAGCATGTACAAACCTGCCTTAAGAAAAAACTTGTTTTTCCTTCTCCCTCATCCATTCTTTTCTATTTAATGTTAATACAAAGATGAAACACAGATGGAGTAGCACAATGGTTAGAATTTTGATTAGCAGATTCTCAATCTGTTCACTTGTCAGTGGACCACTTTATACACTTAAGTCATCCCCATTAAAGAATCCAGCCTCTTGGAGGTAACATTAAGTTTTGTAAGGAGCTGCTTTACAATAAGGAGCTGACGCTGTTTTGACAACACTTTTTCCAGCATTCCTTTACAGCTGGGGTTTGCCCATTGAGAGTTATTCAGGGTTGAAAACCACCACTAGTTGCATAAAACCATATGAGAAACACAAAAAAATGGAATGAATAACCAAAAATCCTCTCATTCATCATCACTAAGAGTCTCATCACTTGGCCCAGGATCCTGCTGTTATTCTTCCCATTATGAACATGATGCTGGCATTGTTTATCACATCCATTTCTCCAGCTGAATGGAGGCTCTGAGATTTAGGTGAAATTTCACATGCAAGTTGCTTGCTTTTATTTTTGTGCACTACAATCTGAATCTGTGACAAGCAATTTGGTGGAAGAAAGGGATTATTTTCTCTGGGTAACACAATAGTTTAACTCAATTTTCTGAGCATAAAGTCTACCTTAGAGGCATCATTGCAAATAGTGATTTAGACAAACTTATTTCCTGCTGAAGAGCACAGCCACAGTGGCTCCCAGGCCTGCAATGTTGACTTGCTTAGTGAAAATATTCATAAAAACCTACTTTGGTTTACAAGTCATGGCTGAAGGAACTCCACAGATGAAACTGTAGCTTTTGGACAAAAAGAAAATAGTTTCTTGTTTATATATTACACTAAAAAATTTCAGTGTTGTTGGCTTTGCTGGAAAAATCCCACTGGCATTGACTTTGGACATCAGAGATTATCAGAAGCCTGTCTTGAAAACCTCCTGTTCTAAACTAGCTTTTCCTGAAATTTCCAGCTCACCAGGAATGGAAAAAAAAAAACAAAAAAACCGCTCCAATAGCTTCTGTTGCACTTCAGTTCCTCTTATTTTTCTGAGTGTGTCTTTAGGTGTATGCTGCCTTTGTCTAGTCCAGGGTCAAAGACATCCAAACAAAACAAATGTTTCTGAAGTTGAAAAAAATATTAAGCTTCTGGTCCAGGTGGAATATCTTTCTTTCTTTTTTTTTTTTTTTTTTCCCACAACACCAAATAGATATGAGTGTTACATCCAGCCTTGAATCTCTGTTTTAGCTTTGCACTTTTGAACTAATATCTTTTTCTTACTCTGACTGATGTCAGCTGAAGGAAAGTTCCAAGTAAAACGCCCTTTACAGTGCTATTTTAGGGCTGAGGCCATTCTTTCTTCTCTTCATCTTTCCATTTTCCTGATGCAATCCTCAGTCTGCCCTTGGGCTCACCTCAAAGACATTAAAAATCAAAGCCAAAAAACAAGTAAAACAAGAGGGACCCCTCAAACCTCAAAATTTTGCTTTCAGAATGGACTCAGGATCTAGTTATTAGCTTCCTCCAAAACAGCTTTTCTGATTCCCAAGTTTAGAAAATTGGGATCATCAAAAGGCCTAGTGGCAGATATGTATCTTTTACTCTTGTTTTTTCCTTGAACCTATAACTCCATCTGGCAATGAAGAAGTCTAGAAAAGAAACAGTACAGAGAGAGGAAGAAGCTCTGTAAGGCTTGGCAAATAATTTCAAATAACTCTTTCTCCAAGTTTGATCACTACAGACACAAGCAAACACAAATTGATATATTACCTTATCTAGGATTTCTCTGGTGAACAGGAGGGGTGCTTTGGGGGTACTATCCTGCCATACTGACTCAGTTCTTTTTGCAGCAATTAATCTTCCCTGTTTGGTTTTATGCTGCTTTACACTTGGCCTCACCACAGTGCCAAGAGGTCAGTTTGCTCATCCAAGGTCACCAAATGACTCAGTTCATTAAGTGAAAACTGAACTCAGAGGACCACCCTTCCTTTTAGCTTTTGTTTTTGGGACTCAATCTACACAGTTTCTCTGCTATTTCATACATTCCATTAATCCCACTGGCTACCAGCCACAAAGATACAGCAGAAAGACTGAATACATGTAAATGTGCACAGTGATATACAACTTCAGGCTGATGGAAAATACATTGGACAAGCATGGTTACGTTCCTCTGCATTAAAAATACTATTTAGGCCCATGGCTCAAAAGCAAAAGAACATGAGAATACTATTTGTGGCTTTCCCTGCATTTATTAAGATGAATAAAATGAACCTTTCATCTTATTTCACTCTTCCACTAACCACATATACTCAAAATCACATATTTTTGCATCCAACTTTTCAGCTTACTCCTATCTGAAAATGAAATTAGTAGCTTGACTGTTATGACTAATCTCCTGTTGATGTTCTCTGGATGCAGAATAGATAAATTCCAAGTTTCAGGACAAGATACTTGTTTACAGTTTTCCCATTTGTAAAAACTGAGAGCTGAGATACAATGAAGTTCTTGGTCCATCAGTAGAATAAGTAAGGCAAACTTCCATGTGAAAACTTGTTCCCTAGCAATAGTGAAAACCTCATAAAAGTTAGAAATTTCCTCATCTTAAAGTCAATTCTACTCTCAAAACACTGGATCTGGAAATGGAAGAGTTAATGAGCAACTACTTGTTATTTCATTAAGGAGCAACAGTGGGACCTGACACCTTGTAAAACTGTGCAAGTGCATAAAGCCCTGGGCTGCTGTAACAAGGGCTGCAAGGATGTCCCAGAACAGTGCAAGGTGGATAACCAGCAATAAAAGGAGCTTGTTATCATTTCCTTCTTTAGGACAGCATCCTTTGACTTCTTATTTTAAGCACTGAATGCCTCCCTGACGCATCAGTTTGCATAAATTTAAAATAATCATTTGGATTAAAGTAATCTGTCAGCTGTCTGAGGTTCTCTGTGTGCCACTTCTCGCATCACTTTGCAAAACTAAGTCTGACATCGTTAGTAAGAAGCCTCTTCGCTTCAGAACTTTGGTAAGAGTCTCCCAAGATTGGGTTTTATATTGTCATGCAGTATTTTAGCCTTTTTGCTTTGGTTTCTGAGGGAGTTCCTAGAAAAGGTATGGGTCACTTCAGTTGTTTTCTGAAACAGTTTGGTGCTTTGTTTCCTTCTGTAAAAATACTTCCATCAGCCAATGGTGGTAATCAGCTTTTGAAGACCTTTTAGTGAGTTTTTCTCATGAAAAACAGGTGTCCTTGCTGCATAATGAGAGGGAGAGGAAAACAGTACAAAAAGCATTCCAAATACTTTGAAGGGTGTGAAGGTGGTTACCTGTTAGCCAGAAAAGGGAGTCTCTGTGTGTTGCATGACCAGCCTATCTCTATCAAATTAAATAGATAAGTTGCTACAGGACAGTGGTCAGGACTATAATCAGAGTTCCCAATTTCCACAGTACTCTTAAAATGTCTGTAAATTGTTTCCTTCCATTTATGTCGGCAATGCTTTCTTGGAAACCCCACTGCTTCCTACATCTCTATAAGGAAACATTGCCATTTTCTCTTCACTGAAAATCTCTTCATGTACTCCCCAGCATCATCTATAAGTAAGTCAGATGTGCTCAGGGGCTCATAGGAATATCTCCTGAGAGGGACAGGCTTGCATAAAGCTCTGCTCTGAAGTTGTGTGATTTTCCTTACTGATGGATCAGAGCATATGTGCAGAAGTGTTGCAGAAGTGTGGTGTGCAGTGAAAGTCATCCTGTCAAAAGTGCACAGGGACTTGTAGGATTTACCAGGCAACATTTCACTCTTCAGAGGTCTTGTAAGAGTCAGGGAGTACAGCCCTGTTCCATGTGATGTCAGTCAGCTAAAGGGGGCAAACACCAGTGTAGGTCCTTCCTTGGAGCCTAGGACTTCAAAAAGTGGAGGCAGAACTTCAGTCTTCATTACTAGGAATCCTAATTCTCTGCTCCATCCATTCCCTCTGCCCATTTCCATCCCTACTTTTATTTTGTTTTATCTGCTATGTGGCTTGAAAGACACATGATTGTCTGCTTGGTACAAGCATTTATTTTTAAATGAAGCCAGTTACAAGATCTGTTGATCTTGAAACTTTTAAAAGGTGAGTTATACTAATTTTATTGAGCAAGTAACACTTGCTTGGAGATGGTTTTCCTACAAGTGCTAAGTAAGAGCTTGTTAGAAATACCATGACTAAAAAATAGCCATGTTAGAAGAACTGGGCTCACCTGCATGTGGGGGTTTCAAGGTTTACTGTGAAAGAGTCCCACAGTATTTATCCATTTGTGGCTTTACTGGACTTGTTTAGGTTTTATTTCTTGGTAGCTCTGGAAAAATGTTTTAGTAGCCAAAAAATCTGTACTTAATTAGACACACAAAACCAGCAGACAGGAAGTCTATTTCCCCACAGAGATACTGTGGTTATACATTCTGCCCTAATACGATGAAGTCTACTATTATATTCTGATGTCTCCCTTGTTTAAGGTGCTCTGAGTAACATGAAAGCTCTATTTTTGCACACCAGTAATGGAAGATACTTGTCAAGATCCAGACATGACAGACATGGCAGTATTGGATGGCTCCTGATTCCATTTGAAAAAAAAAATATTCCTTTCAGATTTTATTTTCTAGTAATTCATGTAATTTAAGATTATTTAAATGTAACTGTGGATATGTGTGCAGGCTTGGGGCAAAATCTGATAATGACTTTGTACCAGTGCTCCTACCCTGTTCAGTGTTATAAGTGGTGGTTTTATTTCCTTCTTGGGATTAGTCCAAATATCCAGTGATTGGACGTTGTTCAGGACAAGGGCTCTGTGTTCATGAAGTGTGTCTCACAGAAAGGGCCGTTGGAAAACTGCAACATAATAAGCAATGAAAAATATTAACTTCTGCAGCCAAAAAAGAAGGTGAGGTATTACCAGGGATGTTGATTATCCTCACTTAAGTTTAGAAGTTGTGTGGGAAAAGTAAGTGTTTTAGTTTACCTTAGAAATCTAAGCAAGTGTCAGAAAATCAATGAATTTCACTATTATTTTTGATACTTTTCAAAATTAATTCAGATCTTAAGTGAAGAGGGACCTTACAACATGCACCCCCTTGAAGCAATGGAGGAAAGTTTTGTGGGTTAGAAACTAGCACTATTTCTTAAATATTAAATGCAAACTAAGGTATGCAGCATGACTAACATGGCAGGACAGCTATAAATAACCTACTCTCTCTGTGTTATTTGTCCTTGCTGGTATTCTTGGAGGGAGGGAGGGGTTGTTTTGGTTTTGGTATTGTTTGTTGGGGTTTTTTTTCCCCCTATTTGGATTTTTTTTCCTTAGGATACTTATTAGACTATAATTTCTTATGACTTTGAATATTCCAAGCTTCTTTATTTTTAAAGTTCTCTCTTGCGAACCTGCAGACTTCCCACTCCACTGTGAAAGTTTCTTGAATTCAACGTTTGTTACTTTTCCTCCTCACTGTATAGATTCTGTCTTTGTTTCCATATCACTCCAGTTTTAATTGTTCTGATTTTATTTTCATCCCACAGAGCGAGCAGTATATTCCATCATCATCATGAAGGCAGAAAAAGGACTAAAAGAAAACTTGAAGGTGGTGCTAATGTTGACCATGCTGGAACAGGAAATTATGAAAATCTGATTAAAGCCAGGAGATGTGGAAACAAAGGGATGTGTCTTAGTAAGATATTACCCCACTCCATCACTATTATGAACATATTTGAACTCAAACTGGAGTTAAAAATAAAAACATTGGAGGCAACCAGTAAGATTAGAACAAATAGTGAAGCATATACAGTCTTGTATCTGCTTGATGTGGTCATCTGTGGTGAGATCCCCACCAGATACAGGGTAGTAAGAATGTGCATGTGGAAGAGTTCAGGTCTCTCTCTTACCTTTTGGGGTAAGCACCAAAAGCTCTCAGAAACATTTCTTCTTCTTCTTCCTAATAATTTCTCCACGTAGAAAAAATCCATTAAGCCCATATATTCAGCAAGATTCCCATCCATGTGTAGTGGTAACTGATGACCTCAGAAGAAAGCCAAACCCACACTTAGTGATTGTAAGACCTCTCTACAAGGCAGCAGACAGACTGGTAATGTTTGGGCTGTGTAATCCCCTTTCTTCATATGTTTTTAGATCCAGCATCTCTGAGGAGACTTTCAGTACTACAAAATATTCAAGTTTCCTTGACATCTCCAATATTCACCATCTCCTTTTCCAGAAAAAAACCTTAATGCTTGTTGATGGCATATGAAAATATAATCACTACCCTGCCTGAACACTCGTGATCCCCCAGTGCTCTTTTATCATAACTGAGAGAAAGATGGGAGAAATATGGAACTTTTAACCATGCTGTTTTGGACAAAGAAGGAAAAAATATAGTTATCAAAACACCAGTAGACTCTACAGTCCTTAATTTCATCGAGGCAGCAGAGAAGAGGGATGTTTTTCTCCAAAAAGAAGCATGCTTTGAAGTAGTCCCTCCAGATTATTTTGTGACTTAGTGCAGTGCGAGCTGCTCTGAGAGACATACCTCTATGGTATGTCTACATTCTAGTGTATTCCTTGCTACAGGTGAGATAAGTGGTGTGAAAAAACAGACCCAATGGTAACATTATTGGAAAGCAGATTCCTGTTCAAACAAGCTCGAGATTAGTAAAATAGATTTCTAGTGAAAAGACTCATCCCTGGCTTTTGTCTTCCTGCGGCGTGAAATAGAAGACAGATAATTTGATAGAGGAAAGTCTGGCAAAAGTAAATGGCAATGATGGAGCAAAGGAGTCATAACATTCTCCTGACAAAGCTCGGATGTCTGAACAGTGAAACAGAGGGAAGATGATTAAGGGACTGCCAGGCTCCCCACAGGCTGCCTGCAGTAGCTACAGTGCCCTCCCAAAGTCATCACAACAAAGCCAGGTCAGACCTTCCTTTTCTCCCCACAAACTTCACTGAAATGCAATTACCCTCTCTCACAGAGGTCTGTATAAACATCACCTGCTTCCCTGTATTTTGCAAAGTATATTACTTGTTGTGGCTGCTTCTTAAGGCTGAAGCTTTTGGTAGGAATTTACACATTTCAGAGTCCTCTTGGGAAATCTAAGCATATCTTTTAAAGAAAATGTCATTTCCTGTCATTACAATTGAAAAAATAATAATTCCAGCCTCTCTCTGACTGTGCTTAAAAAAGTAATATCAAAAATCATGCAATATCTTTTTAAAATAAACATTAGATTGTTCTTTCCAATTAGACATAATATTCTGTAATTGCAGGAATGTAGACAGCAGAATTGTCTTTCCTAAGGATATCTTCAGGTACAGAGGTAAAGCCCTAAAAGATGCAGTGATCTAGTTCACTATTTCACAAAGTCAAGCTGTGCAACTTTTACCACTAGAAGGGAAACAGATCTAAAATGTATAAATCTATTTTCTGAAGAAAATAAAATGTGTATCTAATACTACAGAGATTGTCAAAACAGCATAGGATGAGGTAAGAATCCAATAACTCAGAATACTTTTCCAATGGTAAAAAAAATATCAATACACTTGGAACATCTTGACTTGATCTTCAAATGACATATTAAGTAACCTTTTCTTTCTCTTTTTGGTAAACATTGGTAATGTGAGCTGGAGAATATTTCCCTACCCAAGTCATTAACATGAGCATAAGGGACATCCTGTGCTATAGATTAAACTGAGCCAGGGCTAATATGGGTTAAAAAGGATGTTTCTTCCTGGGCAAACTTTTTCAGTCTAAAACTGGCAATTTTGTTATCATGGGACAACTGTTTTAACACATTCAAATAGCAAAAGAGACAAATATGGAGAGTATCCCTTTTAGGCTGGGTCTTCCTCACCAATGAGGACATAAATGAACACAGTTAATTGCTTCCCATTAAGCAGAAGCACAGAATAGCAGAAACTGTTATCTTTTCATTCAGAACTTCTGAGTTCAAATTTGAATCCTGCTTGCAAGAGCTACACCAAATGGTGTTGCTTCTGTGAATATTGATCACATCACACCTTAAGAAGGCTGCAAAGGGATCCATAGCTCCCAATATCCTCCAAAACGCCTTGAATGTTATTTGATTTTGAGAAAAAAAATTCCTGCCCTGCAAATATTTATATCTTTACATAAACCTCTGAGTTGCTGTATCTGCAACCAGGTAACATAAATTAATCAATTTGTGTGCTTAAAGCTGAGCATCTGCAGAAACATTTACAGCCACAAAGTCTAAGGTGTGAGTGTTTTAAGTGGTTTAGTTACCCCAAATTTCTAGAGAGAGACTCAGTACCAAAGGGACTGAGGTACCTAATTTCAACTGAATTAAAGTGCTGGGACGCCTTTAAAAAAATGAGAAACTTCCTGGTGCCCTTTCATTAACACTGAGCAGGACCTAATTTTGCAATAGCTCCCCCAAGTTGTCAATATCAGGGTTATAGAACACAGCCTAGGGATGTCATAGGTCCTTCTCTTCAGAACATCAGAAGAGAAAGAAAAAGGACTGAGACCTTCATGTCCCCATTAACCTCTGCAAGAATATCTCTTCTGGATAAATTCTCTTACATTATTAAAACTGTTCAGTATTGAAGGGTTTGGTAGTTTAGGAAAGTACTTCAGCACTTACACATTTCCCAGATTTCTCAGGCATGTGGTTTTGAAATTTTAGGGGGTGGGAAAATCAGCATGATTTCCTCCCTGAGCTGCTGCAATGTGTATCAGTATTTCTGCTTCTAATACTAGATGAAAGCAGTAAGCACAGATGCTTGCAAAACCAGGGATCCACAAGAGAAATGTGAAAATTAATTGCTTAGAGCTTGTAGGTGAACTGAAGCTGTGCTCAAACCCCATAACAATTGGTTGATATTTAAACCCCAAGAGTAAAATACATATGGTTATTGGGATTTTTTCCACTGGAGTTAACTACAGCAGTGCATCGAAAGGGTAGTTGTAAACTTTGATGCCATTATTAAGAGAAAGCTCTTGACTTCAATAAAGATCAAGCTACTTTGTGTAAGGTATTCCTAAGAATTACTTTAATTTCACAATAGGTTTATAATTTGGCTTTAGCCTGCAGTCAGCAGTGTGGATTCTCTTCAGATGTGCATCTTGTACTTCCCAAACACCTTCATAAGGTAAGAGGAAAGCTAACCTGTGAAGAGAATAGAAATAGAAAACTCTGTTCATAAAATAAAATGAAAACGCTTGAAATGGATTTAAGTATATGCAAGTTGCAACAGATTCCCTTAGGCACATAAAACCCGTGTGCTCACAACAAGAGATAACTCAAACTGATGTTCAGTTTGCCAGTTTATTGCAATAGTGATACTTCGACTTGTATTAAAAGGTCTTGACTGATGACCTCTCTAATTTGTTCAGTGAAAACGTTTTCTTTCAACATCAGATAGTAATTTTTTTTTAACCAGCTACTTATTTGAGAGTAAAATCTATTGTGGCCTGTGTAGACAATCCAGCTTTTTAATTGTGTTAAGGGTTTTTGGAATGTGCTAGACAGTGTATGAGAGTATTTGGTGATTTGATCCATCAATTAACCTGGAAACATGCTTGTTTCCCAGCCTTGGTTCTAAAGAGTTGTTGGCTCTTCTTTCAAATAGAATTTGCCAAAAAGCAATTACAAGCAAGAGACAGAAAAACTTACCTTATGGATTTTAAATTCACTTTCTCCTTTAATGTACCAGAAATCTAAGCATGCTGCCTCCTGCTTCTTATCAGTTAAATATATGCAGTGACACCAGAAAAGTCAACTGTGAATTCTGCAATTCTAGCTCATTAGAAGTCATCATATGAGGAGCATCTCTAAAAGAAAATGGTGCCAAGCCAGCATTTAAAGCTGTTCTTCAACTCTGGATTTAATAGCTACCTTATTTATACCCCACATGCTAGGAAAAATATTGTAATTGGGATGGATTACATAAAACATGAGAAATGGAGTAGTTGATGGAATAATTTTAAAAACTGCCAGTCTGCTTTGCTTCTAAGATATTTGTTTGAGACTGGCTGATTCAGTGGTAACAATGGAATACCATTAGTGTCCAATTCCTTTTGCTTTTCTAGCTAATATCAGTGTTCAGAGGAGAGCTTTTTAATGGAGGACAGTGCTGGAAGAGATTTCCTTCTGTCTCACCCATAGGTGACAAGGGGCCTTCCCAGCTTGCTCCAGGTTTTTGTCCCTGTGTGCCCGTCCCACAGGCTGTTTTGCAGGAGGGCAGCTCAGAACACACCCACCTCATCCCTTAAAACTCTCTGAGAGTATCTGTGCAGCAAAGCAGGACAGGAGGGTTATGCCCTGACTTCCTTCCACCCTGCCTGGGCTTTGCAGGTTAGGAAAACGCCATGTCCCTGACTGCCAGTGAGCCATATTCTGTTAGCACTAATCAGCCCCAAAGCAAAGGTAAATTCAGTGTGTTAAGACTTGCACAGGTATCTGATGCAATCTGAAAGGGAGACAGACCTGCTGTATTATCTAACATGTCTAAATGAATGTCCCATAACCCATATTTTTGTGCTGGGAGCTGCTGATTGCAGTAGCTGTTCATGACTTACACTTCTACACCTCCAGGTCATAAACCAACAAGTGAAGGCCTTTCTAATCTGACGTATTTATTTTATACATGCTTCTTATTTAAGAACATGAAGAACATTGAGAGATGTTCCAGCAAAGGGGGACTTGTCCTGAACTTCAAAGGTTGAACTTCAGCCATGTGGGAAGGAATCTTGCACCGTCAGGACCCTTGGTCTAGCAAAAGTTCTCATGCAGGTTTTCAATACAAACAAGAACCACACCTTCATTTTGTGAAGCAGGTGAAAAGGGAAAAAAAAAAAATTATTTCCTAAAATAAAACTGATTAATTACATTACACACTTTGATGGCTTTCTTGCTATATTTTTTATTACTATCTTAAAGAGGAGAATGGAGAAGGAAGTGCAGAAGTAAGGAAGGGAAAGAGAGAGAGAAGGAGGGAGGGAGAGAGGGAGGGAGGGAGAGAGGGAGGCAGGGAGGCAGGCAGGCAGGCAGGAAGGCAGGGAGGCAGGCAGGCAGGCAGGAAGGCAGGCAGGCAGGCAGGAAGGCAGGAAGGTAGGCAGGCAGGCAGGCAGGCAGGAAGGTAGGCAGGCAGGAAGGCAGGCAGGCAGGCAGGAAGGAAGGAAGGAAGGAAGGAAGGAAGGAAGGAAGGAAGGAAGGAAGGAAGGAAGGAAGGAAGGAAGGAAGGAAGGAAGGAAGGAAGGAAGGAAGGAAGGAAGGAAGGAAGGAAGGAAGGAAGGAAGGAAGGAAGGAAGGAAGGAAGGAAGGAAGGAAGGAAGGAAGGAAGGAAGGAAGGAAGGAAGGAAGGAAGGAAGGAAGGAAGGAAGGAAGGAAGGAAGGAAGGAAGGAAGGAAGGAAGGAAGGAAGGAAGGAAGGAAGGAAGGAAGGAAGGAAGGAAGGAAGGAAGGAAGGAAGGAAGGAAGGAAGGAAGGAAGGAAGGAAGGAAGGAAGGAAGGAAGGAAGGAAGGAAGGAAGGAAGGAAGGAAGGAAGGAAGGAAGGAACAAGGCCCAACCTCCCACCAAAAAATCCGAACTCACAAAACAAAACAAACAAAAATATCCCCAACAAGCCAAACAACAACAACAAAAAAAACCTACCCAAATCTCACATGTGGAGATACATGGCTATGCAATGAAACACTTAAAACTTTCACTGACCCCTTATTACTGTGCTTGTCGAAACCCTACATTTTGTAATGGATCTATCTGGAATCAACTCTTAAATTTTTGTTCTAGGCAGAATATTAAAAAAAAACCCCGACAAATTAGATATTTGATCCTGGAGACAAAAAAGCAGAGAAAGTAGTGTGTGTGCACATTACAATTATATTATCAAGGCTTTCTGTAATGTTATTATAGGCTGTTCCAAGTTACCATGTATGAAAACAAACCACATGGATTCCAAGCCCCAAAATGAGAGAAGTTAGAGAAATATAATCAATGCAGCTGTGGCAACAATACTATTGTTAAAGTACAGGGAGATTTTATAAACAGTGAGTAAGAAGTCAAGAAGGAAATAGTTGTAGACAAAATCATTGCTAGAAAATATGAGAGCAACTCTTTCTTTCCCATCCCATCCCATCCCATCCCATCCCATCCCATCCCATCCCATCCCATCCCATCCCATCCCATCCCCTCTCTGCCCTGTGAAAAGATCATCCATGGAAGGGGAAAAAAGGGTGAGTCTGTGGGAGGTGTCCCACAGAAGGCCATAACACACAAAAAGTATGTGTATTTTTTTTCTCTTGGAAGAAGATGAGGGGGAAAAAAAGAGCCTGGAATTTCTTTTGGAACATATACTGTACTTTCAGGTGCCAGCTGTGGACTATGAAAAAAAGCCTATGTTAAAACAAGAATAAAGGAGATAAAGGACAATCCATCACAGCTGTTGCCTGCAGCACGACAGGGATGTTCCCAAGCAGGTTTGGAATAGCTCTGCCATGAGTACCAGTGGCACTTCAGCTTCTCTGCCAGCAATGTCAAACATAGGGCAGAAATTATTTCAACAAACACTAATTTATCTTGCCCCTTATTGACAAAACTGCAGATGCCTTAGCAAAGAAAAACAAATGCCACTGAGTCAACAGCTGTGCTTTGCAGTGGTTTCCGTCCACTTTGCTTTGGCAGTGACGAACCTCAGTGGCATTGCTCCTGCTTTACATCACTGCACAAGAACCACTCACAGCCTAATCCTTTGATAAATCACATTTCAAAAGAAACTGATGGTGCAACTCCCCTCAGCATGAGAGGCCAGGCTTTAACCTCCACATTTTTAACTGCTTCCATGAGAATTCAGTGGTGTGATAGAAGAAACCAAAGAGATAAAACTTCACTAGTGTATCATCTAAATTTATCAACTAAAAAAAAGATAACTTTCTCTCTGTAGGAAAATTTACTTAATAAGAACTGCAAATATATGAAATGTGAGAGCAGTGTTTCCTGATATCACCAAAACTACAGGTATATGGAAGGAGCTTCCCAGTCTAGATAATTTTAACCTTCCAATTTCTAACAGTGTTTGGATCATACACTCGGTTTAAAGCCGATCTAGATTGTAGCTGGGGAGTATGGCAGTGATGACTTTCTTCTCCGTCAAGATAAAAGATTTTCATCATTTTTTTTGAAGTTTAGAGTCTATTAAGCAGCAATATTAGATTCAGATTTTGGGAAAATAGGGTTCTTGTGAAGTGACAAGAAGCATAACATGACTTCCTAGTAATTACTTCCATGATAATAAGTTACTCCCTTTTGAGGTTTGCTTCAAATATATGTATTTGGTGGAGCTAGGGAAGTTTACTGAGAAAATGTGCATACTGATGACTGACAATGAAATTTTAAAAGAGCTCTGACTGTTTCTTCAGACCACTTTGATATGATGCAGATATTCCAGGCCAGATCCTTGCAGGGAGATGAGCAATGTTGATTCAACTCTGGAAATTGAAAGACCCAGTGGAACTCAGTCCCACAGACAGCAGGAATTCTCCCTAAAGGTTATTGTATATCTTAGCAATAAAGATTATACCATCATTCCTACTTCATATCTTATTGTTTGCAGAACCAGGTTACTTTCCCTTACCCCCCACCCCCCCCATCCCCAATTTAAAAAGTCCCCAAAAATAATTTCAGCCCTTTTTGACTGTACTTTCTCTGTAGTACCTTCAGTATGTTCTCTGTCTTCTCCCTGCCAAAAATACTTCCTGTCCCCCAGACATAGAGAGCTGGCAGTGAGGAGGTTGGGTCAGCTGTGCGAGGTTTACATGGAAGCAATTAAGGCTTCTTGGCAGCCAGAAGGAAGACACTGTGGGATGTGATGGGACTCACTTCACACAGACTTTTGACCTCATCCGGTCTCTGAAAGTGCCCTTTGACCTCAGCCCAGCATCTCCAGTGCTGCTACTGCCCAGAACACAGAGTTCCCAGACAGACCAGGTGTGCAGTGAGAGTTCTGTGCCTCTCTCTGGTACCGGAAATTGTTTGGGATTCCACAGAATCCCAGAGTAACAATTAATACTACTAATTTTTCTGACAGGAATCTAAATGGCTTAGAGCCAGTCGGAGCATCAATAGAGTTGCTGCCAACTAGAAAAAGAAGCAAGTCAACCATAATTTACTAGCATTCCTGACTCTTTTTCTGAATTAGATTAGTGCATTTTGAGAGTGTTCAGAAAACATTTGAAAGAATTCAGCTGGACGAGGAACAAGAATCGTTTCACTGACATAATTTGTTGGGATTTTTAAAGCACTTTTGACAATATACCTCACAAGAGGCTAGTAAGGAAACTTAGAGGTTGTGAGGTGGGAGTTGTAGTTGTGTGTTGATCACAAGCTAGCTGGAAGAAAACAGAATAGAATAAAAAGCTCAGTTTTCAATATGGCAGTGGTTAGCAGCAGAGCACTAACAGAACTTCGCTGTATTCAAGGCTGTCCTGGAAAAGACCTTAATCAGCATGGTGGCATGATTTGCCATATACCTGTTTTTTTAACAAGGAACAATTATTAAACTGAGCAGTTATTTAAGTTAGTCAAGACAAACCAAGGCAATTAGGCAGCACAATGGCAGAGGAAGTTCATGATTTAAATTTTCAGGAAAATTTAAAATAAAGTGTGTTGGAAGGATATTACTAACACACATTGTTGAATTTTGAATTAACAGTAACCACCCAAGAAAATGACCTGTGTGTCACCTTGGAGAGCTTAATAAAAACATCTGCTTAATGTGGAAAGGCAGTCAAAAGCAAATGCAATGCTACCACAAATAGAGAAAGGGGTGGGGTCCCACCAAACCAGCTCTGGCCAAGACTGCCCAGAATGTGCAGTAAACAGAGACATGTTCTCACTCTGCTGCGCAATTTCGGGGATAAGCTGGATGCTCCCCTGGGGGAGAGGAAAACATTGAGTACCTTTGACATTGCTTCCCCTTCTCTGACCCCAGCTCTCTCCAAAAGGCCTTCCTGTGGCTGCAGAGCAGCTGTTCCCAGGCTTTTTGCTGTTGGAAAGAAGCTAAGTTTGTAAAGCAAGCCTACTGAAATGCAGTCATTTAACAACATACAGAATTTCAAAGACATATGAATAACACCCCATTCACTTCAAAATAACAACAGAAAAATCAATTAAGCAGAGTTTTCCAATACAGTTGTATTGAAAATTGGTCTAAAGGCTAATGTTCCCAAATATTGAGACCAAGATTTCTTTTGTTTTAATTCCATTACTCAGTAGTCTGTAGGCTCAAATACTGTGAATACTTACTATGTTGTGATGAAGAAAAATGTCCACCACAGGGTGGCAGGGCTCATGAATTTCTGAAAGCCTAAATTAAAAACATCAAGCACCCACAATACCCAATTAATCACCAGGTTTTGTCTGTGGGAGTTCTTTGCACCACCTCATAAGCATAATCCCATAATGGTAAAACATTCCATTGCCTCAAATTACACACTATTATTCTGCATGTAAAATCTTATTCTCTTTGCAGTGAAGGTGGGGACTAGAAGGACTGATAGAACGAGTCCTGCCCAAACTTAGAGCATGAGGCAGAAACCAAACTTTGATTATATCTAGTTGAGAATGCATTTTTACTCCACAGCACACTAAGTGTTCTGTACATGTCTAAAAACAGGTAAGACAAAATAATGCTGACTGGAGGTAAAAAAAGAAAGCAGCTGATAAAAACGCATAGAGCGAGGGAAAAAAAACCCAAACAACCCAAAATCTAGAATTATCTATTTACAGAAATTGTAGGAAACAGGGATGTACTGGAATGAGAACCACATTCATTTGCCAGGATTGCTTTGTGCTAGCCATATAGGTCAAGTTTAGGTAACCTGGAGGCACATTTCAAAATATTTTGTCCCTTTAGCCAGGAAAGGTAGGGAGAGGGAAGGAGGATGCTTGAATGCATGGTGAGGAGAAGAAGAGGGGTTAAGTTGTGAGAGACTGAAGGAGGGACTAATACTGAACTGGAAAGGAAGACCCTGATACTGGTGAGTTCTGGGCACAGGGGAAGAAGGGATTGATAAGCCATCATTCCCATCAACCTGGAACTGGAAGTACCTGAAATCCCAACTAAAGGAAAGCTGGGCCTAGACATTCCCAGTGTGCTGCATGTAGACAAGCAAGAGTGAGAGGAGAAAGAAGAACCAGTCAACTGTCCAATTAGTATCTGCTGGCTCTTCCAGCAGATTTTCCAAGAAAGTCAATCTGGATCAAAAAAAAAATTCCAGGGGGAGGCAAAGAGACTGGTCCTGAATGGAGCCAGGATTTATCAGGCATCATATTCTTACTTTGGTAGATAAGAAATGTTTTGGTTTGTTGTTTTTTTTTTGTTATTATTATTTGTGTTTATGCTTGTTCACCCAGAGAATGGTTAGTCATCTTGCAATCAATCACTCTGTCAGTTCATGTAGGGCAAAACAGTACAGTGGATTTAGGTTCCAATCCTGCTGACATTTCACATGCTGCCAGAATACAGTACTTTTTTCCAGTTAATTTCTTAAAAATTTAAGAAGAAATAAAACATTACATGGCAATTATGCACTACGGTCATAATGTCAACTGTTAACATTTATGAAAACCCCAAACTAGAATTACTTATGCAACCTTCATCTGGCCACCACATATAGGGTAGCAATATTATATTTAATTGCATAGTTGAAGAGTTATTTATACACAAGATCCCAGGGTTTTTTTTCAGTATAATGAAGGAAACTTTAGCTACAGCAGAAGTCCAAGGCAAATGGAGTCATAAGGCAGAGAACACAGTTTAAGAGAGTGTCTTAATGATGATCAGACACCAACCTGGAGGATTCTCTTCTAGATTCTGGTACTTCCCATGTAATATCAGACACCTGACTTAAATTTGTCTTTCCCAGATGATCTGCAAGTATATTCTCCCTTTTTTAGGTGTCTGCTAGGTTTACAGAAATGTATGCAGCTCAAGATCACATTGGGTATATATAGGACTTGTGCTTTGAGCACATGAAGTGGTAGATAGTTCTGAAAAGATCTATTTCTAGGCATGCAAGATCAAACCCACACAATCAGTGAAAATTTCTGACCTCGAGACTTTTGTGCTTTTCTTCTCTACCTGTAACACTGTGTTCCATGAGACTGTCTTGTGAAAATTATAGCAGAAATATTTGTGAAGCATTCATAAAGTGTAGGCATGAATGTTAAACAAAATAGGCCAGGGAGAAATGAACAATTCTGGGTTTACATCAGGGATCCAAGGGCATTAAATCACAGGCTGAAGAAAACCCTGTATGAAAGATGCTGCTCATTAAATGAAGTCTCTCCACCCTCTGTCCTCAATGAAACAGAGATTCCCTGGAGACAGTAAAAAACAACATAGTCTTTAATCTCACTATCTCAATGGATATACAAAAGGTGACACAAAATTCTGACAGTTTAAGTATGTTATGATTTCACCATATTATAAAAACTTTTAAGGCTTTTAGTTAAATTTTACTTGTGTGTGATAACATGTAATTGGTTTTTTGTAACAAAGAAAAATGGAGAAAATGTTGAGTGACTTGAATAACTATCAACCTATTATTTGCATTGTATTTTACATTAAAATCACATCAAAACCCATGGGAAACAAAATTCCCAAAGATCTTATCTCAGAGCTCCTTGATCCTTCTCAGTCCCTCTATTTGTGTGGGTATGGGATGGAAATTGCATTGGTTCCATCAGTCTGAGACTGAATTATGATCTTATGGCTACAGTAACACTGCAAGGCTTCTCTTCCACTTTTCACTAGCTTTCATAATACACAACAGTGGTGAACATTGCTTTTGAATTGCTATTTTCTCTCCTAATTTGTTTTTCCCAGAACATCTTGCGCAAAATTCATTTCCTTCACCTGAAGGCTCTCTGAGGAGGGACTACATTGGAGATCTACATTGTCATCTTTCCTGTCCAATGTGTATTTGAAACTGTTGGGTGAGAAGGAGGTACCTAGCATCCAGGTACTGTTTCAAGTATGTTATCACAATTTTATCTGTCCTCCAACCATTAGTGCAGTAGTGCCTTGCCAAAAGTGTGGGGAAACTGCAGAAGGATGAAATCTACTGATTCATCCAGTGCAACAGGAATTAAATCGACAGCATGGTTGGGCATTGCAACTGAATTGTAAAATCCCTAAATCTTTCATTGTTTCACTGTGTCTCATTGTTTCACTGTTTCTTACTGGAGTTTGCAAATCCATGGTTATGTTGGATACCAGCCGCTCTCTGATCATGGAGCAGAAGCTACCAAAAATGCTGTATTGCCTATGCTTGGAACATTACCTTTGACCACTGAATTTCTTGTTAGGATCCTTGCTTTCATACCTCAGGACTGGATTACCTCAAAGTAAACTACACTGGGCGCAATCCAAAATCCTACAAAACAGCACCAGAACATCAGCTGCTGGTAGCAGCAATACATGCCCCCAGTGTTCCTTGGTGTGGAATGATTCCTAGCTGGAATATAAGAAATTGATTTTGGCTGTAAGGTGTTGGTTGTGAGTCCCAAGGGCCTGGGTTGTCATGGCCTGAATAAACACACTGTGTGTTTTTGGCCCAAGTGATCAAAGGTTGTCTCAGTGGAAATACCCTTGGAAAATCCCCCTTGACTTGAAGGACAGCAGGTTACCCACAGAGTATCCTCCGCTGACATGCCTCAGTTTTGGAAGGACCCACTCTCCTCTCCTCCTGGACCCCACTGTATGCCAGAAGGAGTGGGACTTTGAGGGAGATTTGGGATGATATTCCTATGATATGTGGCAGGGATAGCCAGAGAATTTACAGCCTTCCTCTTGTGCTTTTCTGTCTCATCAAACACAAATGTTGAAGATACCTGGGACACACAAGATGCCAGGCCTGTGCCACTACATAAGCATCCTCAGGCAATGGGAGATGCAAAACCAGTTTCAGATTGCAACCCCATGAACTAAAAAAAAAAAAATAAAAAATGAAGGCAATCCCTCTATAGGGAGAGAACACCATCAAAGAGATGTTTTTTATTTCCTTCATTCCTTCCTTTGGACCAATAAAACTCTACAAACTTATGAGAATTGGCATTTGTTATTTCATCACTTATGAGCAATGTAGCAATTCCAAACTCAGATTTATAAAACTGTTACATCCTTTCAACATCTGTTTCCAATACATGTGAGAGCTGGGTTTATCTTTGTTGTCTGCTGCAGTCTGGCAGTTTTATTTGGGATTAAAATCCCCTTTGAACACACCATTCTGTTGATCTGGAATTTTGGACCAATCCAAAAAAGCCCACCCAGAAATGATAGATCCTTATGCTACATAATGGGTCTCTGAACTTTTTTAAGTTCATTACACTGATGGAACAGAATATTTGTCTTTTCTATCATTTTTTTCTTCTGCTGTTTTCCTCTATTATGATTGTAGAGTCAGAGTCCATTTTATGATGGATGAGTAAGTTGTCTCAGCTATATTTCACACAACCCTATGAACCATCTAGTTCAACCCTAAGTCTGTCACCTCCTATGGAATTATTTCAAAATAAATAATGTGTAGTAAAAATTAATGCAGGGTGGATGATTTGAGGTAAATTGAACAGGTCTGATCATATGAAATTTTATACTACTGGAAGTTAAAAGATAAAAAGCAGGTTTTTCTTCAAATACTGACAGTTTTCATCACACTCATAGTTATTATTTCCAAAAAACGTTCAAACATGACATTAATTTTGGCACTAGTCATCCCAACCCCAAGTAAAAATTTTATATAACATATTCATAGTCTTCCTTTCCTATCCCCATCCTTTTTTATTTTTTTTTCTTACTAGCCACACTGTTAGTCTTTGCCAGATTGACTGTGCTTATGATCTTTCTGCGGCAATTAAGGAGAAAGGAAATAGAGTTTGCTTCAACATGACTTTGTGCCTGCCAGCACAAATATAGGCCTGAGATTGGAAAGACAATTTATTTCATTTTTTTTTAAATCAGTCAAAGACTGCTAACATATGAACTGATGGAAGTTGCATGAGAAGCTCCAAAAAGGGGATGATCAGAGACAAAAGGAGTAAAAGTGAATTTGATTTAAATTACTGTAATACACTAACACAATTACTTTTGTAACCACCAGGGATGAGTTCTGACAGATTTTCCTAGTTTTTATTCTCTCATTATTCAGGCAAAAGTCCCACTAACATCTCTCCCACGGTCAAATTTCTGACTAATATTTATGTATATTATCTCTATGTCACCTTGTTATGGATCACACGGATCTTACTCATTTAGCTTCAGAAGACAAGTATTTCACACTCTGAGACAGGCAGACCTGTTATAGCCTAAACATAAAAAGGATTAGAAACATCATAACACTCATAACTGCTTCTCTGTGCAGCTTTATTCTCCCTTACATAAAAACCTTTATTTTCAGATGCAGAACTGCTTTCATTATACCATTCTGACAAATAAGTATGTAGCCATATGATGGCAGCAATATGCTTAAATATGTGGATTCCAACATTCAGTATGTTTTACTTGTCCAAAAAAGGAAGATACAACTAAAACCAGTGTTCTGGAGAGCAAGACACAGCAGTCAAACATCACATTCAGACTGAAGCTGTCACAGATTTTGACTATGAAATAAAGCTTGGCTACAATTTTTGCTGCTAAGCAAACAATTCTAATGAATCCAGTCTTTGTTCCAAGACCATTTCAACCTCTTTAAATGCAGAAGAAGCATTTGACAAAACAATTTGCCTTAGCACAGTGGATGACATGGAATTACCTATGCACTCATGACTCCAAAGTAACCAAAGGAAGATTAACAAGTGGAACAGAATCAAAATGAGATCTAGAGGGAAGATGCAGGAAATTAAAACTTTCACTGGCTGATCTAAATTTCTCCAAAATATATCTTTTAGCAGGTGATGAAATGGAATGAATATTAAATACAAGACAAAATGGAAAAGAGATTTCATAAAAGTGCCATGCTTGATAAATAATTCAAATTATTTTCCAGAGAATTCTTAAATTCTCAAAAAGACAGTATAAAAATAGTGGTACGTAAAAACTGCATGGACATACCATCATGCCCATAAGACTTGGATAAATAATTACAGCATTGACAGAGAACAACTTTCTTCGTCATTTCCTGGGTATTCTCATCTTGTGATCATTGGCTTCCTCAGGAGATCATGCTATTTAGCCTGGACAAGAGAGCTCTTTTGAGATTAAAAGTACAAAAAATAGAGGAGGTAGGATCTGGAAGGATAAGGGGACACTGGAAATATATTCCCTTTACCCTCTGTTAGTAATTTACACTAAGATTTTTCCCAAGGACAGCTCCACTTAAAATTTATTGAATACATATTTATATCCAGTGAATCTGAGCTCCTATTATTCCAGGGGGAGAAATGTTTCATGGAATAGAAGTGGCATGCCTACAGCTTGGACAGTAAGAGACTCTTTAGATAAATACAGATAAATTCAAACAAAACTTGAGCTCCCTCTAGACTTTAGTTCAGAATAAAGGTTAGAGCAAATCATAAGTTGAGGGGTCAGTCCCCTCTAGTACCTGCTGTGTAACTCCAAATAGATCTAAAGGGGCATAACAGTGTTTGAACAACTTTACTCCTCTTCCTTCTTTGTTTATTTTAATTGCTCTCTCAGCCTTTTTTCCCTAATCATTTACTAGTTTGTGCTGTTATTAAACAAGGAAGATTATTCAGAAACAAACCAAAATTTAAAAAAATGTATTTTCACTGATTTGATTTCTGGATGGAAAAAAGCATTTTTTAATTCAACAGATTAAACACATTACAATAGATTTTAATATTTTAAGAATGTTAAAGCACAGTCTCTCATCAAGGGATCCAAATAAGATCCAAATAATTTCTGGAAACAGCTTTGTTGTAGGAGATGTCATATGGAGAAGATTAAGTGTTTTAAAAAACAATAAATATCCATTTGGATTTTGTGTGTCTGAATTAAGAACACAAAACACAATTTTTTTTTTTTTTAACAGATTATTTCTTACAGATCATTTTGAGGGTCCACCTGTATTGTCTACTTTCATGGCCATGAAAAGGAATGTAATTCATAAAGAAATGGAGAACAGGAAAAATTTTAGCTTAATAGAAATAATTAAAAGCCAACAAGGTCCTGAAAACCACACTGTGCCTTGTTCTTGACAAACATGTTTTTATGTATTTATCAGCAACTGAGCTCTGCTATCTACTGAATGCTAAAGATATCAAGTCATTGATATACAATGAAGTTGGATTCCACCCAATGAAAAATACTAAAATAAAATAATTTTCTTAAAAAAAATAGTAGCAACTTTCAGGGAATAAAATTTTCAGTGAACCTTTAAAAATTTAAATATTTGTACAGGTTTTAGAAGGTAATGTTTACTATCAATGTGAGTTCACACACAAAAAGAAAGTCATTCAAGTCCAGTAAGAGTTCTTGTTCCATAAATCTCTCCCACGTTAATATTTTTTTATATAAGAAAGGGAGGTGTGTAATATTTTTCATCTCCCATTCTTGCACTACTTATTGGTTTAATCCTGAAAGCTGCAGATTCAAAGATCAGATCTTTCCGAATGAGCTAAACTTGTATAGAAAAAGTATCTTGAAAGAAATGTGGCCTTGCAGATTCATTCCTGTTATCCCCAAACCTCACCTATCAGCATCCTCACCATGTTTTCAGGTTAAAAAACAAAACAAAACAAAATAAAAAACAAACTGCAATCTGCATTTAGGGAATTTCTTGTAATTTTCAGTCCTGCTTTATTCATAATTCAGGGCTACCAGCATGAGCAGTATCTGATCAACAAGTGCTTCATCAGAGCTGTATCAGGTGTTCCAGAGAACACCTGGAACCAAAGCTGAAGAAGGCAGGACTGGAGAACCTTCAGGGAGCCCAGGTGTCTGTAGTCTACCCTGACTTTCAGTCATCCTTGATCTACAAATTATACTCTCAGCTTCTCCAAATCTTCACCTTTGGCCATTAGAAATCACAGAAATGACCCATGGTCATTGTTGGCCTTTGGATCACACCTCAAATGTAAGGGAAATTTTTTTGAACAGATGCCAGTAGTACCATGAGAACTGAAAAATACCGATATAACAAGGTATTGCAATTTCACTGACATGGTACCAAATGTCTACTTCCATATTTAACTAAGACTTAATGGGTGCTTCCACTGTATTCAAATTTTCCCTGTGTGTTTTGACCTTTTCTCCTCAGAATATTGCTTCAAATTTTTGGTCATTTGGCATATGAGATGAAATCCACACACCATTCATAGAAGACTTAAACAGAGTTTCTGCTACTTCTGCTTTCATTTTATTTAGGTTTATTTTTCTAAACCACATGTTACCTTATACCTTGCCAATGTAACTGGTTTGGAAATAATGTATTAATTCAAACAATGTTTGTTAGGAGGAGCTCTCTGATAGATTTCAGCTGGCTAAACACACACAGCATCCTGTTGGTCTCTCAGACAGAAGTGAAAGTCTGATCTGCTTACCAAGTGACAGCTTTGATGCAATATCCTTACAATATATGAGTACTTACACTTCTATATTCCTGGTGGTAGCTTTTTCTCAGGAGTCCTTCAACTGCCAAAGTTCATGCAGTTCATATTCAATTAAAACCCCAAGTAAAATATTTGCAGACAAATGCTGCATTCTCAAGCTCTACGGAAGCCATTCAGACACATCTTCTACACAGATAACAGTGTGGGCTAAGTAGGCAATTCCGTGACAAATCACCTCTACTGCTGTTTATTTTGGTAGAAGGTAGTTGCTAAATTTGTTTTCATGCATACAAAATGAAAAGTAACTTGATAACGCCTCTACTGAAAATACAAAATGGATTCAGAAAAGGAAACTGCAATTCAGATTTGTTTTAAACATTTCACAAACTGCCTAATTATTTTGCTTTCCAGGGGAAACAAAAATCTAAATGTGCCGTGTGCAAAACTGAATGAAATTTAATGTGTTTCCAGAATGAACTTGAAATACTAGTAGTTAAATATAATGATTCATAACCATATTTTGATAGTGTTTTTCTCTTTTACTGCTTTCTGAAAGCTGTGTGAAGCAATCAAGGAGAGCAATTACAAACAAATAATGTTAAATGTGGTTTGAGTAACAGTATACCTCTTTTTGGCATGAGAATATTTCCCTTGCAACTGAAAAAAATGAAGCTATTTTACTCGTGTTCTGGCAACATATTTTATTATCTACTTTAATTAAGCTCAAAACCCCTGAAGTTTACTTAGAGAATGGTCCAACAACATAAATAACTTTACTATGGCACACCCACAGCCACACATTTAATGTTTCCTTTTCTAGCTGTGTGTGAGAATGGCATTGACTTAAGAGTAATTTGTAAGGGAAAGATACAGTAAAATAAATGTTGTGAACTGTAGGTAGATATAATCATTATTATTATAGCACCATGTTATTTACTGCTAAACCGCTGATAGTTCAGGTTGGTCAGGGCACCATAATCAAGCGATCACTAACTAATCATAATTAATAAAATCCGTGTTCCATGCTGGTAAGACAAACCAAGTATAGAAAAACACTTGCCTGTCTCACAAATGCCTTGCTCTATTTATTGGCTTTACATAGAAGAAGAGTATCTTTTGTAGGATTGTGGGCAGGATATTTGCTTTTCTGTGAAGGGAAAGGCCTCTTTCAATTATGCAGCTTTAAAACAAAAACAAAAGCAAAAACAAAACCAGGAAAAATAAAAAAAAAATAAGTAAAATTAAATCTAAGTAAAAATACAAAACATGAATAATTTAAAGATTCTTCAGTTTCAGTAGAGTAAGATTACTACCCATTTCTGGAATCCATAAAAGCACTTTCCAATTAAAACCCCTGCCTCTGAATGTAATCTGGGAATGTTGATAGTTTGACTATCATAATATGATAATTCCCTTCCTTTGAAATCCCTGATAACAAGCCATGACTGCCACTGCCAGTCTGTCACAACCAGACACCATCTACACATAATTCATGGGGGTTTTCTTCTCTCATTTCATATTTGCTGCACAAAAGAATCATAACTGGCAGTGTTAATATAAGTCTTAATATTTGTTTCAAAAGAATGTACTTAATGAATGTGCTAGTAAAAGTAAATTTTTACTGCAGTCAAACCTCAGGATATTTGTTGGAGTAAAGCCAAAACCAACCCACCCTAAACAAAATGGAATCCCAGAGAATGAATCCTGTCCAAAAACTAAGAACAGGTCTGGTCCTGTGTTCCTGAAGCTGGATAGATTCTATCAGTACCACATAATTACTCTCATGGCTTCTTACAATACCTGCTAGAACAAAGCAGTAGACCTGAAACGTGTCAGTGAACTTAAGAATGACAGCCATCTCCTGAACGAAGGTTGTTTTCTGTCAGCAGGCCCTGTACCAGAGCATAAACTTCCCTGGTTCCTTGGGATACACCTGCACAGTCATGTGTGCACAGTCTCAAGCTTAAAATGTAGTTTCTGCAACATTTTTTTTGTCTATGTGTAAATGCATGTTCAGACTCAGTTTCAGCATATACCACCATGCTCACTGGAAGGGAAACTCTGTGCCGGAGAAGGAACATGAACAGAGGATTTGGATCTGACTTATGATTCAGCTCTGTTGTTACAGAAAGCAAGGTATGGCTGAATTAATTTGTCCTGGCTCCAGTCCTCCAAAAACCATATCAGCTTGCCTTATCCTTCCACCATGACTCAATAGCAACATAATCTCAGAGTTCTATTAAAAATCTGTTAGGCATGAAACACACTTGTGCCTCCTGAGGGAGCCTTTATGGGATTATGTAGCTCTTACCTGAAGTGAGTTAGTGAATTACAGTATAGAAGAGAATTATATGAGCATAGGAGAAAAATAAAATTTCTGGAAATATTTAAAGGAAGAAAAATTTTTCCTCTAACCACCAAAGAAGGCCACAGAGGGAATATGATTCTGTTCTGGATGCAACAGGAGAATACAATACAAGATTATAAAGTGAAGAATTAAATATTGGTTCATATAGATCCTCAACATCAACCAGCCCTGCAGGGACACATATGCCTGTTTCATGGAAAGCAGGTGGATGTAACCTACATGATGTAATATTTGAGACCCCGTAATTCACTGGCAGTACCATAAATGAAATAGGTAAGTTAGGCTATATCCTCCATGATTCACTCAAAGTGTGAGACCACAGGGCATTGGACCCTAGCAAGAAGGTGAATTTTGGAAATTCCACAGCCACAGCTGTGGATCCTACACACGCTTCATTTGCACACCATCACTGCAGGTCCTGTAGAGCAAACCCTGTTGACTGCACAGGTGTGTAATGCAGTCGTGAGCAAAGAGATGTGGGGTGTGTCATGGAAGATGCAGCACATATGGAAAAACTGGGAAATCCAAAATTCTGCTTTGAAAATTTTCCAAGTGTTTGAGTAAACATAAGCTATGGGGGAAGTCTCTGCAGAACTGCGGGGGCTGCACCTTTCAGGTCTTTCATATCTCTGTGAAACACAAAAACGTGGACATACTAGAAGGGCAAAGTACAAGAGAATAGGTATCATACAATAGAAAACAAGTATTTAAACAATTATCTAGTGAGAATTCTTATCCTACATGCATTTCCTAATTTCCTTGGCATGACTGAAAATGAATTTTCTATAAACCTAGTTAGAACACGGTGATAAATTGAAAACCATCACAAAGTAAACCTGAGTGAATAGAAAATGTACATTGCCTGGGATATCACATCTTGCTTTATAAATAGGTGTACAAGCTATGTAGAAGAACATTACTAATGATGAATTTTAAAAAGAACAGGCACTTTTATGAGCATGATCTGGGTCTATGCAGTGTCTATGGAATGCGAACGATTAGGTGGTGGCAAGCCTTACAGCCTGTGGGATCAATCTTGCTCCTAGACACACATGCAGGTGTCATTTATGCACTACAGTGCTCGCCAACACTTGCTGACTTCAGAAAGTATGTGCACAAAACCGTGGGCAAGACTGAACAGCCACTTTTCAAACTGAAGTTTGTTCACAGACATGCAAACACTTTTTGCAATCTGATTCTATTTAACAATAG
Organism: Poecile atricapillus; assembly: GCF_030490865.1. NCBI lineage: Eukaryota > Metazoa > Chordata > Aves > Passeriformes > Paridae > Poecile > Poecile atricapillus. The sequence goes on along the minus strand of NC_081288.1, from coordinate 103,084,689 downwards.
AGTCATTCATTCATTCTCTAACAAATGAGCAGAAATTCCCTTTCTTTAGTAATACACAGACATTTAATAGACACTGAGTATTTGAAGTGATTATGTATTACAAGATCTAATTCTCTTGTATTTAAGACTCAAGTCTTGTTTCCATCTCAGCTATAGGCCACAAAACCACTATGCTGCATTATTTGCTTAAGGGCTTTGGAAGAAGGTATCTTCCGCATACAGTTATGTAGAGGGCAAGTTACAAAGAAAGCAGTGTTTTGACACAACAAAGAGAACTTCAAGTTTGTCCTAATACTTAGCTCATTATCCACTGAACAGAAAAATACCTTCTGAGTGTTAGCAGGAGCAGTAAGCACAGTCCTTTTTATGGTCTGAGATCTCTCTAATGTGAAGCTTCCCAGTGAGTCCACTGATCTCAACTAATAAAACCAGACTGTGACGAAGCATCCCTCAAGCTGCTGGCAAAACCCAGTTGCTAGTAAGTAGCTGATGCAACCATCAAGCTACTGCCACTTAAAAAAACCCCAAACCCCCCCCCCCCCAAAAAAAAGAAACCAAAACCCTATTTACAATTAAACGAGTATTTTAATTACAAAAGAAAAAGTAAAATGTTTGCTACACTAGAAATTAAGATTCTTGCCACAAGAGCCTACTGTTGACTTATGCTCGAATTTGTTTTTTGGGAGAAACCAGAACTCCCAGGTCATTTCTAGCACTACTGCTTCTCCAAGACTCTTGTTTAAATCATGAAATCTTCAAGTTTGGAAATACAATTTTGCTTTCATCACTCATGCAAACAATATATTGGTGTGATACTACATTATAATATGCTAATAAATAATGTTATTTCTAATGTAAGTAGTATACTAAAATGTGGATCAATGGATTAAGGTCAAAATTCTCCTGAGTAATATTGTAAGTATTCATCTAATTTTTTTAACATGTGGACACATTTCTTAATACATATTTTCATAAAGACAGATGCTTCCACTACTTTAAAGATTTAATAATCTTTTGTGCAACTGAAAAATGCAAATTTTGTCTATATGCATAAGTTGTTTCACAAGTATCTTGCAAGTAAACTGAGAGATTGCAACATTCCAGGCTATGCCAGGTGTTCAATATTTTCTCATAAATTCCTTGATTGCCCAAAGTAATTCTATGCAACTAATACTTCCCATTGCAGAGGGTTTGGAAATAAATGATCTTTAAGGTCCCTTCCAACCCAAACCATTCTATGATCTTAATGGGTAGTAAAACACAAAACATTGGGACCCAACTTTCTGGTCCCATGAATCCATCTACAGTGTTCCTAACAGGAATATTCCTTTGCTCATTGTGAAATGAAAATGTTGGGTCATGCAAAACACCAATAGTAGTGGCCATTATCGCATCTCCCTGGAGCTTATCTGGCTCTATCACTTCGACCCGCTCCAGGAGTGGTTCACACCCCAGGAGCAGGATGACCTGAGGTGCAACCAGAGCACTTGCTCTATGGCTTTTTGGCTGCCAGTCTGCGCTCTGAGGAGACAAGGATGAGAGGGAGGTCTTTTGCATGGGGCAATAGAGGATTTATTGCTCTGGGGAATCTTGGGGGCAAAAGACAGAAAATGCGAGCGTTCAACAGCTGAAATAGGGAGGCGGTCCAAAGGGAGGGTAGAAAGCATCAGCTAATCAGAGATATCCTGGGGAGGGTAAAAGACAGGGTTCACAAAATCATCATCCGATGAGGGAGGTAGGGGGGGAAAGTTGGGTCACATGGACTAATCAAGCATCGAAGTTTAGGGGATTTCCAAAGAGGAATTCCAAGCATGTGGTGGACCTAAGACAGATGGACAGGAGACTCACGGTAGATTGACAGTGTGGGGTGAGAGGGTCTCATTTGGACCAAACCATCAACTCAGGTAATAACAGAACACACCATTAACAAGAAACACACTGCAACAGGCCATCACAATTTGCCTACTGAAATATCTCAGAAAGCCAAAAAGCCATTTTTTTAATTCCTTGTTTTGATAAAAAAAATTGCCAAGCATTTCAAGTACTACTGGCAGATCATGAGTAGAGGTTCATTTCTAATGTTATAATGGCATTTTTTGAGGATTAGATAGAAGAATCTTAGTTCATAGCATAGCAAATATTTTACTTTTTCTTCTGCAATTAAAATACTTGCTAAATGGTTAACAGGGTTTTATGTTGGATGGGGTTTTTTTGAAGTGGCAATATCTTGATAGCTGTATCAACAGAAGAGTTTCCCTCTAAAAACTAGCACTTAGAACCTGCTTAGCAATTTCCGGGTTTGCCCAGTGAATTTTTTTAAAAAAAGAATCATTAGGGATGTCTTTTTCACTCATTTTCCCTGTGTGACAATGTAATTTATGAATATCAAGAGTCTCAAATGGTACTTATAATTCTTTGTTTGACAGAAGGTTTCTCTGATACACTTGCACATTAGCAAACATTTACCTATTTTCAATAAAAATATCCAGTCAAACTATCTTTTTATGGTTTTAATTAAATTTTTGCATAGCAGCTGAACTACTTGTAAGGGTTTTAAACAGAAAAAAAAGCTTTAGTATATGAATGAATAATCTGGATCAGAATAGTAATCACCCATTTGCTGGATGATTACTACTATGATGTTATCCCCCCAGAAAGGACCATGTGGTTAATCATTCTCCCTAAAATTTAGCATGAAGAGATAGCAAAAATATGTCTTAATTCAGGAAGGAGGAGAGGAGCAGGAACGTGTGTTCCTTTTAGTTCTGTAATTTCAAGCTTGATCTTTGACTATATGTAGACATGGATATGACATTCCTGGTGGTGCAATGGCCTGTCACCGTCAGATTACTGCTGGAGAAAGGAATGGTCAGTCCCCTCTTACTGCCAGTGGAAGGAATGCCATTCCCTGGCTAAGAGCTATCCAACACTGCTGGCTGCAGCCACCACTGCTGACAAAGTCCAGGTCTCACAAAAAGGTGCATGCGTTTTACAACAAGAAGTAATTGAGGATTTTTTTCTTTTTCCAGAACCTTTCTGGCTGTTTGCCTGCACCTGTCTCAAACATAACAAATTCATAGGTGGTTATAAATAACTCCAGGACTGTGTTCAGACACTCAGCCTGAAGATTTTTAGGTCTTACCACAAGCTATTTTTAACAGCGGATATTAAGACATTCATAAGGAATTACATGCTAATATGCTGAACAGTCTGAGGCAGATCCTGGTTCCAGCAAGTTTGGTCAGAGAGGATTCCAGGACTGAATAATGTGGCACTGCATCTGGTTCAACTACTGCACTAGAGTCACGCTTTGCACAGTAGGACACACAGTTCCAAGCAGCTGCTTCAAAACAATAGCATTTGTCCTTCTTTGGGGCTCCAGTTCATCCCCTGAGTAACTGGAGTAGTTGCTCATGCAAGTTCTCTGGAAAATTTTACACCCACTTTTTTAGCTGCTGGATCACTTACCCGACATTTCTGAGATTCTAGAAATTCTGTGATTCAGCTCTGGATTTCCATAGCTTGGAGGAAACTGTGCCAATTCCTGCTTAAGGGAAGTTCAGGATGGACTGCATGATGTCCTAGATTACCTAATATCTGTTTCAAGTCATTATTATTAACCCAGCAAACTTATTATTATAAATTTTCTCAGTAATTTTAGCAAAATAATAATAAACAACCAAAATTCCTATGATAAAGCTCTGTCTTTCAAATGCAGGTACTCTGTGTAGAGATACTAAATGTAAGGAAGTAGCATGATTTAACTTTCTCTGATTTCTTGAGTTAGTCTCCATAAAACCACATTGATGCGATAAATCCAGTAGTGCTTCAAAGCCTGTCATCTTCTTTTCAAGTATGTATTAAAAATTAAAATAAGTGCAGAAAAACAACAACACAGCAAAAATTTAGAAAGAGGACCAAAAGCTTTAGGAAAACTTTTGGCCCATTGAATTTCTCTGCTACTGGACATTAACCTACAACATACACTTAACTTCATGTGTTTCGGCAACATTGTGGAGAAGATACTGATGTTAAAAATAAAGCTGTGTTTCAGCGCAATCCATAGAAGCCTTGAATACTGAAGCACTAAGAAAGCCAAGTGTCAAAGTGTCAAAACAGAATTGCTTTCAACTGGAAATACTTTTGTCCTCCAAAACTATTTCTTCTGGGTAAAGTTCAGAGTTCTTACCCTCAGTGTTGAGAGAATTTATGGACCTTGTTTGTCCACTCTTTCAAATGCCAAAAAAATATATGTACATTAGCTGCCAGCTAGCTCTTGTTGGTGAGGTTTGGCTGATTTTAAGTGCCCCAAGTATGTTCATAATGGCTTTAGAAAGAACTACTTGGACATTTCCCTCACAGCTAAACCATTCTCCCAGCACCAGTTTTCCATGATTAACTAGGTGACTTCTTTGTGCAATATTGTTTACTGTAGAATTTCTGTGAACTCAGATATTTATTTATTTTGACATTAAATAAGGGAAGCTAAAATACTGTAGGAAAATACTACTTTAAGTAAGAGCACCATTCATAAATTGCTCTTGCAGATGTACAAAAGGCTGATTGAAAAAGAACTGTGCTTGTGAATCAAAAATGTCTTAAACTTTTTAACATGATTTCACAAAGATGTCTCCAGTGTAGCATTGCTCTTATACAAATGTACTTATCATATAAATCAATTAAACCAGGAAAAAAAGGTAGCTGAAAAATAGATCACTGATTACAAATTCAAAAGTACTTCCACAGGCTTTAAAAAACAGCAGGATCCAGAACCCAGAAAAAACAAAGCCACCTAGTACCGTGTTTATTTAGATGCACAAAATCTGTGATAATTAGAGAAGGTTAGTTAGGCAGATACTACTAATTGGATGCAAGGACAGGGCTGCATGACTCGAGATGGCCGGTGTTACAACATGTTACCAAAGTAATTCTTGGTGCATTTCTGCCAATAAATAGATTCTATAAATGGGAAAAAAAACCCAAACACTTTTAGAAGGTGGCCTCTGGGTTCTGCTACTGTCATCTAAGAGGAGAAATATATTATAACAGGTAGAGGATAGAGGAGAAACGTTACTCTATAGTGGTTTTTTGTTTTACAGCAGGAGTTTTTTACTTTTTTACTGTCTACTTTTAGTAAATTTTCTTGAAAGGAAATGACAATGATTTCTATACTATGTTTTTTCCTATAAAACCCTAAAAGGAAAACAAGTGTAGTATGCCTTGACTGTGGGTATTTTAGTGGTAGAAAAGGGTGGCAGAATTTTTCAGAGCTGGATTGTGGTCTAGCAACAAATACACTTTTTGCATTATTGTCAATTGTGAGGACTGAAGTAGGTGGGTATCTCAATAGGGTAAAAATCAGAAATTTAAGTTGAAACAGACTAAATTATCCTACACATGCTGTCTACTTTCACAGTTAACACAGCATTTTCTTCTTGTAATAAATTATTGTTGTATTAAAAATTCGGAGTGTATATAAGAAAGATATGTTTTGTAGGAACAAAACAAAATATAAAGCATAGAAAAGCCTCTCCTCAAAGTAGGATGAGGCTTTTCTCCAAGGAGTTGCTGATTGCCAGCAACGCCCAAGATAACTAACCCAAACCGGCCCATCAACCCAAACAAACAGACAGGACACGGATCATCAGGAAAACAATGAAACTAGCTCGGGAAATTATCTACCTCCGGACCCAAGCAACGCCCTGCGGATTCCAGTGGGTAGAGAAACCGATCAGTGGAAAAAGACAAGTTCCAAAAGAAAGACTTCGCCAGACTTAAACATTTCTGTGTTGAAAAAGCAATCAGGGGAGACAAAGGAGAAAACCCGGCCGAGATACCCATCGGCACCAGCCCGGATTCCACCACCCTGTCATGAAAAACCTAACATTGCAACACACAGAGTCTCCTTTACATATGAGGAGATTCTGGCCGGACACGAGATAATGTCATCATTCTATGTCAGGAAATCCATTCACTGGACAATCAAGGACACTTGGTGAATGGAACCTGCCTGGAATTTTGGCCTGAGGACTTAAAAATCCTATAAAACCCCAATCCTGAGGATGCTCAGACGTGGATTTGGGAAACCTATACCTCTGGTGTAGACCCCTGTCCACCCAGCGCTGCGCTGATCTTTTTATTGTGGGTTTTTATCGCTGTTTTTACTTATTATTGTTTATTAATAAATTTCTCTTTGATTTTATCCCAAAATTGCCTTTGCATTTATAACATTCTCCTGCCCTTTCAAACTGACTGGACCTTGCTCCTACTAGTGACCCCAAGAATGAGAGTGGATGTTGGTTCTTGTCGTGGAAATAGTAGTTTCGCAACAAGATTAACTTGGTCCATTCTTCCCTTGTGATTACCAAACAATGGTTTATAAAGACTAGATTTCCTAAGCCTTGGCTGTATATGAAAAATAAAAATAGTCGTTACCTTTCATATAAAGAACCTCAATGTCCCATGCCCCATATTTTCCATCTGCTTCAGGGTAATAAAAGTACATACTTAATTTTGTTGTGTTCTATCACCAACTTCCCTCAGTAAGTAAGTAAGCCCTGTAGGTTAATGATGGCATTTAATAGTGGTAAATCAATCCATATCTACTTTATAAATCATGCTTGTTCAGCAGTTTTACTTATTTCTCTACTAGGACTGAAAAAAAAGCCTCCAGTCCAACAGCATTATAAACATTGTTTCCTTTGGAAGACGAACAAGTATGACTGGCTTCATACCACACAAAAATGCTCAAATGAAGGGGGGTATCACCCACCTATTTATAACCAACCAGTGTTACCATGTAAGGCTGAATGAATTTTAAAAAAATAGTTCTAGAACTGACAGGAATCTCTATAAACTTTGCTCTCTAGGAGACAAAACAATAACATTCAGCCCATATTAAGATGATTCTTGGTCTTAGATTGGTTCAAACCATTTTGGGTGTAATTATAGTGGACCTTCTGTTTTAATATTATGAAAGGTCTTTTTCATATTTCATAAAGCTCTAGAGAGGAACATAGTTTAAAGATGAGTACAGCTAAAAAATAAAAACAATCAACCTTTTGCTATTTACTTCATGCAACCTTAGGCTGAAATACAAGCCTCCCATACAGCTTCTTCTTCCTGATTCATTTTAAAAGCTGTAATAAGTGTATAGTTTGCAATGTGTTTTCTCCTCTTGCTTTTTTCCTCTACTTGCTGAATTTACACTTATTAAATTGTGCACTTCAAGGAATGAGTCTGAGTCTTGAGACAAATGGATTTTCTTATTTCCATTTTGCTTCTTTGCCCTTCAGTTTCCCAAAATACGGTGGCTGTTGAGAATCATTACTGCTTTAGAAAAAATGCCAACAATTTATATTGATAGTCTGACCAAATTGGGGTATTCAGTGAAATGGAGTGCTGGACAATGGGAAACTTTTGGCTATTTCCTTACGGCGTGCTACAACAGGAAATACTCCTAAAATATAAGGGGCAATATCCAGGGAGATTTTCAAAGTGAGCTTATGGGTGCCTTAAGACAGGTCAGATGAAGTAAAAATCAAAGTAGATTCACTAAGAGCAGCTTATTTCAAGGCCTACAGTAGCAACTGAGTGACAACTGAGTGGCAACTCAGGTAGAAAGATGATTATCAAAACAAAACTAAATCAGACCCCAAGGAAACCAAACATACAGATATCTCAAAATTTACAGCCTTAAAAAAACTCAACAAACAAATAAACAAAAAAACCCAACCAGAGATAGAGGCCTGTGTTACAAAGATCTAAATTGTGTGGAAGAGATGTTGAAATAGATTTTTAGACAAAGCTACACATAATCATACAGAAAAAACCTTGATATTTGAATCTGTTTTGGGAAGAGTTCTAATATAGTATACACACTTACCTCTTGTGCTACTGATATATAAATTAAAGATAGAAGATACAAAATTAATTCAGACATGTCAGTGGAAAATCAAAATAAAAGTGCTTTCATTTGTCTCAGCTACCAAATTCTGACATGGAAAAACAGCAAGAGAAATCTGATAACGGCCATTATAAAAGATTAATTAAACTCAGGAACAACATTAGTAATAATAAATTGTAAAAAGGAACACAATTACTTCTACTAAATTTCAAAATGGAGAAAATGAGCTAATTAGAGGAATCTACATTTGGAGGGGACCATTTTTCTTTAGATAAGCAGAAAAGTGTAAAGTTACATGTACTAAATACTAATTCTCACAACCCAAAAGACACAGCTGTGTTTTGAAGACACAGCGAAATTGTAATTATCTAATTTGGCTTAGTATGAGCTACTTTTTCTCTTTTTTTTTTTTGCCCACAATACATTCATTCTTTCTGCAAAAACAGTGTAACAAATTCTAAAACAGAAAAGGAACATGCTACAGAGATGCAATACAAGAACACATTGATGATAAACATAACATACTTAAGGATTACTGCCTTCAGTAATCCAAATTTACATTAATCTGTACAAAGAAAATAATATCTTGATAGTAAAAAGAAGTGATATCTTCAGTTTATTGACAAAACAGGAGCAGGCACTCTAGGCCCCAGAGCAGGTTTGAACACCATCCTGGAAAGAACCTCCCGAAGTTCTAAGAATCTGAACATTCATTTTTAGCATTACAGAAACAAACCAAATAACTACTAACTAAAACTTTATGAAACCTATTGAATGTACCAACATTAATATAGAATACTGAGAAGGTTTTTTTAGGGAGTTTTTTTTTCCCCTTTACATCCAAGAAGAAATTCAACCATCTGACTGACATATAATGGTCTTTCACTAGGATAATACCACAGTAGAAGATTAACTAATGAAGAAAACAAGCCCTTAATTGCTGTTGCTGTCTGCTGACAGAACTTCCATCAAACTGTTGAATTTTATAGTGCTCAGGCACACAGGCACAAACTTTTCTTTTTTTAATGGTCTATCTTAGAAGAAGAGTGATAAAGATGTATGCTATTTAACCCCCCAAAAAGTCATGTTCTATAGCTACCTTTGGAAGCACTGCAGTCAGGTATAACGGGACACGAAACCTATACCATAGTATCTTTTATTTTTTAAATAATACTTTGGTGAGGCCGTGGTACAGGCTGCCCATAGAACCTGTGGCTGCCCCATCCCTGGAAATGACCAAGGCCAGGTTGGACAGGGCTTGGAGCAGTCAGGGATAGTGGAAAGGAGTCCCTGCCCAGGGCAGGAGTGGAACTGGATGATCTTTAAGGTCCTTTGCAAGCCAAACTTGTCTATAATTCTATGATCTTATGTTTCTTCATAATTACTGTTCATTAATTATCTATCTACTAGATACTGACACTGTTCTGTTCACAGAAGAGGTTGGGTACAGAAATTAACCCCTTGTTTTCCCAATTCATCACAATGTGTCATTCACAACTCAGCTGCCTGCCCTTACTTCAGCCTCTTTATGCCACGTCCTCTCAGAGAATGGCACAAAGGCTTATGTCCTCCTGCCCAGCCCACAGCTGGTGTGATCCTCACTGCCCTGCCAGTTCCTGATTAATCTCCATACTTCTCAGTATAAGAAAAACAAGGAGCTACTGGAGAAGGGCCTCAAAGGTGATGAGTGTGGAGCAGGTCTCTGATGAGGAGAGACTGTGGGCACTGGGGCTGTTTATTCTGAAGTGAGGACTGAGAGGGGACCTCATTAATGCAGATAAATATCTCAAAGGAGTGTCAAGAGGAGGAACCAGACTCTTTCCAGTGGTACCCATTGACAGCACGAGGAGCCATAAACTAAAACACGACAAGTTTCTTTTTAACATGAGAAAGAACTTCTTCCCATTGAGGATGGCAGAGCATTGCAACAGCTGCCTAGGGAGGGTGTGGATTCTCCATACCTAGAGACATTCCAAACCCACTTCTGTGCCACCTGCTCTCCATAACCCTCCTGGCAGGGAGGTTGGACTGAATGATCTCCAAAGGTCCCTTCCAACCCTCAGGATCCTGTGATTCTGGGATGACACTGAATGGACGCCGCTGGTGCTCTGCCATGCACCGAGCCTACGGTCGGGCTGGGTGAGCAAACACGGACCGGGAAGCAAAGGGCAAGGAACAGAGGCTCCATCGAGGGTCGGGGCTGCTCCGGCATCGGCGGTGACTTTTCCGGCCGCCGCCCGACAGGGACAATGAGCGGCGGGGGCGGCCCCGAGCCCGGCCGGGATGAGCAGCAGCGCCCGGCGCTCCGGCTCTTCGCGACTTTAGGAGCTCCCCAAACACAGAGAAGTTTAGAAGGTTTACAGAATAAATACTGCTTATTCACCAGCAGGCGCGTGACGGGGCTTTCCACAAACCACACTCCGGTGGTAACAACGTGCATCTTTTATAACGCAAAACGCACATGGACCCGCCTATCTAACCCATGCTCTCCGCCTACCTAATGCATATTTATCCTGTGATGTAATCTTACGCAATGCTCCAAGCGCAAGGTTTCCTTCATTAAGCAGCTCGTATTGTAGAAGTTATCTGACGCCATCAGTTGCGTTTACACAAGGTGAGACAACCCAGCCTGGGGACAGACAACTCAGCTCGGAGGCATCAAGGTGACCTCGGCCGCGGGGAGGCGGCCGCATCCACATCCGGGTGAGGCCGCGCCGGCGGGCGGGCATCTGTGGCGGGAAGCGGGGACCAGGCCGGGACGGGCGCTGGTCCCGGCTGGATCACAGCTCTTCCAGACCCGGCTCATAGCCCTGCCCGCCGGAATCATAGCCCTACCAGCCCAGATCACGGCGCTGCCCTCCCGGGTCACAGCCAGGAGCTGCGCTGGCCGAGCGGGCGGCAAAGCCCGGCCGGGCGTGGCTGCGGGGATAGGCCCTTGGAGGGCCTGCTCCACCTGCCGCCATTCTCCTGCCTCCACCAGCTTGCAGCCTCTCCTGTTTCCTCCTACCTCCACCTGTCCTCTCCTGCCTCTTCCTGCCTGCACGTATTTGCACCTGCCTTCTTCTTCCTTCATTTGCCCCCTCTCCTGCGTGACCCATCTGAGCCCTCCCTGTGCTGCAGCACTGACGGGCCTGTGTGGCACTGGTGATGTCCTTAACGATGGGGCATAAGGGTCGCTACAAAAGAGGATTCTATAATTAGTTCAGAGGAGCAAAAGGGGCCTGCCTTCCTTCCCTGTACTTTCCTTCTCTGTACCAGAAAATTGGTGTCCCTGTTAATGGGACAACCCTTTGAGTAGTTCTCCAAGGAGAGAGAAAATCCTGGCTATGAGTTTTTTGCTCTTCTACTTCCACGGCCAAACTATCCATGGCCAAGTTTCAAACATTGTCCAGAATCTTTTAGTTATGAAATACCCTGTGTGATTTTTCAGAAGTGTGTGGGTGCCTAATATTTTTTATTATAAATAGGGTTGGGTGTTGAAGTATTACTGAAAATTTCTCAGACTCTTCAGGCATCTAAACCACTTTCTGTAAATCTGATCTTTAAACATTTTAGGAGTTTCGAGGCTTCTGATCTGTGCAGTAGGGTTGATTTTGTCCTCTGGATACCTCAGCACCTGAGCCCACACTTCTACTCTAGGATATTGTCATGATGACCTCTGCCTGCAGCTTTGGTTTTTGTCCAGAGACTCTAGTTTATCTCATAAGCAATTTTTCTTTTCTATTTTAGGAATTCTTTTAATCTATCAATTATACACTGTGAATGCATCTTTTGCCACCTTACTGCAGCATTTTAGTGGAACTTGGGGTAGTTTTTGTCACAGTGCTTCAACACCTGTTTCAGTAGACTTGCTAAATAGTTTTTGTTCTCAGCACTTTCTGGCTATTTGCCTTTTTGTTATTCCGATTTTGCTTTTCCACATATATTTTTTGAATATATGACCATGATCTGAGTGCCTCCACATCCGTGGCTTGACTGTCTAAAGTAAATGTGCAAATGTAAAGTAAGATGCAAGTGTTGTAATTACTTCCTTGTTTTTTCTTCAGGAGCTCTCAGTTTCTTACTCCCTAATACTGGAACCAGATTGCTGACCATCCTCAAACACAGACTGCAAGGCAGACAGTGTCTGTTGAGTGCAGTAGTGATCCTCATGCTGGTAGAATCAGAAAGAAGAAAATCACAGTAGTATTCAAACAAGTGATGCTTGGATGCTCAATGAAGGGTAGATAATCCCAGAGCCTTTTTTCAGAGCCTCTTGAAGAGATTCTTAAGAGTATTTTGAAAGAAAGACAATTAAATGCAGGAGATAAATTTATGTGCTCTGTGCCTCAGTGTGTCTGTGTGAATAGTTCCACTGGCAATGCTTTCTGCTGTTAGTCTGGGACACTGAAACTGAGATGGTGTTTTACTGTAGCTCAGCTGACGGGGTAGGTGGGTCATGTGCACACCAGATTGAGACAATTGGCATTAAAATAGGGTCTGTCACCTTTGGATTTGTTTTTATCCAAATCTTTCTCTGATCATTGCTGTAATTAAGTTTAAGGCTTCCTACCAGTTTGATTCGACCTGGAATGGTTGAAAACTGAGCGTAGCAGATGACAGAAACCTCCATGAGGATTTGGAGACACAGTGATCAGACTGTGCCTCACTGGAACTCCCACTGCAGTTTCAGTCCTTTCACAATTGGGAGCTCCTTGACTGTTTTCTGCTTGTCTTTGAACATTATGGGCTGTTGGGCCAGCTCCTTCACATTTCTTTCCAAGTGACACAACTACTGCCAGAGCTTGGTGAAGATTATGTGCTGTCTAGGCCCTGTTAGCTGATTCTGTGGTGTCAGGCTGATGACAGCCACACAGATTTAGAGGTGCCAAAATGCAATTATGCTATGAAACGTATTTCTGGTCCAGAGGAACAATTGGATTGCACTCTTAAGGGCAATAACTCCCCAAATCTTTACATAACTGCTGAGACAGATATCTTAAGTGTGCTGTATCTGTGAGTGCTTGGCTGGATTCATACTGAAAACCCAGCTTCCAGGAAAGCTTGCAGCACCAAATGGAAAAAAGTTTGTGGTGTGATGGAAACATACTTTGTGTGAGTCCTTAAATGTAAAGTTCACAGTGCCTTCCTGCCCATGTTCAGGTACATGAGGTATGATTTTGTGTGTGCAGGGCCCAGTATCCTCATGTGTAGTGTAATCTGCTGCTGTCCATCTGTGTAGTGCTTCATGCTCTAGTGCCCTTACAGGGAATTGTGAAAATTAATTTGGTCATAATAATGAAGGAGAAAAATTCTTGTTAAACCAGTCTTGATAACTTTTTCAGCTGGTTTGGGTTTGTGGTTATTTTTTTGTTCTTATTTGGTTTTGATTTTTATTTGGTTTTTTTTTGTTTTTGTTTTTGGGGGGGTCTGGGTGGTTTTTATTTGTTTGGTTGGGGGTTTGGTTGGATTTTTGTTTTGTTGTTTGTTTGGTTGGGGTTTTTGTTTTGTTTTGTTTTGTTTATGTGTAGGGCTTTCCCTCCAGTATACTCCAAGTCTCAGGCTACAGACTCTTAAGTCATGTATACTAAAAAGTGCACTCTAAGTGACAGATCATCTACAAAGTCTTTCAAGGTGACTTTCAGACACTGTTTTTTAACATCAGTTATGCTTCCTTACTTCATTACTTTGATATTTGTTGTAAATTTAAGAGCGCATCAGAAATTCAAAGTGCAGGACTTGATTTTCTTTCTTCTGCCTCATACTTCTAATGACTTAAGATTTATGTGGAAATAATTCTTGCTGGTGTTAGTAAAAATAAATTAATTAAATTCAAGGGTTAGATTTATCTTTTCTGATAAGGCCTCTTGCAATCCTAATCTTCTCTCATCACTTTGCACTCTTTAAGCAAAGGTATCTGTTCTCTAGACCTGAATCTCCAGAAGTAGTTATATTTTTCCAGATAAAAGTCAAGTGATTTGTAACTTTCTTAATGTAGACTTATATTATCTAAACTTTCTTAGCATACAGCTGGATTTGTATTACTTTGTCCTGAAAAGTTTGGGACTGATCATTGTGAAGAATTTTGCTTTTCTGACATAGCAGGCTTTATTTCCTTTTCATTGTTCAGTTGGCAGATTTATTTTAGGTGTGACTGAAATGAATTCTGGGGGTTCTGTCCACTCTTTCAATTAAACCATTAAAAATGTAAATTCCATTCTAGGGAGCGGTAGGAGAAACAGAATTACGTACCCATAAATTTCTTTTTAAGTAATCACAGAGGACTTTCTGAATTAAGAAAAAAGTGAATTAAGTTTTTTACTTACAAATACAAGTGGCAATGGATGTTCCTCAAGAGATTTTTTTAGGGATGTAATTGTTACAGAGTTCTTCTGCAGTTTTCCAGCAGCTTTATGTGACATCTGTGTCTGCCTTAAGTTTGTTCGCATACATGAAGCTAAAATTTCCTATGATCACCTTGTTACAGACACTGCCTGGTAAACTTTCCCATCCTTTGAATCACAGCTACAGGAATGAGTATAATATTTATAAAGTCACTTTGGATTCTCAGAAAGAGAAATATTTATCATACCTACATAATGCCCATAAAATAAAAGGAGTTTTTTCTGTTTGTCCTTGGAATAATAAAAATTGAGGTTTTGAATGTTTCTCAGAGAAGAATTTGGAAATGGATTTAGCTTAAAATATGTCTTGTGTTATATTTGCAAAACTTCTAAGTTTAAGTTTTAAGAATATCAAGCATGTCAAAACTACAGTGCTAATTTAATTAAAAAAAAAAAGACTTAAAATCTCAGGCAGTTTGTGAAACTCTGAGGTCTATAAAAACTTAGTGAAAATGATACAGGGCTAAATCCTGATTTTTAGGGCTCCCACAAACAACGGTGGTAAGTTTTAGAATGTAGTTTTCACCTATTCAGCACTTTCCTTGATTAAAGAACTAAATTTGTACCTCCTTATCTGATAACATATGACATCATAATACTCAAATATTAATTTAGGCAAGATTTCACTTGCAGTGAAACTAAGTCAGGTTCAGATCCATTCTTCCATAGACCCATCCTTCCATAGGCTCCAGGAATATTCCTCTCATTTTAGTCCAGTCCTGGAAAAGATGGCAAATTTTTGTACACATATATAAATTGATTTTAGGTGACTGTGCAACAGTAATGGTTGGGGCCATTTGTTTGCTTTTGGAAAAAGTAATTAAAATAATGCTGGTAGCAGAGGTGGTTCCAAATTGAGACTTTTGCTTCTCTTCATCTTTCCTCATATAGCAGATGTGTACAGGGCAAAGTAATCTCTGCTGGAGGGTAGGTTGCTTGTAGGAATACAGTTGGAATCTGGCACTAAGGGCTGACTGTTTAAAACTTGGTATCTTTAGAAATGAATGATTTGGGGTGTTCAATCACATTTTGAAGTGCAAAACATCCAAACTCAAATTATTCTAGTGTAAAAACTAGTAATTTCAAGGCTGTAGCCTTAGATCTGTTACTAAAGCTATTACTTTTCCTTCAACAAAGGACTTAAAAGGGATTTAATGTGCTGTGTTATTTATAGAAAAGCAGTTCTCAGGGACATTGCTATCAGTGCTTGAGCATGCTGGCTGATGTGTTTCAGTTTTGTACATACTGGAGAATTAAACTCTGGCTATGAATCATTGCATGCACAGCCACACCAAGGCACTGTATCTTTTGATCTGAGTAGAAGATGAAAAATGGCAATTATCTCTTTCAAGTGAAAATGAGTGTTTATGAAAATGGAGTGGAAATTCCATACTTCAGTATGGATACGATGGAATGCATGTCCTGTGAGGAACAGCCAAGGACTTGGGTTCGTCCAGTTTGGAGAGAGGGAGGCTGAGATGTACCGTCCATGAGGGTGGCCAGGCAGGGCAGAGGCTTCCAGGTGGTAGGTGCCCCAGGCATGTCCATGTCTTGGAGGCACTGGGACAATGGCCTTCCTAATGAGCTCCGACTTTTGGTGAGGGCTCAGGCTGTTAGACCAGATGATTGTTGTAGGTGCGTTGTAGCTGGAACTATTCTGTTCTGTGAACACTCTGGGGAGGGGATGCAGCTGGGAGAGAGGATATTGAATAAATATGAACTGAAAGGCATGAGAGATGCTTGCTCTAAGCTGTGGACTTTTCAAGAAAATCACTGCTGTAGACATCTTTGCTATTGCACATGTGATTTGGGCATATCAGCAGGAGTCAGAAGTTATCTGGAAGAAGGTGAGCAGTTTAAAGGTGCTTCATCAGTTAATAACCGTGCTCACAAAAGAGAACATAATCTCCTGCAACAAAACAGGTTGTTTAACTGAACCTTGGAAGTAGTTTAACTTAGAAAGATGCAGCTGAACAAACTCCCTTTGTCTGGGAAGCAGAAACTAACAATCCATTACATCAATTCATAAACAATTTGATCTCAATATACAAGATTATGAAAGGATTCTTTGTAACAAACGTACAAGCCTTAAAATTCGCAGCCCATACGTAATTTTTTTGTCTCCTTCCCCGGTGTTTATGTTCAAGTGAAATGATTCCATGTAAAATTTGAAGTTTTGAAATACAAAACTTTCAAAGGTTTAGAAATTATTTTCTTTTCTAAACTTCTGTTAGATTGTAAATAAATAAATGTACTAAATAATGTACTAAATGTTATAAGTTCATTCTGTTTCCTTAATGTTTATTCTGTGTCTCCTTAAAGTTTCTGAATTAAGAGACTGCAGGTAAAAGCTATCCAATATTCTGTGTATTGTCAAAACTTGGTCTTGTAGTTCTTTATTCCTCATTAAATACTGTGCCAGAACCCACTACTAGAATTTTTTTTATCTTGAGGTGCATTTACAGAAAGATGGAATTGCTTTACTTTGAATTTATTTCAGTATCCATTTAGATGAAATACCTATGTTTTCATTTAAGTATCTTGTATTTATTGCAGAACACAGTGATGTATGGGATTTTTTTAAAATGTCTGAGGAAAGGAGACCTACAGTCAACTTCTTTGTGCTAGGCTTGCTTTTTTCAAAACTTAAACAACACTTTACTATGTTACCATTCTTGAGCTTAGTGTGTGTATATAAAGAGAAATAAAGTGGAAATCCTGTCTCTGAGGATTGGAATTCGGTGTCGATTTAGATGGAAACCAAAATATTTTAGCGTGCATTTGCCAGTTAAGCTTTTAAAAGGACTTTCCATGAGGTGCAGCTTCTGAAATAGTGTAACAGTGAGTTTCTGAATAGGTTTCCACAGCATGCACATGCTTGCTTTTAGTTCATAAGTTGCCACAGTGAAAAATCAGTATCTTGGCCTGATCAACTACAGACTGAAGGAAAGTTATACTTAGATTGAAATCATGGAATTTTTAAGGTTGAAAAAGACCTTCAAGGTGGTTGGATCCAACCATATACTCACACCGCCAAGTTCACCACCAACCCAGCTGCCACATCCACACGTCTTTTAAAAGCCTCCAGGGCTGGTGGCTCAGTCACTGCCCTCAGCAGCCTTTTACAGTGCTTGACAACCCTTTTGGGAAAGATTTTTTTCCCCCAATATTCCATCTAAACATCTCTTGGTGTAACTGGAGGTTGTTTCGCCTTTTCCTGGCCCCCTTTCTCTGAAAGCAGAGTCTGACCCCCACCTGACTGCACTGTCCTGTCAGGGAGTTGTGGAGAGCCAGAAGGTCCCCCCCTCAGCATCCTTTTTTCCAGATCAGATACTCCCAGCTCCCTCAGCCACTCCATTCACAACTCTCTGGGCCTGTTCACCCAGCCATTTATTTTACCCAATAAAGAGTGCACGTCCAAGCCAGGAGCAGCAAGGTCCTCCAGGTGAAGATGCTAGAAAAATATAAGTTTTACTAAAGTCCAGGTAGAAAACATCCAAAGCCTTTCCCTCATCCAAAATGCATGTCACTTTGTCACAGGAGATCAGGTCAGATCCTTCTCTCTCTGTAGGTGGGAGGAATACTTGCTAATTCCAGCCAACTGGGACTTCCCCAAATAGCCAGGACTTCTGAGAAATGATTGGAAATGGCTCTGTGGACTCTCTCAGTAGCTTCCTCAATACCCTCAGGTGGATCCCAGCAAGCCATGTAGACCTGTGTGTGTCTGAGAGGCACAGCAACATCTTCTGGATGTGGGGGTTCATTCTGTTCCCTATCCCTCTCTTCCAGCTTGGAGCTGGGTACCCTGGGAGCACCTGGTCTTGCTACTGAAGACTGAGGCAAAGACAGCACTAAGTACCTCAGCCTTTTCCACATTCTTTCACACTGTTATTTTCTGCTGCATCCAATGAGGATGGAGATTTAGCCCTCCTTTTCTTGCTGTTGTATTTAAAAAATCATTTTTTATATTGTCTTTTATGGCAGTAGCCAGGTTAAGTTTTAGTTGGATTTGGGCATTCCTAAATTCCTTCCTGCAGAACCTCATGCTGTCCTTGCAGTCCTGTTTCCCCTCTGCTCTGTTGTATTTCCAGCAGACACCCAGTAAAAGGGCCAGTCCTTTAGAGAGTGTTTCATCTGTCTCTTCGTCCTGGTTGGGTGGTCTGTAACACACTTCCACCAGGATATGTGGATAGCTACCTTGTTCACCTTTCCTCTGATTTTTACCTGAAACACTATCTGCCCCCTGCCCCCACCTTTTTTTTTTCTTTGTTTTTTTCCCACTGGACAAGTTCCTGCATTTTTTGTTGGCACTGATGGACAATAGCATTTTAAACTGACTCTGGAAGTAGTCTCAGAAACTGAGTTTAAAACCACTTTTGCTTAATCCACTTAAGAATGATTCTTACAGAAATTTAGGATTAATTGCAACATGATGAATGATGAAACAAGATACTGATACTCTAGGACCAGATTAATTTTATTATTAGGAGCTAAAAAATAGGTTCTGCTTTAGGACTTTCATTGTAACATGCCAGTCGTGGGTGGGGAGACTAAACTCCACAACTCGTGCTCCAGGTGCTAATGAGACAAACAGCCTTGTTTGTTATTCAGAATTCACTTAAATACCCAATTCAAATCTCCCAGGCTATACAACCATTGGCTGAGATCTCTCTCCCTGCCCAGCTTCCTGGCCAGTGCTGTGCTTACTTCTCAGCTTGGATGGGGCTGGCTGAGTGTCCCCTTTACCTTATCCAGGGACATGTTCAGCCATGAACTAGGCTAGCTGAATAGGATTTGTGTTATGGTCAGATTCACTTTGTCCAGTCCAGGCCAGCTGTACTGTGACAATACTGTGACATTTCATAAATACTTTTTCTAGTTAGAGTGCTTAAAAAGTGTGTGATACAGCTATTTGACTTCCATCATATTGAACGTACCTGAGATTTAGTTAAATTGTCCTTACAAATGCATTTATGAACTGCCTTTAATGTTTATAAAGAGGCCTGACTTGCCCTCTTGTTGGGGTTGAAAGAACAATATTGGTGTAAGAATCTTTAAGTGGAGAAGCGACAACTAATGTGCTTGAAAATTTCAAAAGCTCAGGCAAATTACACTTGTATTTGGAAACTATTTCATTTAAATTGGCTGTGTGCCCTGAAGACTTTGCTGTACATAGATCCTTTTTGTTTTGCTATCTGAAAATAAGTGTGTTCTTGTCTTCTTTATATATATATATATATATATATATGTATATATATGTATACACACCTGTGTTGCCCCAGTGGTATGTTCACAATTGAGCAAAGTTAGTAGTTGTTTCTTTGGATTTTGTTTTGTGTTTGTTTTTTTATTTTTTATTATAGCAAGCAGAAATAATATCATATAAATCCCTAGTGCTTTCAGAGCATACCTTTAGAAGTTAGGCACCTTTGTCATTCATTTATAAGGGACCAAGGTAATACTGTTAGGAAATGAACTTGTCAGTAAAAGGTTTCAAAATGTTTTTACAAGATACTGGCTTGCTAAATTCCCTTAATGTTGTGGCGTGGGGTCAATGGTAGGGTGCTGCAACCTTTCCAGAAGCGTCTCCAGGAAAGCCGCTTTGGTCAGCGCCACACACCCACACAGACACTCATGCAGCTGGACAGATATTGTTGGAGTCAGCAGCAAGGAGTAGAGAGGGGCCTTTGTATGAATTCCACGAGGAGAGTTTATTCCCCCTAGCTCGTGAAGGGTCCAGGAGCAAAGCACCCAGAGCAGGGCTGTGCAACATCGATTGTACTAGGGGTGGAGAGCAACTGGGACCAATGAACTTAGGGCTGGAGGGTGGTACAGAGGAGGGTGCAGGGTGCCAGAGCCAACCAGTCTGAGGTAGGGGAGGTATCAGAGAACTCGGGCTAATAGGGGACCAAGGACGAGGGAAGGTTCTAGGGATAAGGGAGGGTCTGAGGAAAGGATGCAGGGAAGGAACCGCCCAGGGGGAAGGAAAAGGGGCTGGCCAACAGGCCAGGCAGAAGGGTAGAACTGGAGTACAGGCATCATCAACAGGGATGGACTATAGGGGGCGCCTTAACCCTTAAATTATAGTGACATCCCTCCAAGGGGATTTACCTCTCTCCGGGACAGAGGGCTCACAAATCCCCACACCTTAATGTATTCCAGACTGTGTTTAGGAAAGATGAAAGAGGTTAATTTATTGAGTTACTAGGATGTGAACTGCATTAAAGACATTAATTTAGTAAAACAGATGACTACTGAGTAGGAAGAGTGCTCAGAACAGTTATACAAAATGTAAATCACTTTTCATAAGTTATGATCTAGATATAGTATATGTAAAACACTCCAAAATGAAGTAATTCTCTTTCTAACATACTTGAATATTTTTTCTTTAAAAAAAAAAGTTAACAAAGTTGTTGCAAAAACAGAATACATTTTGATTTTAAATGGTTGTCTTCCATTAGCATCTAGGCTAAAACCTTTTCAATTTCCTCATGGTATAAAATACACCATGATCTGATTACAGTCACTTGTTAATAAATAAGAGTTTTGTGGTTTTAGGTTTTTGGGTTTTTTTTAATTTTTTTATGCTAAATTTTATTCAGCATTGAATCCCATGGAAAAATTACTGGTTTAAAAAAATTATGTGTATTTAACCTGCTTTAACTCTACATGACTGCAGAACATGTGGAGTAGGTAAAGCTAACAAAGGATGGAACATTGACAGTGTCTTTGGTACAGCAGGGGCTAATGATTAGCTTTTGCTTATGAATCCAGTCCAGGTTCCTCCATAAGGTTTGAATTATAAACCCACACACCAACTAAAAAAGTGAGAGAAGGTTGAAAGGAGGCTGACATTCTCAGAGGTGAGTTCAGTTCTAGTCTTAGGCAAACTAGAACAGGCAGGGTCATGGTCAGAATTCTGGTGCCAGCCAGCCAGACTCCCTCCTGGGCTCTCATGAAATGCATTGAGTTAGAATTTCTTAAAATTATTTTGGCGTTTTGGATTAAAATAAAAAGGTTTTTTATTTGTTTTATTTAGTGAAATGCTTTACGATATTAATTTTCTGTGTAAGCTGTTCAGTGAGCAAGATTTGTCCTGGGGAAAGTAATCATTTGATTATAGGAATAACCTAACATACTATTGATTATGAGAGAAGGAAGACAGTTGTAAGTTTTTCTGTAAATTTTTATTTTTTTACAATCATATATTTTAGAAGATGACTGGATTAGCTTGAAGTTGGCCATTCACATTTTTTTGTCAAAGCCTCTACAGAAAATTGTAGTTATCACCTGAAACTTTAATTGCTAAATGCATTTATTTTAATTACTATTGAATATAAATATAAGGCATTAATGGTTATTGTTTTAATATTCAAGTTTTTTCTTGCTGACTTTAGTCAATCAGAACTTGTTTTCATTGGGAATTTTGCTGACTGAAGACTATGTAATTGCCCAGTAATTAATGTAGTTAAAAGATATCACTCTGTATGTAGTTTGCACTTTGGAACCCAAATGTTCTGCCGGTTTTCGCAGCATTGCCAGAAGGGATACTTTTGCATAGTAATTTCTGGATAAATTTCCGCAGTTTTCTTTAAACAGTACTGGTTTCAAAAGCCATTAAGGTCTGTGAATGTGTAAGGCCCTTGTTACTGTAAATAATTCCATGAATTCTCAAGTATATTATTTCTAATTTGACTGTGTGCTTGTATAAAAACCAAGTGTCCACTACAGCTTGTTACTATTTTGTTCTTGTACATGTATTCTACATCCATGGAAGCTTTATACTTTAGGATGAATATCTGTTAGGCATGAATTTATTTCCAATTTAGCAAAGCTCTTAGAGGACTTGTAAAATTGTGGGTTAAAATAAATTGCATGGGAGAAGGAAAAAACTATTTTCTTTTAAACCAGGAAGATGTGGATCATTTTGATTTTGTCTGTCTGTTTGGGGTTGGGGGAGAGTTTAACTCTTCTTGAATGAGAAATAATTTTTGCTTAATTGTAAACTGACATATGATATTTCTGGTATCAGTGCCCTCCTCACCTACTTGGTCCTTAAATGTTCTGGTAACTTGCTGAGTATGGAACCTCTTAGGAAATGTCTCCCTCTTTCTGAGAAGGGCCTGGTAGTTCTAACAAATCTTCGTCAAAAGCTTTGGGCCTAGAGAAGAGCTGTATTCTAGAAATGCATAGTAGGCATAAAGAATCAAATTGAAGTGATAAATTATTTTAAAGTATTGAGATCTGATAAAAGATCTGATTTCTTTTCTAAAAGAAAAGCATTTAGGTGTTGAGCTCAGATCCTGTTTTCACTCCGGCCTGATCTGGAATCTGTTTGCAGCTCCCTCAGTGTATTACAAAGGCATTGGTGGAAATCAGCCTTTTCTGTGAGAAATAAATATTTTCTTTTTTTTTTTTTTTTTTTTTTTATTGCAACAGAGAACATACAATTATGATAATACTCATTTGGTCAAAGGTCATGTGGTGAAAAGTGTTGTGTTGCATTGCATGCTTAGGAACAGACCAAAAACAAAGATGAAAAAAAGAAAGATAATGTGCAAAAACATTCTGGCAGCAATGTTTTCTGTTGGAATGCACATTGGCATTTTCATTTTACTTGATTATGAATTGGGAGTTGGACAATGTGAAACCTCCTCAGTTTGCTTCATAAGAGTCATATGAAAATGAATTATAAGTCACATTGTGAGTTGCTTCTTCATGAACCGAACCATCTCTTTAGGAGAGTATGGAAAATCAAATTAATCTGCTTAATATGTGAACAAAAAGTCATCAAGTCTTCTTTTTAAGTATTAGTAAAGGAAGAAAAAGGTGCAATGATGATGCATTCTTCTTTCTGTGTGGGAGGGAGAGTAATATCTGGCCTTTTCTGCTTGTAACAGTATACCTGAGCTTGCAAAACAAAGGTTTAAAAGGTTTTTTTTAATGACCAGTTGTGTTATATTTCAGTTTTTGCATTAAACTTCCATAAAATCTGAATTTCTAGTAGGTGACTGGGGGGAAATGAATATTATTAGCGTGTCTGTTATTTAAGGTTTTCTTTTTCAAGACCAGCAACTGAGTCATATAAAATCAGAAAGACTTGAAAATCTGAGACATAATTGTTATTCATTTTGATATCATGTCAGACAAATAGCTGAATATCTTTTTTTGCCTGAAATTAATACCTTTCCCTGTAAGAAGTGCTGTACTTCCAGGGTTTGGAGGAAGCTGAGGGGAGTTGTTTTATTAATTGGAAAAGTGAGTCTTCCAGTCCATTAGGAGACATTCTTTTAAATTATAAAAGAATACTGTGTATTTTTGTTTAGTACAATCCTTTCTTACATAATGTATTTATTTGGTATAATCCTGTTTTACCATGTGCTTCTGATTTTGTGGGGTTTTTTGGTTCCTTGTTTGTTTATTTTTTTAAATATCCATGGTCACATGTCAGCTTTTCTAACATAAAATTAGAATGATAACCTGTAAATGCTGACATTTCACAATTTCTGTGAACTGTCTATATGTAAGCTAAAGAGTGTCTTTTTCATAGTATTTAACTATCTATCGGGTGTACTGATTATCCTTTATATTTAGACCTTTAGTATCCTTTTTTACTTTTAATTAATTTCTAATTAATTTAATTTTAATTAATTTTAATTAATTAAGAAAGCTTCTTTCTAAGTGCATCACAAGATGATCTACAGAATTTTTAAAGGTTTTTTTTTTCCTTTTTTTACTTTAGCGATTCTTCTTCTGGTGAAGGGTTGTTGGTTTTTAGAATAAGTTATTCACTAGGCACCAGATTTTCCTAGGCAGTGCATCCAGCCAAAACCTGGTATTTCCCTGGGTTTGTTTTTGTTTAGTTGGGTCTTTTTTTATTTTTATTTTCCTGTAAAGCACATATTCCTTTTTAATGTGAGAGGTCTTGAGCACTCTTTTCATAACATTAATGACATTTATTTGTGCAAGTTACCACACATCCATTTGAGCATGCATTCAAAGACTCAGATTTTTGTTTGACATGTTGCTATATTAAATTGTGTTGCTATGGTGCTCTTACTGTTACTAAGATTGTGTCAAACTTTCTATTCTGACATACCTGTTCCATGACAAAGTTTGCTTGAGGCAGAACTTGATGCCTTTTACTCTTGGAAAGCTTCTCCATTGTGTAGACACCTCTTTTTAAGTTCTGTTAAAGCACATTACTGTGATTTGCAGGTAAAAAAGAATTAATTGAATTTGCTAATGCTGCTTATTAACATGAACATGGAGAAGCAGGAGAATTTCAGTTGTCAGTCTGAGTTCTTGAAGTTCAATAATATTTTAAGTGGGAATGCATTTGAAACATGTGACCATTTTGTTTTTTGCTTTTAAACCCTCCATTTCTTAAGCTTATCAGACATGAATTGTAGAAGAAAGGCCACAATTTGTTCTAGCATTCCCAAACCCTTAACAGGAGGTGTTTCTGTACCCTTTATTTGCTTCTAAGTAAAAAGGTTGTGTTCCTAAAGCTGCACTGTGCAAAAGTCAAGTGTATAGTTGGAGTGCCTGGTTGCATGAACTTCTTGGAGTTGATATCAGCTCTTCTCTTGAGAGAGAAGCCCTGAATTACAAAGAACTGTGTCTGTTAAGGCCAAGAGGAAGATAAAGGCTGAGATTCCTGAAACTGGCTCAAAGAGCCATTGTTTCATTATGAAGCGTTAGACTTTTTTTTTTCAGAAGAGCTGTTATTTGTAAATGTCTTACTATGTTCATGAACAAATGATTCTTAGGAAAGATTTGGAATAAATTAATAAATTAACGAAGTAATTTATTAATTCCAACGAAGAGGCATCCCCATGCAGTTTTGCTTTCTTGTCAGGATTTTTTTTTAATGCCAAAAGTTCACCTCAGACTTTTTCAAGAAACATTTCTGTTGAGTACAAAGATTTATGTATGACATTTTTTCTTTGAACTCATGGTGAAAATATTTCATAGAAACACAGAATCATAGAATGGTTTGGGTTGGAAGGGATCTCAAATCTCATTCATTTCCAACCCCTGCCATGGGCAGGGACACCTTCCACTACCCCAGATTGCTCGGAGCCCAATCCAACGTGGCTTTGGACACTTCCAGGGATGGGGCAGCCACAGCTTCCTGGGCAACCTGTGCCAGGGCCTCACCACCTTCACAGGGAAGAATTTCTTCCTGATATCCAATCTAAGCCTGCTCTCTGTCAGTGTGAAGCCTTTGCCCCTTCTCCCATCACTCCAGGCCCTTGTCAAGAGTCTCTGTCCATCTTTCCTGTGAGCTCCCTTCATGTACATTTCATTAGGCTTTCACTCCTTTTATTCCTCCTACAGCGATGAAGATTCTAGAGCTACTCTTTCTCATTCATGCTCCTCTCTTGAGATTGGTTCTGTCATCAGCAAACCCAGTCATAAATGATCTTGGACAGGTGTTGGTAGCTATGAAGAACAATGTCAAAAATGGATTCACTTTTTTCTTTTAATGATACTGTTGTGGATCAAACTGAATACATTGAAACAGACCAGCCATGGAAGGGGCATTTGGAAGTTTTCTAATCCAAGCCGCTGTGTAAAGCAGATCTGGTTAGAACAGGTGGGTCAGGGCCCTGTCCAGTTAAATTCTTTGTGATCATCGTCAGGAATTAAGAGTCTGTTGGCAGCCTGTCCTAATATCTGGTCACAATTTTTACTATTCCAACTTCTGTCCTAAGGGTTTTGTCCTAATCCTAGTGCAGCTCTGAGAACAGTCTGGATCTGTCTTTTAAAGGCCT